>NC_139706.1:39143326-39165826 GCF_964188405.1 Protomyctophum parallelum
ATGTGAATGTGAATGTGAATGTGAATGTGAATGTGCATGTTTGTTATGAGCATGGGGGACCTGACATGGTGGGATCTTTGTGAATCAGTGGAGACCCTGAGAATGTATCTCTCTTCCCATGCGCAGGACAATGGTCTTTCTCTGAGACAATCACACAGGAGATTACGTTATTTTTGGCACGCCTCGGAGATTTAACAAATTAGCTTCCGCTGTCGCGCCACTCTGACAGTAATGATGCGGGAGTTTATTAGAAATATATCAGGGAGGGGAAGAGGCACTTCTGGGAAGCGACAGGTCATATGGAACAGCACTCCTGGAGGCAGCCATTGGCTTGTTGCATCATCACTCCCCGGAGACGCCCATGATTAATATCATATTCATAATAAAGATCACAGCGTCTGATCACAGTAGCCATTCTTCTATTATTCTATCACCAGTGTCCATATCGTTGTTTTTGCAAATAACATAATACAGACTAATACAGAGTCTATTCTCCATTATGTTTGTGGCCCTTCTGACCCACCCAAGACAAATTCTTATTTGCTCAATCATTGCCAACAAAAAGGATGATTTATGGTCTGGTCTATAACTTCTACAAAAAACAATAGTGCTTTGAGCGTGGAGTTGCTCCAACCTGGCCCGCTGGTGGAGCGGTGGCTGATGGAATCTCTGGTCAGAAACAGCCCTGCTATGCTTCCATTGTTCCAATACAGAATGTGGGGAACTGAAAGTCCCTGAGAAGTGAGAACACAGTCCCCCTAGGTACCAAGTACCAACTTTACACACCACACCATCTTACACAATACACACCACACGCACGCACGCATGCACGCATGCACGCATGCACGCACGCACGCACGCACGCACGCACGCACGCACGCACGCACGCACGCACGCACGCATGCACGCACGCACGCACGCACGCACGCACGCACACACACACACACACACACACACACACACACACACACACACACACACACACACACACACACACACACACACACACACACACACACACACACACACACACACATGTTGGTATTATACTTGTGAGGATATCAGCATTTTTGGACGGAGATTACATAAATGCCATTTTAACCATTTTTGTGTGTGCATTTTTAACCATAAGCCTACAGCCGGACTTATATTACTGTATACTTAGTTACACGCTTGGGTCATGCACTTTCTCAAATTCTACAATACTTGGAGAAATTTGGCACTTACACATATACCAGACAGTAGTCCAGTACACACATATACTCACTCGCACTCGCACGCACGCACGCACGCACGCATGCAAAAACACTTTCTGCCAATAACTGCAGCGGTTAACCTTAGCAAGGCCACAACATATTGTGAGTTTGACATAATCAAAGTCCGTTCAAACAGATATGTAGGTCGGCCGGGAGGGAGTCAGCCATGAGGGAATCATCCAGGCTTTGAGGAGGGGAGCTCACTGGAAAGCTACCAGGCCACGGCCGGTGAGCAGTGGACTGCATGTGGCCACGGGTCGTAAACATTAATGTACACTCTGAACAGCCCTTCGTTTAGAAATACGAGAGCGCTAGTTCATGAGAAGATATGTGCAACTTAGAATGTCACAAATGTTTCACTTTAGCAGTGCGTTAAGTGCATTGAAAATGTCTTCTGTGATCAGATTCCATTTTTACAAATCTGCACTACCCCAAATGTGAGAAACGTGGGATGTTGATATGGAAGTGGTCTCAAGAGTCATCTTGCATGGCTCGATATGTTTGTACGTTTACTCATGTCAAATGTAAGCCTTATAGAGTATTTCTACATTGTGGTATTGCTACTCTTATACTTATAAGTAAAGAAAATCTGCACTTCTTCCACCACTGCTGAAATGTGGCCGGTGCAGGAGCTGAATGTGGCAGTGGTCTCAAGAGTCATCTTGAATGACTCTCACTGCTCTCATTGAAACCAAGCAGAATCTGGCAGGCAGGCGGGCAGGCAGGCACAGAGGCACAAGTGCAATGGAGGGGATTTCCCAACAGTACCACCCCTTCCCTGCGGGCCACCGCAGATAAACAGCGAAAACACACACAAACAAACAGACTGCAACACACCCCTGAACACAGGACACACTGTTTGCTTTAACCAAGGTGTGTTCTGTTCAGTCTGTCTGAACCTTGGGTATGCACATGCACGCACCCGCTCCATGCACGCACGCACACACGCACACATACACACACACACACACACACACACACACACACACACACACACACACACACACACACACACACACACACACACATGCACTCATGAACACAGTGGCTAGAAATAATGGTAAGATAAGATAATGTTAATATTTTAGTTCACACTAGTGTGCACCAACCACACCTTGAAGGCCATTCATTATATGCAGATAATTCTCATTACACATCTAGGCACATAAAAAGTGTCAAATTAAATGATAATGTCAGATGCAGTTCAAGGCGCTGTCCAGCAATTTTTCCCACCCAAAACAATGCTCAAATTCAAAATAAACTTTTTCCATTGTGGATCTGAATGCTCACATTAATGTTCTGTTTACTCAAGCAGTGTTTGTGAAATGGCCAAAGCCTTGACCCTTATTGGCAGTCAGGACCCACACACTCGCCTCTCTTTATGACCAGGGGTTATATCGTATACAACGTAACAGAGCAGACATGGTTGAAATCATCCTCCATAGTGCAGGCAATACTTTTAAATTCTCAGTTGTCTTTGAGGCAGTATGTGGGAAATATCCATACTGGCTGCATTGAATGGTCTTGATAAGAACATGCTGGTGATTATAGGTTGATAACATTCGAAGTGGGTGTTTTTTTCTTTTTACATGTGCTGTAGTATATTCATCAATGTAGCTAACCAATCTATACTTTTTTGTAAGATGGTGTTGATGGACAATTTACAAGCTCACAACACACGTTGTGAGCCTGTAGACTGGCTATTATAGCTATTTTGGAAAGTTTGGGGAAGGTTCACTTTCTCCTTCCCTCATTTGTGTCCTTTCTCTTTTTCTGACTCTGCCAGCCCCGTCCCCCTGTCAGAGGTCATGATGACCACCAGACGACCGGAGGCTATGATCTGTACTTGGTTTCCTTGACACCATTAGTCATTAGCAGAGCAAACACACAGTCACCTTTTCCCAGGACCCACCCAGTTGGACAAGAGCGCTCAGTTCACACCTATGTCACTGCTGCCGCTACACTGCTCAAATCCTGCACTCACTCTCACCAAATAGGACGAACGTACGTGTACACGCGTGACGCACACACACACACACGCCCGCACGCACATACAATGCTGCAGCAATGCCTCCCCGTATGAACCCATGAATCTTTCAGTTAAACACAAGTAGAACTACAGCGGATCTTGACATTGCTTTGGTTATACTACTTTACTTGACCAAAGTAGTAACAGTACAGCAGCACGACGAACAATGCGCACATACAACATTCTTTAACTATAATAACTTATAGTTTAATTATATGAGCTGGGCGTACCTACTGCTACTGTACCCAGCAGGTACAACTTCCATACAGTATATGTGTTTGGCAGTCAACATCAGTTGGCTTGTATGCAAAACCATTTAGCGGCAGCATTTGTAGTAGCTGTTCCACTTATGTCTTTATACTGCTGTGGCCCGGCCAGGTCACAGCTGACTCCGGTACATTTAATTGAATGGGTAAACAGAGCAGTTCAATTCAGTTCAATTCAGTAGTTAAATCTCAAGATATATAGCAGTTTCAAATATTAGAATCTTGTTTAGGTGATGCTCTGAACCAAACAAACCAAATTTGACCATGTGTGTGCAATTCGATATATCAGTGACTGGAACAGAGCAGTGGTTTCCTGCGTGGACCAGGGAGCTTAACGTACTGTCAACTCGTGGCTAATATTCCTCACAGTCACTTCATCCCACTCAATACTGAGTGAGAATCAATAGCCTTAATGAGATTAGCACTCATATCCCTTTGCACTGTCTTATGAAAGAGTCTTTAGGGCCTCGTTGGCTGATATTAATTAGACTTCTAATCCATTCTCCCTTTAAATGATTCAGTAGGGTGAGGAACGCGACAGAGGCATTTCAGTACTAATTGCCCTAATTATCCTAACGACAAAGCATGCTGATCATGGGAGGATCTATTGGGGGTAATGCTCAGACTGGGGCTGCTCAGTGCCTCAGCAGGCAAACGAGTATAGCAGGGATGCCTGGAGCGGCCAAATGCTACAGTGCCAACTGAAAATGGGCAGCGGGCAGTGAGTGAAAAATTATATTGTGTGACACTCACACTTACAGAAATGTAAGAAGCAAAAGAAAAAAAGAAAATAAATGTTTATATATAAGCACGATGATTAAGAAGACTTGAGAATGAGATATTTCTTCTCAGAATAACTTCTTGGATGTTTCAACCCTGGATCAAAATCAGTCAAATAAATAATATTTTATGTATTTTGGACCACAGAGCAATATTTTAAATTTTATTACGTTTTTGTGGAGGGACAAACTTGGCCTCAATTTTGCACAGACATGGACTTGTTATACAGTGGAATATAATCACATGTCTTCTGCCCCATTCCATCTTTCCCATTACATTTCATTATGCCCCATAAACTAATGGTTTACCAAAAGGACGGACACAAACGGACCCTAACAGGTCCATTTGGTTCCATTTGTACACTACACTCTCAGAGTTAAATTAACATTGATTTTACAATATACATTTGGGGTCCCAGTCAGAGATAGAAATGCCATTAAATGGGGGTCTGTCGACTAATGCGTGTCAAACTAGGGGTCCTTGAAATCAAACGGCTTGAGAATGACTGCTAGATCCGTGAAAAAACCCTTCTCTTATGGGGGTCCCTGCATATCTTTTCAAATGGGGGTCCGCGGGCTAATTAGTGTCAATTTAGGGGTCCTTGACATGAAAAAGTTTGGGAACCACTGCCATAATCTATCAAATCTCCCTAAAGCAATAGAGAAAAGGATAAAAAAAATAAAACATAGTTGGCATATCCCTATATCATAATGTCCAACTACATCTTGACGTAGAGGAACTGGAATTAAATCAGTAATTGTGCTATGTTGAAAGCTTAATTGAGTCTCATAGCTTGTTAATATTGTCTTTAATCTTTTGTGAAAGGTATCATTAACAGACAAA
Organism: Protomyctophum parallelum; assembly: GCF_964188405.1. Classification (NCBI taxonomy): domain Eukaryota; kingdom Metazoa; phylum Chordata; class Actinopteri; order Myctophiformes; family Myctophidae; genus Protomyctophum; species Protomyctophum parallelum. The sequence goes on from NC_139706.1 coordinate 39,148,501, forward strand.
AAAATTCCATCCATAACCAGGAACCCACAATGATCCTTAACCGAGATCCCGTAAATTTAAGTCAAACCCACAACTTGGACATTACGACAGAATTGTGTAAGTCACTCATCTGTCGTAAACTTCAGACTCAGAGAGAGAGAGAGAGAGAGAGAGAGAGTGAGAGAGAGAGGACTCCAAAAAGGTTCCTGCAGGCGAGGTAAAGCTACAGTCTTTCTCTCTCTCTCTCTCTCTCTTGGCTCTCCCTCTCTCGTCCATCTCTCTCTCCTCCCTTCGCTCTCTAGAGATTCATCATAAAGTTTTATGATAAACAGAACTGGGTCAGGAATAAGAGGATGGAGGCCAGGTTATTCCACAATGTGGGATTGAGTCGCCCCTTTCAACAGCGGGACCACACTGCGGAAATAAGATCCCAAGTGTTCATTTAATTTAGCATTATTTATTTTTTTAATTAACACTCTGGGGTTTTGCAGCACAATATGTGGCCAAAGCACCAAGACAGTAAAAATCCTCTGTGGTAATTTATAACATCTGTACATTCTGAAATTGAATTACAACAATGGAACCAAATGGAAGCATTTTGTTACACTATCAGAGCTAAATTAGGCCTACTGTAACGCTCCAGGATTTTGCAGAGTGTACTGCAGCCTGAAATCACTATTCCGTAACTCAGATGACAAATCATCTCTGCTGAGCGCGTCATGCAAAAAAGAATCACGTCGCAAATGTGTTCTTTCTTTTATATGGGGGCAGGGGGGGGGGGGGGGGGGTGTGTGCGTGGGGGCTAGTAAGTACTATGTAAGATACGTCTCTGGTGGCGCCCGGGCAGCGCTGTGGAAACGCGGGTGATTGTGTGCGTTGGTTGTGTGTATAATGTGGCTTGTGCGTAATATGTGGTTTCAGGCTGGGCTCCGACTCAGCACTTCTCTGCGGCAGTAAAGAGAGAGAGAAAAGAAAAAAACCTGTTGGAATCAGGTAGTGGTATTTTATTTTATTCTTTTATCCCCCCCCCCCCCCCCCCCCCCCCCCCACACACACACCCCGTATATTTCCAGCTCAGTGAGGAGCATGGACAATTCACACAGCACTGCAGAGGACACGCACGCTGATACATTTACTCAAGTACTGTACGTTTTGCTTCACTTGAGTATTTCCACGACATCTCAGAATCAAATGTACTTTTTACTCAACAAGGTTCATTTGATAGCTTTAGTCGCTAATTACTTTGCAGATTTCGACTATTAATAATGAATCAAATGAGTAATAAAACAAAAAACATTAACAAAAATTAATACATGGCAATAGCAGATCTACAAGCTCTGCATCACTTTGATGTAGATTGCCTTTCTGAATAGCCTATTAAATAGGAGGCTTTCCACATTGTGGTATTGCTACTTCCGTAAAAACAAAATGAGGACTTCTTCCACCTCGGTATACTGTCGTAACTCACACAGAACTGTAACGGTGCATACATTGCACACAAACATGCACAAACACAAATTTGAACCACAATGAAAAATGTGTACACAATTTACACGTACGCAGACTTTTATTATACGCACCCACGCACGCACAAACACACGCAGGACACACACGCACACACACACACACCACACACACACACGCACAGATGATGCACGCACATACATTATTACACATGTTCTGAATCACAATGAAAAACGCAGACATGACACAAACACACACAAACTACAATACAAAGAAACGCATGACGGACTTATATCGTGTGCACATACACACATTCACACACGCACACACGCACACACACACACACACACACACACACACACACAGTACATGCATGTATGTATGTATGCACATATATTCACACAGGCTCACACAGCTCTGACAACAACTGATAGTGGCTTTGCAAGACCACCCTATTTAGGCCTGACGCGCATACAGACAGGCATTGTGAGGCGCTACAGTGTGCTTTTCAAAAACACACCGTAGTTGTCCGGAAGGCTTAAAGACGGCACATTGTGCCGTGTTGTGACAGAGTGTAATACTTAACAATCGCCTCATCAGAGCCATGTCTGTGACCTGCAGGAGCCTTACAGCGCCACCCGAGCAGAACCACCGCGATGACAGCAAGTCACACCTCACAGAGAAACCTCTTCCCTCTTTCTCTGTGTGTGTGTGTGTGTGTGTGTGTGTGTGTGTGTGTGTGTGTGTGTGTGTGTGTGTGTGTAATGCGTAAGTACTATTTGAAAGCTTTCTCTCTTTAGCCTACCACTCACTGCAGTATATAAAGAAGGTGCAGACTTTGTGCACTTTGTGCAGACTTTGTGCACAATGCTGTCGCACAGCAAACATAGCCGATCTACAAGATCATACATAGCCAATCTACAAGGTGATAACGCATCACATCACATGTTGTGTGCTTATAGATGTGCTATATATGTTTGTAATCACCTCCTATAGGACAATATAGGGACACCAGGTTGAAAGTGGTTGAAAATGTCAAACCCTGACAATTTAAGACTATACACTAAATACAAAATGATACTCGCAGGTCAAATGTGTAATAGTAGTAATACATACTCTTATGTACCTGTACACAACACAAGGCATAAGAATAACCTTAATGGTCACTACAATGCTACAATTATATTTATATTATCATTTTTACTGGAATTACACAACCAAGAACAGGTCTGGTGTGTCTGACACCAGACCACCAGCAAGCACACTCTACAGTGTCAATTTAACTCTGAGAGTGTACAAATTGACCCGCAGAGGTCCATGATTATTTACACTCTGAGTTAAATCGACACTTTAGGACGTACAGGTCCATAATTCCTCAGACTAATTCAACACTTAGGACTTTACAGTGCAGCGATGACAAACACATGACCTGATTAACAATGTGCTCTGGGGTCTATATGGAATGCTCAACACATGTCAAATAAGGCTCTCCTCCCTCCCCTGCCTCTGCCCTGCCCGCTGCGTGTTTCCGCTAAGCCCATGGAGGAGCATCTCACCACGGTATGACGGAGGTGAACGTGCCCCCATGTGCACGGCAACACATCTCTGCCTGTATCTCCAGGTGAGGAGAATGGGGACTGCAGCATTCCTGGCATATCTGGGAGTTTATAGCTTGGACGAGCAGTGGATGTGAAGAGGGCAGAACGATCAGGCCCGGCTTGGCGCGGCGCGGCCGCCTGTGATCCAGCACTGTGGTCCCACGACACGGCTGAAGCCAGCGCACAATTACAGAAACAAAACACGGCAGATAACGAGGAACCTTCTGTGTGTGTGTGTGTGTGTGTGTGTGTGTGTGTGTGTGTGTGTGTGTGTGTGTGTGTGTGTGAGTGAGTGAGTGAGTGTGTGTGTGTGAGTGAGTGAGTGAACCGGAGGCAGGGTGGGCCAGTTGCTCAGGGGACTATCTGACTCGGGATCACAATAACATCTTTTAACACAACAGCACGCAGACAGACAGTCCATGTGATCAACAAGGGAGGCCTTCTGGTATAACAGAGCACTGTCTAAATCCTGGGTTATAATGTAACTCTGAGAGTGGACAAATGGAAACAAGTGGACCTTTACGTCACAGTTACGCATCCGCAAAGATCCGCTTGCGGTCCCTTTTGTACAATCTCTGAGTTAAATGAAAACTCTGGATTTTACAGTGTATAGGCTGGAGGGGAAAAAAAGAAACAAAAACTATTTACATCTGCATACAGTTTCAGACATCTGAAGCACCTACAGGTGTGCTTCATTTATCTCGCCAGACACGCGAACAGCAAAGAAAGGTCCACCAGATCACCACTTACAAGATAACATCAAGCGCGCCTCCAGGTGATTTTATTTAGGTTTTTTCAAAACTCTTCAAAACGTTGTTTGACTGACTACTGTTTCTGTTCATATGCAGGCTATAACCTGCCAGGCTCATTGCAAGGGTCTCCTGCACCAGAGACACAGAGCTATTAATAATTCTTAATAATAATAATTTGGTCCCCACTCCTTGAGGTGTTATTATTATTATTATATTATTATTATTGCCACTGTAAATTTGCACAATATGTGAAATGTGTCTTCTCACCATGTGTAGTGCTCGGATTGTTAAAGTGCCTTGCTCATGCAGGTACACTTCGACACATCGCTGAGGCCTTGAATCGAACCCGAGACCTTTGGCTTCCCAGGCGGGCCCTGTTATTACCATTCACTCTCCCCCCCCCGCCCCCTCTCAACGTACCTGCTCATGGATCTGGCACGCCGTCAGGTTATGCTGCCTGGCGACAGGGGCAAACTGGATATGCTTTAGCCAGCTTCCGATATCTGGCTTGCTGGCGTCCACGCAGAATTTTACATGGCCAGACCCATCCAAGATCTGCACCGGGGGGGGGGGGGGGGGGTGGGGGGGAGAGAGAGAGTGTGGGGGCGGTGGGGGGGGACAGAAATAAGTAAAAGGAAGAGAAAGAGAATAAATACTTTGATCTGTATCAGACTTTCAGCACAGGTTGATGTGTCTACATACTGTAAACACTGACTGACCACATTTATACCTCCCACAGAGAAATAATAACACTGCAATGTTAGGGATTTGTCTGGTGTGTGTGTGTGTGTGTGTGTGTGTGTGTGTGTGTGTGTGTGTGTGTGTGTGTGTGTGTGTGTGTGTGTGTGTGTGTGTGTGTGTGTGTGTGTGTGTGTGAATGCGCGCGCGCGTGTGTATGTGCACGATGCACACAATTTAGATAACCATTCTTGTATTTTTTTCTTTTCAGCACAATATAAATTCACATTAAATTCAGATGAAACATGCTTATAGTTTGTGCAGATTTAAGTTTATCAGAAGCTTAACAATAAGATCGTGTCAATATGTGGTTGACAGATAACTCTCATCATATGCACACCTTAATTAACACAAAGACTTCCTACAATGTTAATTGTTTGAAAAACAAATACTGTAGATCAAATTAAAACAGATTGATATTTTTATCTGTTTCGTTTAAAACAGATAGAAGTGTTGATTATGTATACATGTATGTATTATAATAGTGGAAAAATATGTTAGCTTTATAATAGTATTGCAATAACACAAGGTTAAGATGAATATATTGGTCATCAATGAATGAATGAATGTGCCAAACAAACATGACAATGAAAAATATTAATCAAACCTATCATTCTATTTAATATATGTAATGGTCCAAAATAAAACCTCTGTTTCCTGAATTAAAAACAAATAAAAAATAAATGGAATTCGTTGAGTTTCTGAAACTATTACCACATCATATAATTTAGAGAAAAATAAAACTAAATGTTTTGATTTTCTAATTGATTAATCTAAATAATTAATCCAAATCTCAGTATTAAATAATATAAACATTATATTATTGCATTGCAAATGTTGCATGACAATGTGCAAAAGCCATGAATATCCAGCAAGAAGCCAAGTGAACACAGCAACAAAAAAAGTAGAAAGAACCAGCTCTAACAATATATACAAAGAAGTGAATTATTATGCAAATAATATGATATCCCATTCATTGACGGCGACTTCTATAGCATAAATAAAGCATTTCTCCCAACGAATTATCCAAGGCTGACATTGTTTCTGATATTGATATTTATTATATAGCCATTGTAAACTTTCCTCGGAAATAAATCAATTGCAGGAAACAGTAAGCGATAAGGGTTATGAAGACACAGCAGCGCATTGTTGGGATAGCCTACAAGACGCAATATCGCTAAAGGTCACAAATCTGTCTTTGTATGAGCTCCGACTGAATAAATATTTAGGTTGGATAAACCCCTTTGTCTTGCATAATACGAGATCTACCATTTAGCCTGCAAAAAAACCCTGTCTAATGCATGTTTACATCGGAACACATGGCACACACTGGCGAGTGCATGCAGGCGACTTTACAAAACAGCGCACTTAATTTTGTTTTTAATATAAGACACGTCAATTCGATCAAACAAATAAAGACATTAATTTGTAGTCTTTTTTTCATCTTACCGTGGGAACTCTTTATAGCACAAGAGTGCAACAACAAAACCTCGTGGTTTGCGAGCATTCGTTGTTGAAGCAACGACAACAAAAAGTGGTGATCAAAAACTCCAGCCTTGTGTCGAAAGTTAAAATAACCACAAAGCAAACATATATATATATATTAAAAAAAAAAAGGAAAATAATAAAATCACAGCGCGTCACCGGCGTTTTGCTCCAAACGCGTGATGATGTCCCGTATAGTTTCCCCGTTAATAAAAACACCAAAAGGCTCTCCGCTCGTCTCCGGTGTGCATGTGTGGAGCCTCTAGCTGCCGGACCCTTCGCTCGCTCGTGTCTCAGGTCTGTCTGTCGGTAATTGTCATGAAGACACAGACACCGTCCGCTCCTCTCCGCTCAGTAGTAAATCCCTCGGTACATCAAGTCGCTCCAACTTGCAGCCGTGTGAGCGTCGCGGAGCTCGTCTCGTCCCCTCTCCTCTCTGTCTGTCTGTCTGTATGTATGTCTGTCTGTCTGTCTGTCACCCTCTCTCATGTTCCCAGGTGTCCGCTGGCGACCGTTCAACTTTTCATGTTCGTTCCTCCTCAGACAGACTCTGCATGCTCGCCTTGATAGTGCAGATTTCGAGGATCGCCCACCTACTTTGCTGTCTCTGTCTGTGCGATGTGTGTGTGATGTGTGTGTGTGTGTGTGTGTGTGTGTGTGTGTGTGTGTGTGTGTGTGTGTGTGTGTGTGTGTGTGCGCGCGCGCGCGTGTTTCTGTTTCACACACACTTGTCTCTTAAAGGAGGATCTTGCTCGGCCATCCATATAGAGAGCGATGCAAAGCCAACTATCTCGCCGTGTCTTGGGGTCGGCAGTATATTCGAAAGTGACAGCAGGGCCGGGGGTTGAGAGGAGTGGGGTCAGGGAGAGGTCGGGACGGGCATCTAAAGCAGTGCTTCTCAAACATTTCCATGGCAAGGACCCCCAACTTGATGTATTTGGTGGCCGTGGACCCCCGTCTGAAAATATTTGGTGCCAGCAATGAAAAATGACTGAATAATTTCTACATGATTCCAAACTTTTCAGATTTTTTTTTCTTCAGGATTCTTTAAAATATATAAAAAATAGATCGACAAGCTCACAAGTTGTCACAACACATTTCATTGTGATGAGTTGTGAGTTTGTAGATTGGCTATTTTTGCGAATAAAATAGGGTTAAAGTGGTAGGCTAATACTATGAACTAATTTTGCATGGAACCCCCTCAATGACCCCTGGGGGTCCCCGGACCCCACTTCCAAAGGATGGACTATAAGACCTGCATGTTTTACCGGGCATCATGCAGTAGCAGTTGTTATCCAGAACAAAAGAAGAACTTGAAAGGCGCACAGTCAAAACCCATGCACCAAAACATTGTTTTTGCTCAATACACAAGAACAATAAATTATCCTCCAAATAATAACGCTTTTGTCAAGGAATTACATAAATTGACAGAGCATGGTTTTAACCTAATGCACTTCACTTGCCAAATTAAAACAATCCCTTTGCATTGTTTGTTTACTTTCCTTACACAATATAGGCTAATGTAAACCATCACATGGAAAATATTTCAAAAATATAGATTTCGATTTTTACACCAGTGGGGAAAAAAGTACATTTTTCTGGAAGTTTTTTTTCTTCCCTCCTTGTCTGTCAATTAAAAAAAAACATCTTGCAGGAGGTTTGCAAATAAAACAACTATGTTGGCTTTAATACCGAGGCGGGCCCGGGTATGTAAATAAGTAGGCTCCTTGTTGTCAGTTTATTAGGGAGCTCATAAAGTGGAGAGGACAGAGGGTTGGCTGATGAGAGCAGATGATGATGGATCTGTCTCTCACACAGTGGCCACTGCCTGCTTGTGACATTGACCTTCCATCCCAGATAATGTCCATTGTTTTATGAAATCGCAGAGCAAATGTGCAGGAAGGACAGGAAAAATCATGTGTAAATAAGCCAAGACCCCGCCACCGATTCCCATCGTCTCCACCGCTCCTTGAGAACCGTATAGAGAGACCCCGGTCCGCCGGCCATTGATTTCCTGCCTCCCCCCTCAACTTGTCCATTGTTGGAAGCCTTTTTAATTTAGCCATAAATTGGGAAAGCTCAAGCCCGTATGAGCTGTTCTATTTTCTTCCTGTCAGGATGAGGGATTTGTTTTATGATGCATTGTGTATTAAATACAAGTAATCTGGGAAAGTGATTGCTTCATGGCCTCTCCGGGTCTGATCGAGGGTTCTGATAGAGAGAGACCTATGGGCTCTTTTCTCAAAAGGAGGAAATGTCGGTGGATAAACAAGAGGGCTTGTGGTGGTATCACCAGCAGGGGTAAATTGGGGTAAAAGTGCCAGCAAAAACCCAGAGGCCGCCCACATCAGGACACGGTGCACTTCTTCCCCTCGTCAGAAGATGGCGTGCTCAACTGAATAAACTTTTCCAACAAGTCATTAATAAATAAATAAATAAAAACAAATAAATGTGCCATTTCACTAGCATGTGTTCGTTGAATGCTATTTAAATTTGAGCAGTGCGCTTCACGAGTTATAAAGAAAGCCCCCTCCTCCTCCTCCCCCACTGCTCCCAGTCCATATGTAGGCTAGAGCCTCTGCTGCCTGTATCTCTCTTCAGCAAAACGCATCAGTCAAGCGCCGAGACGCTGAGTTATAGAGATGGGGGTCATTGCTTTCTCGTTCGCGGGAATTGCACCACAGAACACCATCTACATTAAGTCGTCAAATTGCTAGCCGGGACATGAAAGATTCAGCCGTGTGCCCGAATATATAATCACCTGAACGACCTACAATAAAGCTGTAGGATTTCCACTGACAGAGCGATGGCTGTGAATTTAAAACACTTGTTCATTTTGTTAATAAACCACAAGAGTGATTTGCAAAACACACCCCTAATTTATGTTTATTTGAGCAATTCGCCATAAACACCATTCTGATATGGCGAGATTAAATATGTCTGTTTTATCTGAATTATGCCACGCCTTTGTCATAATGATTTTGACATACCAAACTGAGCACGGTGTGGGGGAAAAAGGCTGTTTATCAACAAATTACAAACCAGCACATGCACGCTTCAGGGTATGTTAGCTCCTACTATAGCCATATCATGCCACACACCATTTCATACTGATTTAAGGGACTCTTAAAACCCACAGCATCCGGATAATGTTTAGTGCATAGACTTTAAAGTGCTGTGAAATTCCTTAACGGGGGTTAGGCTATACAGCTTGAAGAGGCTTCATGCTTATTTTGCTGGTGGCATATTCGTTGTTTGCTTTAGGAATTCAATCACGCAGATAAAAAAATACACACGAAAATATTTTCGTGTGTATTTTCACATTGTACATAGGCCTAATAGGCTATAATTGATTAGGGATTCAGTTCTTTCACGGGGTGTCAAGCAGCAGTGGGACTACTTTTTCCCCCCTCTCTCCAACGAATTAATAAAAGCAGAGTGCCTTTGAACATGTTTGGCTTGGTTATCATCAAGAGCCATCTTGCATGCGAATTGCGCACTCAGATAGGACAGCCGAGTATAGAGAGGGGATTCCCGGGTGGTTTGCAAACTGACCCGGCTAGCCAGAGAGAGAGAGAGAGAGAGCTGCATGTGCAGAGCCCACTGCTATGATGCCGAGGGGCCAGCCAGGCTGCAGACGCGCAAATGGAAACACTGTGACTGACTATAAGGTGCATTCCACCACATCCTCCAGGAGAGGGGAGGAGAGAAGGGGGGAAAAAGAAAGAAAAAGAAAAATATCGCAGCCAAATCCACATGAAATAGTTCCACCATTCATGGTCGAGACCTCCCATTGACACCGTCGAAAAGCTGCATTAAGTCTCCATCATGACTCTCTATGCAGGCGGCCCCCTGCGCAATTTATTTTGGTTAAGTGTGGGGCGATTCAATCAAGTGGCAAAAACACATTTAAAAGCTGAAACCGTCAGCGAACATTCTTATGCATCTAATGCATGCACCAAGATTATATATAGGCCTATATGCCTACTGTATTTAAAACGCATTGCAAAAGGATATTGAGTAAAAAATAAATAATAATAAGTGAGAATGAATAAGGCATATCTTTGAAGTCACACCTAAGTATAAGTCCCCATTTTGGGGGGCAAAATACGGCCCAATTACCATTAAAGGAGAGCAGAGGAAATGAAAAGGGAAAAATGTAAATACAAAATTTCCTTGGGTCTGGAAGTAGGCCCGTTGCGAGCGCGTGTTAATCTCCACCTCAGTAATTTGGTTCTGCGGGAGAAGACAGAAGCCCCGCTGCTGTGCCCTGCACTTCATAAATCACTGCTTTATGTGGACAAGGTCAGCGGCCCCCCTGGCTCCGCCCGGCCCCTCCGAGAAACGCAGTGCGCCCGGCCATGTTTACCCGGCCGCCCGGGGGCTCTCAGGACCAGACCAGCTCACTTCTAATTACTTTGGATTATTTTCATTTGCTGGGGTCAGCCAGGCATTCCGAGAGAGAGAGAGAGAAAGAGAGAGAGAGATGAGTTCCTGGACCTGTAGCCCCCGTGCGAAGAGGCGGTCTGCGTGTTTTCTGAATTAGTAGCCTATCATTTTGGCATTGTCTGCTCTCTATTAGCGGTCCTTCCAGCTCACTGCCGTGACAGGTCGGCGAAGTCCACTTTCATCCCCGACAACAGACAATTTTCCCCTCCGGAGAGGGCTAGACCGCAGCCGTGCACGCAAAATAGCTAGATTAAATGGTGCTAAAAACCACTTCCATAGATTCTAATTTATGCAATAATGAGTCAATAACAATAATAAAAAAGAATCGGGGGGGGGGGGGGGACGCGTTATTAAGCTGTGATCTGTAACACCTCATCTTTGTGCATAAAAAGCTGTGAGTAACTTTGGCGGCTGCATCATGTGCTCAATAAACTCCTTTGGGTTTATTTTTTATTAATCCTGGCATTAGAACAAGTAGGCTATGATGTTCAAGAGTTCCCACGTGTGAATGAGATACATTGTCTTCTGTGCTGAGATGAAGTTAATTGCATTGACAGCAGGGAACGGCAGGACGTGACGACGCATTGCCGAACAGGACCGCTCGTTAGAATAATAAGTCTCCAGTGAAGAGACAATGCGAGCTACTATGCAAACTGTATTTGGCCACGAACGCTGCAGGAGGAGGCAGTAAATGTAAAAATCAGAGGGTTGAGGGCTAAGCAGCTATTAGAAAACATTCATGCAGCAGTTGATTTCTGCATGGAGCTACCCGGCGTGTGCCCCAGCTCTGCTGCTGAGGAGCAGTCATGGAATGCGCCCGTCGCGGGGGGGCCTGCGAGGCGCGCGCCTGTGTGTGCGTGTATGTGCGTGTGTGTGTGCGCGCGCGTGCGTGCGCCGGTGCGCGTGTGTAAGGTCGGGAGGTAGGTGGGGGCGCAGCAGTGTTAGAAAGGCGGAGAGAAGTACAGGCTGTGGTAATCACAGACACTTCCTCCGCGGCGCGGAGCCTCCTCAACACACACACACAGGGCCACACTGTATGTGGGCCACGGGGTGCGATAAAGCCGCGCCGGAGTCAAAGGTAACGTTTTTCAAACATAAATTTAGCGGGCACAGAGCGCCTGTACGCACGGGACAGACTGGAAACTTAAACAAACCAGTCAACCTGCTCCACCCCGCCCCGGGAGAAAAGGGGAGGTAATAATTAGAGCGTGTTGCTGGTCGCTACAGGGTGAACAAATTGGTTCTTAAACGCTCATAGATATCATCTTTAAAAGGGGCTTTTTATGTCCAAGAGCCGAGGGGTGATGCAACTGAACACGCCACTTCTAATCTTCTAATCTTAGAGGAGCGACTGTCACACATTTGTTACATTTATTGAGCTGTCTGCTCAGCGTTTGAAGTGCTGCACACCCGAGGAAGCAACACTGTGGTCTTTACATGCCGTGTCAAATTGGAAGGCTAATATTTTAATGTTTGACGATATCAGAATACACTTATCCGGTGTGGGAGGGACTGGGAGTATCAAGAATCCTGCCTTGCCCCCCTTGGAAACTATGAAAAATGAAACTTGTGTTGTGGCAGATTTAACCCCCATGCAGCATTCTTATTCTGGGGAAAACGTTTGCAGAAAATAGCAGATCTACAAGCTCACAATGTGCTGTGAGCTTGTAGATCAGTGGCGTGCACAGACATTTAGAGGGGCAGGTGCTCAAGTGAAAAAAAGGGCACCTTGTGCAGCGCATTTTGGGGCGGGAACCCATTTTGGTGCTTTAGCTATTGAAAAACAGCAGATCTACAAGCTCATAGCGCGCCACCGAGTGGCGCGCTACGAGCTTGTAGGTCTGCTATTTTTCTTTAATCGAAGAACCACTGACATAGAAACATAGCTTTAGATTGTGGGGGCCTAAATAATATAGTAGAAGCGTTTTTTTATCAAGATTTGAAAAAAAACAAAAAAACAAAAATTATTTTTAAGAGCAAAATTGCCAAAAGGGCAGGGGGTGCTCTAGCACCCCTAGCGTCTATCTGTGCACGCCACTGTTGTAGATTGGCTATTTTCAGCAAAGATACAGAATGTAATAAAGATAAACTAGTAGAGCGCCCTGAGGGACTCCAATCAGCCAAGTAAACCCCCTGACCAGTTGCTTTATCAACAAAGGTATAGGCCGAAAATAGCGGAGCTGGAAATTTGTGTGGATGCAAAGCATTGTGAGATTGTATATCTGCTTCTTTCAAGGAGTACAGGCTAAATGAAGCATCAGAGGGAATGAAACAAACATGTGGTCTGTCTGATGTATGACTGAAAGGCTGAAGTTCAGTTGATGAAGTTCTTTGAACAGTCTTTCTTGCATGAAGTTATGAATTATGCACAGCTGCTGTATAAAATAATCTGCACTCTGCGTATATACTTATAGCCTATATAGCTTATATATTTGTATAGTAGTAATGCAATACCAACAAACAAGGGGAAGGCTTATTAAGAAATGCTCAGCAAGAATTATGTCAATTTTTGACAGAGAGGCACCTGGTGCAGACATTTAACCGTATGTGCAACTTACTTGTTTAGACAGTCAGAGGTTGATGACTTTCACAGACAGGCATCTCTTTCTGCGTAACCTTTATTAGGTGTTTTGTGTGAATACGCCACTGCATACCCCCATTGAATGGGGAAATAGGCTATTGCGAGAAACATGACAACATCTAATGGGTATTTTGCATAAAACATTTACAACTGGTATAGAAATGTGACTTGAGAAAGTAAGAAAGTGCTGTAGAGAACGTGCAAAGTGAAAAACGGATTGAGAAACTGTGTGTGTGTGTGTGTGTCGTGTGTGCGCATGTCCGTGCACGGACGCTTCCCGCCCGCATAGCCCATGCAGTATTTTAGAACTTGCTAAGTGTATAGCTTAAAAGTTGCACGAACATGATCACTGCTCTGCGAAAGACAACCAATCTATCGCAACAACCTAAAATACCTAGGGAGAGCCATGAACCATCGAACCCATAACATAGGGACACCGACCGGGCCCTTATTTAAAGCTTCACTGGTTTTCAGTGGCATCAAAGGGGCCCGTGAGTAAGATCCAGGATTATATTTAACCCGGCAGCTTGCTTGTCGTACTGCTGAGTACAGGGCACACGCTGATGCTGCATGCCACTGCCGAGCCGCCATGCTTCTGGCATTCAGACCAACGCTCTCATTACAATTTGGCTTGAACATTGTTTCCGACAAGAACACACGCACGCATGCACGCACGCACACACACACTACAAAACATTTTCAATATGTTTCTTTCTCCTGAACTTCACCAGAAGAAACCAATAAAAGGGACTCTGAGAATTAATTAGCTGCCTGTATGGGTGGCCATTGTCAAAATCTGCCCCTGTAGTGTGTATGATGCGTGCACAAGGCTATAACCTGAGATAATGCAATCTCCCTGCAGCACATTGGAGCAGTCAGACTTGATTGAGCCATCAGACATGTGCGTCAATACTTTCAAGGTTTATTCAATCTCAAACCAATCATTCCGTTGTCATACACTTTTGGGTTAATATCCTAACTGTGGGGCCCAGGCCCGTGCGAAGATAAATCAGCTTTTATGATGGGTTGTTATGGTTTTTACGGCACTGGAGTTGTGAGGGAGTGATTTGGGGATCAATCACCTGAAGGTGTCTGCCCGGAGGAGCTTGGGGCTGCTGGGAGGATCGATTGGGGATCCGGGGCCATTGTGATGGAATGGAGGTGTGTGTGTGTGTGTGTGTGTGTGTGTGTGTGTGTGTGTGTGTGTGTGTGTGTGTGTGTGTGTGTGTGTGTGTGTGCGCGTGCGTGCGTGTGTGCATGCGTGCGTGCGTGCGTGCGGGAGAGAGGGAGAGAGAGACAGACAGACAGACAGATATAAAGGTGTGTGTATATATATGGTGAATTTTATTATGGTTGTGTGTCAGCGAAAAAGAGAGAAAAGGACATGTGAAAGATATGAGGTGTAGTGATGGAGGTGAGGGTATATTAGTCAGAGAGAGAGAGCGAGAGAGATCTGGACTGCAATGGAAGATTGCTGGACTATGACTGACCCATCTCATGTGAACCCCCCTGCCCCCCCCTCTCTCTCTATCCACTTCTTTATCTGGATGGCACTTTGGAAAATCTCATTGTCACACAACATTTAACAAAGACAGGAGTCCTATTGGAGATGACTAACCTGACGGAGCATGATGGGACAGAGCGCAGTAGCAGGCATATCCCTCACAAAGTCTCCCTCACTGACAACTTGTGTGGTTGTTTTTCTCTCCAGGAGAGGTGAGTATATGAATGCATGCAATTCAATTCGATTCAAAGGAGCTTTATGGGCATGAACATTACATTGCCAAAGTGTCAGAATACAATAAAAACATGTTGAAAATGGGGAAAGTATTATACTTATACTGTAAACAGAGTTACAGTATGTCACATTGCATCGACTATTTTTTAAAACAAATAGCTGGTCGTAGTAGTAGTAGTAGATGGTCCGCCTACTTCCACCTCAGAAATATCAACCGCCTCCGCGTCTCACTCACTCTCCACATCCTGGTTCACTCTCTCGTCACCTCCCGCTTGGATTCCCTTCTTTTTGGTCTCCCCCACAAACTCCTCCATAAACTCCAACTGGTCCAAAACGCTGCTGCCCGTATCATCACCAGAACCCCTGTTATCAGTCACATCACCTCTGTTTTTACACCAACTCCACTGGTCCCATCAAATACCGCATTGACTCTTCCTCCATACATTTAAGTCCATTCATAACCTCCCCCCATACCTGTATGACCTTGTCCACGTCAACATTCCCACCCGGTCTCTTAGGTCTGCCTCCTTCATCACTCTGAAAGTCCTCCCAGCCCGTCTGTCCATGGGGTCAAGAGCCTTCAGCCACTCTGCCCCTCACCTCTGGATGTTTAGGCTGAGGAAAGTATAGTTTTCGTGTGTGTTCTAGTGCCGTCATATTTAGAAAGAATTGTTGGTTTGGGTGGTTTTGTCTTTTTTGGAATATCATAATTTTTGTCTTGGTTAGATTTACTGTCAGGGCCCATGTCCGTGAAAATGTGTGCAGGAGGTCAAGGTGCTGTTGTAATCCTTCTCTGGTAGGGGACAGTAACACCAGGTCATCTGCAAACAGTAGGCATTTGACTTCTGTCTGCTAGCGGGATGCCTGGTGTTGTTGACTGTGTTTTTGCCAATTTATTGATGTATGTTAAAGAGTGTTGGAATCACTGTCTCCTCTGCTTTGGTGAAAGATGCCTGTGTTTTTCCCCCAATCCTAACAGCGCATGTGTTGCTTGTGTACATTGATTTTATGATGTTATGTTTTTCCCCCAATTCCGTTTTCTCGCAGTTTGTACAGTAGACACGCACGCACGCACGCACGCACACACACACACACACACACACACACACACACACACACACACACACACACACACACACACACACACACACACACACACACACACACACACACACACACACACACACACACACACACACACACACACACACACACACACACGTATGCATCAACAAATATTTATACTACACACTTAACACTATGCATTTTGTAAGTAACACAAAAGTTACTGTCAACAGCTTCTCTCTCTCTATCTGTCTCCCTCACAGTCTCTTTCCCTCTCCCTCCCTGGGCACTGTTTACACACACTCACACTGGCCTGGCCATCAGACGGCTGTTTCCTCCATGCTGTCAGTGGAGCCCTGCTGAAACAAAAGATGCGAGGAGCAAGGCCCATGGTTTCTGAATTAGAGGAAGTTGGTGCTGATTACGCTGCCCATGCAGAAGCATTCCGATCCGGTTAACCCACAAACTGGCTGCCAGGTCCAAACCATGCAGCAAGACACGGCACGGCACCGCATGGCACCGTGAGAGCAAACCTCAGATATAGTTCCACCCTGTATTCCTCTCCTCTCCTCTCCTCTCCTCTCCTCTCCTCTCCTCTCCTCTCCTCTCCTCTCCTCTCCTCTCCTCTCCTCTCCTCTCCTACAAAATATTGTTGTTGTGGTGGTGACGTATTATCCCCCACCCCCAGATGAACGTTCTGTTTATACACGCAGTAAGTGCCCTGTGAGGTGACAGTAGGCTCTCTGTATGGAACTTTCCGTGATGTACGGTAGCTTGGAGACAGAGTGGTGACATCGATGAGCACTGCTACGCCGACATTCCAGCACTTTCTGTGTGATCTATAAATCGGTGACAGCTCAGTGTTTATTATCCCATGCATCTTTCTCTCTTCTCATAATGTTTACACCATGCTGGTGTCCTTGCTGTGTTAATTAGCTTCAAATACAACATAATGATTTCCAAACTGCAAGTTATACTATACACTAATGGGCTCTCAAAGCGAACAAATAAGAAGCACAGTTGAAGATGTAAAGAATCAGTGAGGGTCCTCGGAGACATTCGATGCCGCTCTCTCAGTGAAGAGATGGATGGAAGAGGGACAGAGAGTCAGGAGACCACATTTTAAATCCTGGCCCCAGGATATTGCATAACGCCCCAGTGGTGTGCATTTTACGTCTACTTTCACCGTTTTATGTTACTTGTAAACCATACTGTTTCACCGTACACAGAAACATATATTACATGCTGGCGCTCCGCACATTTTGGTGGTCGTTCTACCAAGTGAAATAAAGTGATTTCGAGCTCTTTTTTCATCCCTAATTTCTCTACTCTCAAATATTTTGGTTGCCGGTCTCCTCTCTTCTCCTCAATCCCACGACTGGTTCCCCTCATTCGTGCTCGCGCACGAACGCACGCACGCACGCACACGCGCGCACGCACACGCACACACACACACACACACACACACACACACACA
>NC_139706.1:39168326-39230826 GCF_964188405.1 Protomyctophum parallelum
CTGGCATCGAACTGGACAGAAAGCTAGGAGTGCATGGTTGTTTGGGAATCTGCATCCCAGACGAGGGAGTCTTTGCTTCCACGCAGGAAAAAGATGTCATAAGCCAGGTAACAAAGTCACAATTCTTTACTGTAGCATAGACCAGTGGTTCTCAACCTTTTACATTTCATGGACCCTAAGTTCTGATATGCATATTACTAAGCCTTAGCAAGACATGTGGCCCAC
Organism: Protomyctophum parallelum; assembly: GCF_964188405.1. Lineage (NCBI taxonomy): Eukaryota > Metazoa > Chordata > Actinopteri > Myctophiformes > Myctophidae > Protomyctophum > Protomyctophum parallelum. The sequence goes on from NC_139706.1 coordinate 39,168,552, forward strand.
AGGGCAGGAGCCTATCTCCTTTGTCTGTAGCGTGAGGCAATTTGATGTATAAGTACACCCGCTGGACATGACGCTATACTGCAGGGACTTACTTTACCCCAATCCAGCCTTTGATGCTGAGTGCCAAGCAGGGAGGCTTTGGGTGCTGATTTTTGAGTGGTGCAACCACTCCTACAACCAGCAATGTCCGTGTACACCTATGTATGTGGCTACCTATGTGCCCACCTATGTATGTGGCTACCTATGTGCCCACCTATGTATGTGGCTACCTATGTGCCCACCTATGTATGTGGCTACCTATGTGCCCACCTATGTATGTGGCTACCTATGTGCCCACCTATGTGGCCATGAGCACCAGTATATGACTATAGGGGGGGGTTCCACGGGGTCCCCGCCAAAATTGAGTGTTCAGCAAATTCATACACGTAATTGACACTTAACTAATGATGAATTTATGACGAAATTAGTTCATAATATGGCATCTAAATCAAAGTTACCACTTTAACCCATTCTGACCTGAGATCAGATTCATACGAGGTTTCCGCCGGACACACACTGGTCTGATGAACCCATTCTGACCTGAGATCAGATTCTAAAAATGTCAGTCGTTCTTCGATTTTTTCAAAAATAGCAGACCTACAAGCTCGTATCGCGCCACTCGGTGGCGCGATATGAGCTTGTAGATCTGCTATTTTTAAATAGCTAAAGCACAACATGATGCTGACACCAAAATGGGTGCCCGTTCAGAATGGGTTAAACTCCTATACAATCATAAGCTATTTGAAAATATAGCTGATCTAGCCTGTATCTGGTATTTTCATAAAAACCTTGAAAACCCTTTTTAACATTTTAACAACACACAGCTTTTTCAGATGGAGGTCCGTGGGCAAATACATATTGATTTAGGGTTCCTTGACATGGAAAAGTTGATTGACATAGTTCTGACATATAGTTCTGACATACTATTGGTCCGAGTGACCAAAGTGTACTGTCACTAAATACAGTATATAGGAGAGGAAAGTGAACTCCTTTCAGTTTGACTGACACGCACGCACGCACGCACGCACGCATGCACGCACGCACACACGCACACACGCACACACACACACACACACACACACACACACACACACACGCACACACACACACACACACACACACACACACACACACACACACACACACACACACACACACACACACACACACACACACACAGCTCGAGTCATCACTCTTCAGTTTGCCATCTCATAGTAATTTCCTATAAACATCATCCTCACCGCAACAGAGACTTGACTTATTTCCTGTCTGTTAATTAGCTCTGTCTGGCCTTCAGAGAAGAGGAGACAACAAGTAAAAACAGACGCACACCGTGTGTAACAACCTCATTTATGGTCACCCCACACAGCTAAATCTGGGGTGTTCATTCATCTCAAGAGTGAAAGACAACAATTTTAAATTAACAGCCTGGATTTTGCTATGCGCAGAAAATAAGCTGAGACCCATGCACATAATTATATGACACACACCTTAACTAGTAAAAGGCAACGACCAAAACGAACAACCATTCTGTGAACTTTTTGTTTTGGCAAGCTCAAGTCCCGCATCCGCAACCTTGGCATCATTTTCGACCCCACCCTTTCATTCCTCCCCCATGTTAACCAAGTCACCAAAACCGCCTTCTTTCACCTCAAGAACATTGCCTGTCTCCGACCCTCTCTGTCATTTTCCGCAGCCGAAACACTCATCCACGCCTTCATCTCATCCCGCCTTGACTATTGCAACAGTATCCTCTACGGCACCACCTCCAAAGTCCTCAATAAACTGCAATATGTCCAGAATTCAGCTGCCCGCCTGCTCACCAGTACCCGTTCCAGAGACCATATTACACCTGTCCTCCGTGACCTTCACTGGCTACCGGTTAAACAAAGAATCCACTTCAAAATACTCCTGACCACCTACAAAGCACTAAATAACCTGGCTCCCCCATACCTCTGTGACCTCCTCAAACGCCATGCCCCCTCTCGCTCCCTCAGGTCTGGTGATGCAAACCTCCTCGACGTCCCCAAAACCAAACGCCGTACGTGGGGGGATAGAGCTTTTGCCTTTGCTGCCCCAACCCTGTGGAATGCCCTCCCTAAGGCACTCAGAGATGCCCCTACCCTTCAAATCCACCCTCAAAACCCACCTCTTCAAAATTGCCTTCCCTAGCTAACCCTTTTCACTGTCTTTTAATGTTCTTTAGCTTTTAGTGTTATTTTTCCTTTTTCTATTAAAGTTGTTTTTATTTGTTGTTACCTCTGTAAAGCCCCCCCCATGTAAAGCGTCTTTGGGTACTCAGAAAAGCGCTATATAAGTTTGAGATATTATTATTATTATAAGTCTTTCAAACAAAAATACACAAGACAGTGCTACCCATCCTCAAACACACATTCTCTTTAGAATTGACGGTGCTGACAAAAACAGTCCGAACAAGATTTTGACATACTGCATGTTTGGCAGTCAGACGTGAGTCGGCTGGCAAGAACGATCAGCTTGGAAGCCATAAGCACATCGCCATATTAGCCATATTAGCCATATTAGCCGAATAGCCATAACAGGAACAGCATGCGTCCTACTGACTTACGGTTCAGATCCAGCACTCCACAGAGGGCTGCGCCGAGTTGGTTTCTCTCCAGCCTGAAGCCCTAGCAGGTGGAGCTGGAACTGTGAGCAGATGGCTTCCCAGGGTGATCCGTGGTTTAAGTAGAATTGGAATTTGACTTAGCTTTACTTTGCTTACTCACCTACAGTACATCACTCCAAGAACCATCTAACCCCCAAGGCCAGTCGTTTGGATCTGAAGCCCACACCAGCCGGCTGAGGCTGGCTGGAGTTACTGGCAGGCGGAGAGCAGTTATCGTCACGTTCTCCCACAACGACAAGAGTAATCGGCTCTCACAATTTAAATATGTGCTAAACATACAGTGGTGGAGGGTAACAAAGTACATTTACTTGGGTATACTGTACTTAATTACATGTTTGAGTGTTTGTACTTTAACTTGATATCTGGAAGAGGAATGGGAAAGGTATATTATGAAATAACCACTTTTTCAAATATAGTCGATCTACAAGCTTTGTGATAGATCTGCTATTTGCTATTGCTATTTGCTGCACATTTCTGGAAAATCTTTTCTTTGGGAAATGGGTTGGGGTTAGGGCTTCAATATAGCAATGCATTGATATTTAAAAGAAATTTTACTTTGTAATCTGTACTTTTGGAATACACAAGTATTCTCCAGTACTGAAGTACAATTTCGAAATGAACAACTTGCACGTGTACTTGAGTAATATTTGACCAGGAACAACTATACTCTAGACTCCAGCACTGCATGGGTTGAGTTAATATTCGTCCACCACTGCCTGGAAGCAAACACATCACAGGCTGTTCCAGGTGTTTGAGGCTACATTCCAGGTAGGACGCGCTATGGGGTAAGAGACAGGTGGCCGGTCCAGGACCACCCGCGGAGGAGAAGCGCGGAGGAGAGAAACCGAGCAGTGCAAGTGGAAAGTGAGAGAGGGAGTGGGTGAATGGGTCAAGTACACTCTGTCGGCTTAGTTTGACTTATATGGAGAGGGGAGACAAGAGAGGGAGACAACAATAAGTGCTTGTGTGTCAGGCCCTCGAAGGCAAGTGCAGCTTGTCTGCTCTCCACTGGCACACCACTAGCGCTGTTTCCACCGCTGGGCTAAAAGGGGCTCGCCTCGCCTGTAGACCCGTTCGTTATTTATGTCACCCATGCAGTTCCCCCACAGAAATAATTATTTTGACACGTTTCACATCTCGTTGCCAAAAGGATGATTTATCCGTTGGTCCATCGTTTCGAATAACCAAATAGTGCTCCCCCCCCCCCTGTTTCCTATTATAAACATGTCAAGCTGGCCCTTGGTCCCGGTAAGCCTGATTTGGGCTCTGCTGTGGGAAAGTGCACTATTGTGTGAGATCTTATAGGCTGCCTGACTCAAACCCCCGGTCGCTGTCCCCAAGGATGGATCATTGGCTGACACTTTAGCCCTGGCCTCCTCTCACAGAGAGATAGAGGGCATAATTGGAGGAGAATCTTGGACAGTGTGCCTTGTGTGTCAGATCAGGTCTGCAACAAAGCTTGGGGTGAAAGGTAAATCTGCCTCCATCACCAGCTCAACGGGTGCTTGTGTCATGCACATCCTGGATATGTGCATGTGCACACACACACACACACACACACACACACACACACACACACACACACACACACGTCTGGCCATGTCGCATGTGGGTGAACCGATGCCTTGCCAGAAAGAGCACACCCACGACTTTACAGAACAGTAGGGGAAATGGTCACGTCACGTACTTACACATGATGAAGTATGTACTTGAGCGCAGGTTTTCCTAAATGGCCTCAAAGAGGGAGCACTGAACAGAGATTTACTTCACAATGTAATGTAATTTGAATGCGCCACCTCCAAATGGAAATGGGTGAAGCTGAATGAACAGTGAAAAAATATTCTGCAGATTCACAGCCTTAATTCTAAAGATTTCAAAGCCTGAATTGTGTACCTATTTGTTTTGGAAGCTATAGACTTAAGCCTAACATCTGTGAGCCAATGCAGAAGCGTTAAGCCAGATTCTGAAGACTGGCAACCGGCTTCGAGCCTGTATAGTGAGTCTCTGTTACTGAAGGAGCCACAAGGAGAAAGGGTGTCTAATGTATGTCATCACCACCCGGTTTTGATACAAGGGAGGGTCTGTCTGGAAGCCCCTCTCTCTGTCTCTATCTGATGCCTTGCTGAGCCCTACTGAACCTCTGGAACATGTGGAGGGGGCGAAAGGCAGAGAGGGGGAAAAGAGGTAGAAAAAAGACAGCTTCCTTGGTAAGAAGGCCTCAGTGTTAATCAGAGATTTCCCTGTAGAGCCAAAGTCATCGCCTCAGGGCAGAGAAAGAAATAGAGAGAGGGAGAGAATGATGGAGAGAGAGAAGGAGAGAAAGAGGGAGTGAGAGAGAGAGAGACAGAGAGAGTGATGGGGAGCGAAGGGTGGGGTGGGTTGAGCAGAGCGAGACGGGAGACATGGCCAGAGAGGTGAGGAAACAGGAGAGAAGATGGAAGGAGAGATAAATAGACACGGAGGAGAGAAGGGGAAGACAGGCCGCATTCCTGTGGCCACAGCTGCGGAGCTGCAATCACCAAAGTGTAGCGTTGCCTCAACAGCGGCCATTTTTGGATGCGTTACAAGCGAAATAAAACAGCACGACATGTCTGCTTTCTGAATCAAAGAGGAGACTAGCAATCAGCGTGGTGGGGTTTACCATACCTCTCTCCCTCCATCTTCTCCTTCCATCACTCTCTCTCTCTCTCTCTCTTTCTCTCTCTCTCTCTCTCTCTCTGTCTCCGAGTACCCAAAGTGGCAAGGATGACCCCATCTATGTCTCTATATTTGCCCTTCTTTGTTCACCGCTGGCCAATCAGGGCAGGCATCCATGGCCGAGGCCATCGATCACTGGCCTGACAGCGGGCCCCAGGCGGGGACGGCCCTGTTATTTGGACTCCGTGATGACTTCCTCAGAGGGGGGCCCCTCCTTCCCTCATCCCAGCCCTGGCATAGCTGAGGTCTGCGTTGGTTTGGAAGCCTCGGTAACCTTGCCTGCGTGTCCGTAGAAAACACACTGGGTTCACTGGCCGCACGCTTGGGTCATGCAAGGGTGAGCAAGACAGATAGCGTGCGGAGTGGGACAGCGAAAGGCAGGATCTTAAGTGGCATCCTCCAAAGGTTTCTGGGGAGCACTTTCTTGCATACATGGAGCACCATGGTGTCCAGAGACAGAGTAGACCTTGGAGTAATGCACTGTCAAACCCACTGTTCATCTGAGTTAGATTCTAAAAACGTTCCTTTTTTCCCGCTCCAGGCTTAAATGAACTTTTTAAGGATTATACTGTGTGGAGAAAATATAGTTACAGATTTTAGTTTTTTATTACATCATGCTGTTCATCTCTATGCTTTCTGTGTCGTATCTGGCTATGACATACATCATATCTATAAATACGAAATGAGTTCATGCCCAGGGCTGCCCCCGGTGCACATCTTCTCCCAACACAATGTTTGAACATCCTGTGCAAATAATGAGCCTAAAAATAAGTGTACATACTATATGTGACCAACTGGACCCTTGAGGGTTTGTTCACTTTCTGAGTTAAATTTACCCATCCAACATTCATTCATTGCATGCCGGAAGGCTGGGATTCTTTACCAAACGCTCATCGTTTCCTGCCTCTCCGATCACTCATCACCCCCCCCCCCCCCCCTGCGCTGTGTTCAACGTCCATCCCCACCACTCGTCCCCCCTATCCTTCCTCCTCATCCCCAACTTCCCCCCCTTTCCAGAGGCACCGGCAGGGCTCCGGCAGGCCAGCCAGCCTGCCCGTCGTACCATTGTCCTGACACTCGTGGCGCGTTATCATTACAGCTGGCTGTAATTGGAAACAGGAGTCGTGTTTCTGTTGAGACACAAAGCGACACGCGTATCTGTCTCCTCTGATACTCCAACGCTGTCTAATTTAACCCGCTCATCTGCATTTAACCGAGACGAGACAAGACCGCCTGTCTGACTGACGAGAGGATGTGTGGCTCCAGATAGCTGCTGCGCATGCACAAACGCACGCACGCACACAGGCATGAAGAGAATGTGAGAATGCACTACGCCGCAGCCACTTCCAAGCCGAACACATGCATGCATGCATGACATGAATTTAGAAACTTAAAATCCGTGAATATAAATATATAATCCATGGAAAATCCTGAATGAAGGAAGACAATGGTAGGAAAACAAATGCCAGGAGTACAAATGGAGCCGTTTAAATGAGCCCTGAAGCATCACGGGACCTGTTTGCACCACTGTGGCTTGATGAAGCCACATCATGGAGCATCATGGACGACATCGAGGCACAGGGGGTTACGCCACATAACACGCTCCTTTGTGTCTGTTTATCCAGTCTGACTCCAGACATGTTTTGGATGTCAGGCCTCTCTCTCTCTCTCTCTCTCTCTCTCTCTCTCTTTGTTGTTTTTTCTCTGACTCTGTGTGCAGGGGAATTGAGGGTTATGATTTTACTGAATGTCTTTTAACAAATACAATGCAAAATGCCATCTGAGAAATCTTTAAAACATGCAGAGAGTTATAGGAAGTTTTGTATAGTAAGAGTTATTTGAGGTGAGGTGTAGTGACTTATGTTTTTAAGACCTTTAAGACCAAACTGCGTAACTTTAACTCAGAGCGAGTTCATCTATCTAGCAACTGCAAGTGTGGAAATTATTGTTAAATCAATGATTTAACTGTGTAAGAACTAACACTGCAAACATGATAACATACAGTTGAAACATTTGACAAACTTCAAGTTTAAAATCCAGGTAAAATTGGCTGTAAACTGGAAATAAATCAATAAAACCAATACAAAATAAAAGTTAACATTAATAGTACAGGTGAAATCCTGTAAAAATGTACAGTTACTTATTTTGGGGTGCAAGGCACATTATAGTCAAGTCCATTTGACACAGGTGTCCAAGATGCCAACAAAGGAGACAGGGAGAGGCATAATTCTTATGGAGCCCTACTCCTTTGCATAAATAAATTACATTACATTCTTAGTGTTTGGAGCATCAATTAAATGAAATTGTCAGTGTTTATAGCACACTTCAAGTATACATAATGTCCCTTTTTGTTTTGCACAATACATACAGCATACCATCCCACACATGGGACACACGTTACGTTAATCTGTGTAACTTTCATACAGAAAACCATTATGTGTCCATTACAGTCTTTAGTGTGTAAGGTGAGGAACAACACAGCCATCTCATGAGTGTGGGGACGGGACGGCTGGCTTGCAGTGGGCCCTGCCTACGCGAGGGGGACCTGCCTAACAAAGGGGGCACACACACTTCATTAGCACTGTCCGTGAGAAGGACTGCATGTCACACATGGAATCACTAGGAATCTGCTGCCTGCTGCAGAGCCCAGGCTCACCAGGCTTCCTTCCTTCACACCCCTGCAGGTCCTCGCCTAAACACAATGCTCAATTTGTTCATAGCCAGCCAAAGAAAAGGGGGGGACTCACAAAGCAGAGGAGATAAGGTTACAAACTGTCAATGGAGGCCTTACACCCACAGGTGTGGAACCCTCAAAGCCTTCCAAACATCACCTATATCCCCCACACCAGCCCCACCTCCCGCTGAATGAAAGGGGATAGACTGATAGAGGTATGGATGGACGGATGCAGGGAGGAGATTGAGGGACGAGCAAGATCGTATTTAATGGACTGACTGGAGCTATTAGAGAGAGTTTAGTAATTTTGTCACACGCTTGTGCACCAATGCGAGTCCCCCCGCCGCCTGAGCGAACACGCGCACGCACGCACGCACACACACACACACACACACACACACACACACACACACACACACACACACACACACACACACACACACACACACACACACACACACACACACCTCACCTCACTTGAATGCTGTCTCAAATTGCATCATATTGCCATGCAGTCATCGTCCTCTCTCTCTCTCTCTCTCTCTCTCTCTCTCTCTCTCTCTCTCTCTCTCTCTCTCTCTAATGTTATCCAATGTTAAGTTGACAAAAGGAGTGCTTAAAGATCGTTTGCTGCCAGCTGGCAGGGTGAGGTCATCTCCATACAGGCATTTACCTACAGTATACAGCTCCTTAATGTTAACGCTTCACTACAAACAACCAGATAGTATGATAATACAGAACTATACAGATCCATCTTTCAAAATGATCCCATTGTTAAAAAAATAAATACAAATTAAATTAACACATTCCGTCCGTAGGACGTGTGGAAACATCATAGGGAATTGAACCGAGGGGTACATACGACATCTGTAGATGTCCTAGCGCATCGTCAATGATACCGGGTGAGGGAGGAATATTCTGATTTTTTTCCTTTTTTTTATTTGTCAGTTCGCCTTTCGGCTACCGTATGCTACGCTCTGGGCTCATGTTAGCTTAACGTTGATTTAGCTGTTAGCGCGGCAGAAAGAATGACTCGTCTCTCCTAATCCAGGGCGCTCTCCGTGGTTTTGAACTGATCGATATACTAGCGCTTCATTTCTTCTCCTCATCCGTCTCTCCCGCAAAATATGAACGCTTTTTGGATCATACATCGTATAAATTAAAACGATAGCAATGTAAGCTAGCAATGTAAAGTAAACCTTTTTAGCGGATTGTTTCCGGGTTGTGGGTTTCAGAGTAAAAGCGGACATGTCTTTCCGGCACCCCAGAGCTCCTATTTTGAAGGAATCCCGGCACCGATTGTGTAAATTAAAATGGGGGTAATAGCTTTTACCTGAATTCACATATTTTTCATGCAGACTTGCAGCTTGCTGTTCTATTGCCTTCTATCTTACTTCAGATGATCAAAAATAATCTACTTTCTGTCTGCATCCTTTCTTGTTCTCACATCAAATCTATATCCACCCAAGGGTTGGTCTTTGCCAACATACTGTAAAGAGGAAAACAAAGTGTACTTGGACAGCCAGTGAGGCTCCATGCATCTGTTTCTAGCTCTTTTCTCCATCCGTCTCAGCTGCTGGTCCTTTAGGCTGCCACAACTGCTACAGAAGGACTGATTGACTGAAAAAAATTCCCCAACTATACTGTGACCTACAGCATGCTGCCATTATTGTGTAATCTGTATGCTTATTCAAAGTCTAGATTTCTTTTTAAGATACGAATTTTTAGATATCAAGGTTTTAGAAGTCAAGCACTGATGTGAGAAAACGCACGCACGCATGCACGCACGCACACACACACACACACACACACACACACACACACACACACACACACACACACACACACACACACACACACACACACACACACACACACACACACACACACACACACACACACACACACACACACACACACACACACACACACACACACACACACACAGCCAATTCTGGCAAACAGTCACACCTGCTTTCCCCTTGACTAGGTCACTGAGTCCATATCTCTCCTAGGTGGCGTGAATGGTGGTGAATCACCATCAAATATTGTCTCAGGATTTTCTCTCTTTCATTCCTCTTGCTTTCATTCCCCTCTTTCTCCTTTGCTCTCTTGGTCCCTGAAAGACTCTTTATCACTCTGCCATGACTGCCTTTCTTCCCTCGTTCACATCCAGAGGAGGAGAGGTGGTGGTGGTGGGGTGCCGCTCAACAAACGGAACAATGACACTCCATCCAGATACTTGGCCTGTGTACATTCCACAAGCTTGCACAATAACTTATCGGAGGTGAAAGGAGGAAGGGCAGAGAGAAAGATAGCTCTTTATAAAGAAAAGATGAAAGGGAGAAACCTGGGGAGATAGGAGCGGTGGAGGTGAAGAGGTGATCTCTGTGTACCAGAGATCTCACTCAGTTCTGCAGGTCATGGTGGGGTTTTGTCTGAATGGTGGGTGGGATGCTGATATCAAGATATGGAGGGAAGTTGGCTTCTATACATGGTGTGCGTGAGTGCGTATACATGTGTATGTATGTGCGTAAGTCAGAGTGGCTTATTGTCTGTATCAGTCGAACAATGAGGGCATCTTTAGAGAGTATATGCCCGTGACATCATCATACCCGGAAGTTGTGCAGGAACGCCTACTGTGTGGCAAAAAAACGTACTTTTGGGCCTTGACAGTCCATACATGCAAACAGAAATGTTTCTGATTGCATTAAACAACGTTCAACTACTTTGCCACTCACTTTATGCATTGTCATACATTCCCTTTACAAGTCGCTAGACCCCTGAGAGATGGTTCGCTGAGGTGGAACGCCATACCTCCCAACTACCAAAGTCGTGCTATACCCATATGCTGAGTTGCAAGTGTCTGGGAACCTTTCGAATAAAAGGTGAGTGCTTTACCGACGGACCTATCCAGGCACCCCCATGTGTAAGGGTGTGTGTCTTATCTGTCTTAGTGATATAGCCATACAGTACACTTGCTTTCATGCGTGTACCATGGGGCTACAGTGGCTCAGGTTCAAGGTTCGATCCCCAGCTCCTGGGATGCCAGAAAGTGGCTATATATAATATTTTAGATTATTTAATTTGTCTATGTATTGGGAAATGAGTCTATACACAAAATACTAAAATACCGGTAGTATACATTAAAAACAAATTCACAATGTTTTGTATCTATATTGCAAAAAATGTGTGGTTGTCTCCAAATCCCAAGGCACACCTGGACTTGTCTGGAACGCCACGGCGCACCAGCGTGCGTCGTGCACTATACATTTGGGAACTGCTGCACTGAGATATCCATTTACCGCAAGAAACTCAAGCTGAAAGTAGAGCCTGTCTGGTAACTCAATATAACAATTAAAGGCTGCGTCTATCGGGTTGCAGTTCAAAAGAGATTAGGTATGGACCGTTTAGTCACGCCGCTCCGCTCCTGAACCGGAATCGGCGGTGAGAGAGAGAGTTCCATCCAAAAGGAAACAGGATCTCATCTTAGTTGATCTAGATCTGATACCACCTCATAAAACTGTCCCACGCTAATTGATCGCCACACATGGATACACATATAGACATATCATTATGATCATAGCACACATGTGCACGTGTGTGCATGTGTGAGTATACACACACACACACACACACACACACACACACACACACACACACACACACACACACACACACACACACACAAAACAATGTTCCTTATGCACACTTTCATAGTAATACATGAACGTGTCTCTCTCTCTTAGAGGACACATGATGAGATCCAAACTCATGAATCCATAATACACAAATTCATGTAAATTGTTTGCTGTAGCGTGTCATATTTGCATGTGTGTTTCAAGGCAAACAGAGCAGTGCTTGATGTGGACTACCTCTCTCAGGAGAGTGAGCACACACACAACACCATGCAGTATACACGCACGCGCACGCACACACACGCACACACACACGCACACGCACACACACACACACGCGCGCGCGCGCACACACATACGCACACACAGACACGCACACACACACACACACACACACACACACACACGCGCGCACACGCACACACACACACACACACACACACACACACACACACACACACACACACACACACACACACACACACACACACACACACACACACACACACACACACACACACCCTCCCCTCAGGCCAGTGCCCAGCGCTTGACCTCTCCATGTCACTCAATCCGTCAGGCAATATTTGCTTTCGTCATCATAAATATTAAATATGCGCAGGAGCAAATATTTGGGTTTGGCGACCTCGAAGTGGCAAATGAATTCATGTATTCACATGAGCGGAGCCGGGGAGGCAGGGTGTTCTCTCAGACACACGTCCTTTCAGACACTCCAGCCCCTTTACCGTAAAAAGGCCTGCCAGTGGTCACCCAGTGGAAGACCCAGATCTCTGCGCTGGGGAAAGGTATGCCATACACAGTACAACCCTCCCTGTTACTGTCATTTACTGTAAATCTGAGAGTTTCTCTTTTTTTTACACTCTCAGAGTTAGACATGACTCAGGGAAATAAGGAACTTAATGTTTATATTAACATGGAGGGTTTTTACTGTATGCCATCTTCTCTGCGGCATACATGTTTTCAACAAAACAAAAATAAAATACATTATATCATCGTCGCTGTCAGGCAGAAACATCTTATTTCCATATATTTCTACTTTTTTATGTTTTCCCCATAAATGTAGGCCCTACTTACTAAGTGTCACACAAAAATTGCGATACGATATCATATCGTATATCGTATCAAATCATAGACATGGTCAAATTGATCTACTGTACTTCTTTTAAAGAAGCAAGACCAATTAAGCAGGGTGTTTCTTTCAACCCTGGTCTCACTGTACTAACCTGGACATTGCATTGTAACAGAGGAGGATGTGAAGTATTTACACGCACTTTTACAATCTCTCATTCTTCTACACATTCTCACTGTAATACTGGATTGTATTCATCCGATTTGAATAAACAAATCTGTTAAAAGCTCCCGATATCATGTTATTACGTAATCTTATCCTACTGTATTGGGGCAGCTTGTTCATGGACTAACTGCACAAGGCGTACAGGAACAACACTCCTGGATAACAATGTTTGTCATAATGAAGACAAAGGGATATTTTAGAATCCCAGTAAACAGCCAAATCCTCAGTGTCAATTCATCCATTTGTAACTCTGAGAGTGTGAAAATGTATATTATATGTATATTTTCACACTCTCAGAGTAACATTGTACTGCTTATAGCCACAATGGTGGAAACTTCGGGGGGCTTGAGCGAAGGTCAGGGGGTGGGGGGCTGGCGTCACGTGTAAACTGAGAAGGACGGACAGAAATGCAATCCCCATGCTGACCCTGGCCTCTGTGTATAATCGTGCCCCCTGACCCTCTGAACATCCTAAATCACCAATCCAAACAGTCGGACCCCCTCCTCCTGGGACCCTACAAGCATCAGTTCTCAGGGATACAGGCTCCCTTTGAAAGGAATACTGGCTCCCTAGAAAGTCCACATCCTGGCAATCGACATCCTGACACACCTGATGGCTATCACAGAATGATGGCGATTCTGATCTCTGTAAACCTTTATCACAATGTGGACGGCACACAATACAAGACAAGATTAAAAAATATATACTGTGATGTTGCTTAATTATGCAAAATTATCAAAAGTCCAATGATTGATGCTTGGAATCCTGCATGTGTAAAATATACTGTAAATCTTACAGATAGCAGGAATGACCTGATGCTATCCATTCTAGATCTGTGTATTCTGAATCCTGTAGGCCTTGCTGTGGTTCAGGGTCAGCTGACCTGCCCTTGGCCTCTGCTCTGATAACAGGGCCTGCTTGGCAGGTCTAATGGCTCCGGGTGAAGATGGGAATGTTTGCCAGTTGTCCATGATTGCAAACAGAAGATATCTGAGGAGACACAAAAGCTAATCCTCCAATTCTCTGCCTGCAGGCCTCCCTTTTATAGGACAAAGACATGCACCCAAATAACCCACATGCGCGCACGCACGCACACACACACGCACACACACCCTCACACACACACACACACACACACACACACACACACACACACACACACACACACACACACACACACACACACACACACACACACACACACACACACACACACACACACACACACACACACCTGCTATAATGTCCTCTCCTCTCTCCATCCTGCGCCCTGGTCACCCCACCCAGGGGGCAGGATGGCATGCAGCACTCAGAGGATTGGGGGGGGTGTTATTGGCTGCTGGGGTCTCATCTTATGGGCACAAAGGTTGCCATTGGAAGGGCCTAAAGTAACGGATCCCCTGGGGCGCCTTACAAAGATGTGTCCAACAACAGAGGGCTGCACTGCATCAAACCATGGGGACAAGAGGGGTTCAAAAGGCTTTCCCCCTCGCAGCCTTTTCAGCCTGGCTTCCCCGCACCGCCGCCCAGCGGGGAGACAAGCCTCCTCACACACACAGACACAGTGGGAGGATGAGAGGATGAGGCAGCAAAGTGGACACAATGCTGACAAGCTCTGAGGGACAGTGTGAAAAAGAGACAACATGAGACACTGCGCGGGTCACACTTTGTGCTGGGAGAGCGTCCCTTGTCTCCCACTGATAATGGAAGTGACAGCAGCAGTAGAGTTCAGTAGGTTTGCAAGACGTGTTTTGAAGAGATGAACGCATCATGCACTTTCTTTTTTATGTTTTCGCAGCTGTTGTAGTTGCTTTTGTTATTGTTGTTTTTCTTCTTCTTCTTCTTCTTGTCGGTGTGACACTGGGGTCAGTTTTCCTGTTTGCCTGTCCCTCCAGCTGCAGGCTCATCATGTTTACAGCCACAGATGAGCACTGCTAAAGTAAAACGGCAGTGCTGCCATTCATTAAAATTCAGCACTGATGAAAACACAGAATCCAAGCGGTGCCAAGCCAAGCCGGGCGCTGCCAAGCCAAAAACCGCCCGCCTTGTAACCCACTCCTGGCATGCCGGAGCAGAGTATAACGTGGGTCAGGTCCAACCTCCCTTTTTGGGTGCCAAGAAGAACTCCGTCTAACCCAAAACACTGACACGGGGCCAGCCCAAATGTGAATGACCTCAAAGAGAGCCAATAAAACAAGACTGTCATTGTGGCATCCCGAAAACGCCGGACAGCTCAACAAGAACGTTTAAAAATCTACTTTGTAGGGTATGGATTTATCTCTGACTGAATTAGATGGTTTTGAGTATGCAAACAGACACAGACACACACACACACACACACACACACACACACACACACACACACACACACACACACACACACACACACACACACACACACACACACACACACACACAGCTAGACAAGTCTGTCTGTCTGTCTCTGTATATCTGTCCGTCCATCCGTCCGTCTATCCAGATATCATGTCTGTTGGCCTCTGCCTGTTCATCTGTGTGGTGATGTGTCATTCCACAGCCCCCATAAACAGGATAAAGTCATCTCATCAAAGGCCATACTGAGTCTCTTCATGGCTCTAATAAATGGGAGAGTATAGCTGTCATGGTGGATGTCTGTGTCTGTCTGTGCTGTGGACATGCTGTCATTGAGTTTATGGCAAAGTGGAAAAGTTACACATAAAAAGACATATACACGCACATGGATGCACGCACACACACACACACACACACACACACACACACACACACACACACACACACACACACACACACACACACACACACACACACACACACACACACACACACACACACACACACACACACACACACACAGGTCTGTCCCACATGGCCCACGGGTCTCATCTGGATTGGCCAGTTTTATAACATTTACTCATCTACTGGGAAGGGAGAGTGGGAAAGAAAAAATGGGGTGGAGGAAAAAGAGAGAAAGAGATAGAAAGAGAGAGAGAGAGAGAGAGAGAGAGAGAGAGAGAGAGAGAGAGAGAGCGTTTCACACAGGGGAGAGCATGTTTCTTTTTGGCCTTTTTAAATGGCAGCGCTCTGAGGAAACATAATCTACTTTTTGTTTTAATAGAAACATTTAATTAAGCAAAAATGATCCTAACAGGTTACAGCTGCGTTTCCCGCTCTTGCATCTCCTTTTATTGCATGTGGGAATTCCATTTCCACTTTATTCATCCTGCCTCACTTTTATAGTTCATACAATTGTCTCATCATACACTCAGCACTTCCCAGGACTTCTGCTTTGCACTGTAAAATCCTCTATGTCAGTTTAACTTTGACTGTACAAATGCAACCAAATGGACCACAATGATCCACATGGTTACATCTGTACATGTACACTCTCAAAGTTACAAATGGACAAATTATATAAAAAATAAATATAATATAATATATTTATTTTGGTTAAAACAAAACCGGGGGGATGTACAGTGAAGTCTCTCTGTCTCTCCAGCTCTTCAGTAAACAATAAATAAAATTTCTGGTGGGTTACAAATTTCATCCAATAAGGTGGTTACACAGCGAGTGCGGAATCGCCTTCGCGCTTGAGTAAATGGTAACGCCCCCCCCCCCCCCCCCCCCCCTCGGGGTCTAGGCCTATAGGGCATACATGGGGGGCCACATGCAGGTCCTCTCCCCTCTCATCAAAGCGGCCCTTCCCTGGTCTAGGGGATACAGTTTTAGACCGCGACAGAGGGGCGCGTCTCAAGCCAACTTGAGACACGAGAGACACCACCGAGCAAGTTGCTGCCCCGAACGTTGCAAAGTTCGCTTAGCCGACTCAACCCAGTTAGAGTTGCAACCGGAGTTGTCTCATAATGAGTGGGATTTGAAGCCATAAGCATCCATCTTCACACAGGGTTCCATTAACACTGCGGGTAGTTTGGGTACACACATCACATCCTCCTCTTCAAGGCAATGTCCAGGTTAGTACAGTGAGACAATGATTGAAAACAAAAAACATATCTGACTAATTTTCTTTCTTCTCTCATTGCCTGCCAATGATGAGGTCGTCATGATGTTTTTAAGTGGTTTACGATAAAGAGCGATCTCCCACAGCCTGTGAGTGATCCCATTGATCAATGAAGAAGAATACACCCAGAAATCACGTGATCATTAAAAATGTCTCTGCTTTCTGGTGGTTTTTGGCAAAAACAATATGGAACGGATTACGGCACCGTTTTCCCCTACTCTACAATATATGTCTTTCAAGGATTCATGATCGTTGTGAAGAATAATAATATTATATGATTTTTCAAAGGTTAGTGAAAACGTTCTGAATGGCTGGCAAGAGCAGCTACAGTATAGACGATGTTTTAACTCTGGCATTAAAGAAGTACATCAGATCAATTTTACCATGCCTATATATATATATATATATATATATATATATATATATAGGCTATATATATATATATATATATAATTATTTTTTTGAGACATTTATACTGAAGACAGAGAGGATAATGTTTACACAGTAAACTTGTCAGTGTTAATGTAATCAAATGTAGACTATACCACAATGGTTAAAGCAGGTTTTATGTCCTTTGCCGAGTGTGAAACGTTATTTTATTGCAAATGAAACCCGAGTCTCTTACTATAGTGCAGTGGTTCCCAACCAAAAGAGAAATTAATTAGTGAAAATAGCCGATCAATACTCTCTGCTATTTTACTTCTTAAACGTTATTTTTTCCTTTGATTTCTTTTACTTTGTGAAATTATTTTGAATATATAAATAGAAAAATGTGTATTCATGAAAAAGGTTTGATTTATTTATTTTAATTAGAAAAAAATAATAATAATACAAAATGAATGAATGAAATGAAGAAGGAATTGTGTAGCCTTACGCCACAGTAAGTTTCAGATGTAACTGGCGGCAGCCATGATGCGATGTGCAGGAGAGTGCTGCAGCAAGGTGCTGCAGCCATGATGCGATGTGCAGGAGAGCGCTGCAGCAAGGTGCTGCAGCCATGATGCGATGTGCAGGAGAGCGCTGCAGCAAGGTGATGCAGCCATGATGCAATGTGCAGGAGAGCGCTGCAGCAAGGTGCGCTGGCGTCTGACACGACAACCAATATGTAAAGCACAATTTAATACAGCTCACCTCACCGGGCTGTGTGTATTCAGCCTGGATTTAACACCACGCCAAGCGGCATGCTCTACATCACACTGCCCACCCCGCCACTACAAGCACACACGCACACCGCAGGCACGCGCACGCACGCACACACGCACACCGCAGGCACGCGCACGCACGCATGCACACACGCACACCGCAGGCACGCGCACGCACGCACACACACACACGCACACACACACAGAGAGAGAGAGCGAGAGAGAGAGCTCAGCTCAGGCTGCTGGCCTCCTGGCTGTAATTGAGAGTTAATGACGCAGTTGGATCTGTTCTTTACTTCATATTAAACAGAGCCCAGCACTGCTGCCCGGCTGTAAAAGCAGCACACCTCACCCACTCCTCCTCTTACTCCACCCCCCCGCCCCCCACACACACACACACACACACACACACACACACACCTTGCAGTCCTCCATCGGCCACAAGACGTCTCAAAGCATTGAGGGTCACAACGATGATTTAACAAGCAGGGAGGGGGGGGGGGCAGTTTGTTTGTTCTCTGGCAGCAGGCTACTGTAGTCCTCTCCTCTCTCTGAACAAAGGCCCTAATGTACAGTAGTCTAAAGGGGGGGGGGGGGGGATGCTGGCAGATGACATGCACACACGCGCACCACACAGCTGATAACAGAATGAGTCCGTCTTCCTCCTCACCTCTCTGTGCTGCATGGACGCTGCAGAATACCCCCCCCCCCCATGCTCTCTCCAGAACCCCCCCAGGCCCCACCCCGTCCCAATCTCCCAGGAGGGGGGCTCCTGCGACTGGCTGGCGCCGCAAACGGTGTGCTGGCCGCTCGGGGCCGGCCCTCTATCACTGACCAGAGAGAGAGAGAGAGAGAGAGAGAGAGAGAGAGAGAGAGAGAGAGAGAGAGAGTTGGATAGGACGGGGGTGGTAAGAGAGATGAAAGAGCGGAAAAAAGGGGAAGGAAAAGGTATAGAGAGAGGGAGAGAGAAAAGTAGGAGATGGGAGAGGGGGGATGAGATATTAGAGAGAGAGAGAGAGAGAGAGAGAGAGAGAGAGAGAGAGATGGGGGCAGAGAGGCAGGCAGAGAAAACAAACAGGACAGAGGCTGCAGTGTGTGTCTGGTCAGCGGGGAGTTCCAGAATGTTCTCCACCACTGTTCTGCACAACTGCAGGGTTATCTGCCCCCGCTGCTATCATTTATCATCGCTCACTGCATGGCCACAACAGTTAACCCAGAAATAACACACACGCACGCACACACACACAGGCGCGCACACACAGGCGTGCGCACGGTGTACAGATGTCCAATGATAACACTGCACTCCGGCTGACAGAAACACATTGACAGGCGCGCGCATACGTAAAGCGCACATGCATACGCACAAACCAAAATACTCATGGGTAAAATAACAGATCCTCACACTCACACATACTGTACATGCACAGTAGCATAAACATACATGCATGCAGATGTGTGAGAGTAAGTCGTACTGGATGTATGACACAGGCATGCACGCACGCGCGTATGTATCACACGCAGTTGTGATGGTCTGGACCTCCCTGTCTCAGTCCAATAGCTCAGCAGTGTCTTAACTGGTTCCCCAGTTCCCTGAAGTATGCCGTAACTGTAGAACTAGAACATATGTGTGTGTGTGTGTGTGTGTGTGTGTGTGTGTGTGTGTGTGTGTGTGTGTGTAACTCTAGACCAGCCTCTGTACCCCACTGTCTATGTAGTGCACACTGTTTCAGCCAATTAAGCACGGGGTCACACTGATCCACAAACACACACACACATTTACAGTATCAAGTCAACAGCAACTAACCCAGGTCCTCCAGTGGACTGAGAGTACATACTGTATACAGTATTGTAATTCTGTGTTCAGACGGGCAAATGCAAATACACAAAGATGCAAAACTACACAGCAAATTTGTAGTTTTGTATTAAGTGGAAACCAGCTAAACTTTTTTTTTGTTGAAGCTTTTGCAGCAGCTAAACGTATCTGTATCTGTGTATCTTCATGTCGCTGGCTTCCATTGACAATGAATGGTAGGCTGTATCTTTGCATCTGCCCATGTGAACGCAGCATAATGTCTGTCACAGTAAAATCTATTTCACTGTCTGTAAAATGCTCAGCGTTAACTTAACGCTGAGACTGTGCAAATGTAACCAAATGGTTACATTTGCTCAGAGTTCCAAATGGATTATTGAAACGTTTAGGAATTTACTATTGTACCTCCAACAATAGCCATCTCAGATGCTTCGTTCAAGCAAGTTCCCTTTTACCAGGCTCAACTAATGACCAGTAATAATTATATCCTGGAAACAAAGCATTAACCAATTAGGATACAACTTCACCAATGTAACAAATAATTGCTTATACTGTAGGTGTCTTTGCAGCGGCACCAATACACTTCAAACTTCCATTAAAAACAAGAAAAGAAAATGATATATTCTTTCCTTTTTTCCATTAGTAAAAAAAATAGCAATGCATGACTTTTTAGCCTCTTTCTCTTTCTGTCTGTCTGTCTCTTTTCTTGCCCTCTCATGTTTTTCTTTTGCTTCAGAATGTTGCTCTTTTGTCGGCCAAGTCGGCATCCCTGAGGTGTCTGTAAAGCCTTCGCCTGAGACGCTCTGAGTGGACATTTAACCAGCAGAATGTACATTTAACCAGCAGTGTACACTCTGAAACACTCTGAGTGGACATTTAACCAGCAGAGTGTACACTCTGAAACACTCTGAGTGGACATTTAACCAGCAGAATGTACATTTAACCAGCAGAGTGTACACTCTGAAACGCTCTGAGGGGACATTTAACCAGCAGAGTGTACACTCTGAAACGCTCTGAGGGGACATTTAACCAGCAGAGTGTACACTCTGAAACGCTCTGAGTGGACATTTAACCAGCAGAATGTACATTTAACCAGCAGAGTGTACATTTAACCAGCTGAGTGTACACTCTGAAACACTCTGAGTGGACATTTAACCAGCAGAGTGTGAACACATGCAACCAAAATGGACCTGTAAGGGTCCTCTTGGTGGATGTGTGTTGTTCATCTGTCCTAATGGCATATATGTGTGCGTGTGCGTGCGTGCTCTCTCTCCCTTTCTCTCTCTATCCCCTCGCTCAGCAGGCTGGTCTTGCATAACCATTTATTTTGCAGATTTCTCTCTCTCTTTTTAAGCGCCTGGAGGGTTTAATTATGTACATAGACAACCCCCATAAACTTCTATTCTGAGGACTTTTTTATTGACTTTCGAGCCAGGCTACCCTCCGGCATTTCAATTAACCATTTATAAGAGAGAAACTACAATTAAATTAAGAGTTTCTATAAAGGGGCCGCCACATCATTTCCATTCTGTTTTGGAAGATGGCAGGCTTTATCTAAATGAGATGGTGTGGAGATGCGAACCAGCTGCAGCATGCTGCCTCGTTGGAGGGAAGGAAGCAAGGATGGAAGGACGGACAGACGGACAGACAGACGCAAGGGAACGATGGAGAGAAGGAAAAAAGGGGTGGGATGAAAAACAGAGAGGAGGAAGTTATAGGAAAAGTCAAAAAGGAAAGACTGAATGAAGGAAACTGGGGGAAGGTGGGAAGTAAGGACGAAAGGAAGGAATTAAGTAAGGACAAAAGCAGGGAGTTAAGGAAGAAAAGAAGGAAGGAGAGAAACGAGCAAAAGAGAAACAGGGAGACGGCAAGCGGTAAAATAGTGCATTACATTCACCCATTCACACACACATTCCCATATGGATGGGACATTTAGATTTATATAACTCACTCATTGATTCACTCATATACACAAAACAAATTTGGTATACTATTTAAATAATAATAATAATAATAATAATAATAATAATAAAAATTGATGAATTGATTGCCAGCCCTAAAAACAGTGAAAATGACACGTATTTGCATATTACTCTTCTTCTCATGACGTTGTTGAGCCGTGCACGTTGAGATGATTCTTTAATGGGGAGTGTAGTCCTCTCTTTTAAATTTAAATACAGCAATGTGTTGATATTAAAAAGAAAATGCACTTCGTAAATTGTACCTTTGAATACTTGTATAGTTGAGTACATATACTTTGTCCGACACAGGCGTGTGAGTGTGTGTGTGTGTGTGTGTGTGTGTGTGTGTGTGTGTGTGTGTGTGTGTGTGTGTGTGTGTGGTGTGGTGTGAGTTCAAGGCAGCCCGGGGCAGGATGGGGTGAGAGGGCCGGGCAGCATTGACCTCGCTACTTACACCCTAATTGCATGTTGTGAAACTTTAGTCAAGCTCACACTCATCTGGCTGACACACACACACACACACACACACACACACACACACACACACACACACACACACACACACAGGATTTAACTGTGTATAAACAAGAAGTGAGGAGGGAAAGACCGAGGATGTCGGGGAGAGATAGAGAGAGAGGGAGGCTGATGTCATTTGGCGTTTTTTTTAGACGTAACAAAGCGCAGAGCCATGGTATTTTTTACAGGCCTAGAAGATGTGTGCTCTCCTAATAACAATGTGGGTACACACTACACAGCACCCAGCAGGGGTATCCTCCATCCACAGGGGTATCCTCCATCCACAATCTGCTGCACCCTCCCTTCCTCCCTCCCTCCCGTGCACGCACGCTACCATAAACCAGTGATTCTCAGTGGGGTCCGGGGACCTTGAGGGGGTACCAGGGGTCCCTAGCTCTAATGTCTCATAGCTCTAATGTCTTTGCATTAGACCTATGCTACTCTTGACTTCCTGCACTCGCATGAAATGCAGTCCAGCCTCTCGACTGTAGCGAAAATAAAAAATACGTTTTCGCTATACTCACCAATACAAAGAGTAAGGAAAGCCTACCTTCCACAGTGGACGCACTCTGACCTCCCCACCACACGTATAACATGCCCTTTTTGGCAAGGAAAAAAAAAGAAATCACCGGAAGAAAAATACCTTTAGTTACTCCACTGCGCCCTCTACCGATATTGCCAAGAGAAAACCCCATAGACAAGATTTTTTCCTTCCGGTGAAAAAACGAATCTGTTTCTGGACAAAAAGTGCATTTTATACGTGTGGTGGGTTTGCTCAGAGTGCGTCCACTGCAAAAAGCAGTTTTAAACATATGTTTATTCATTTTCTTTACAGTACAAATAAGTATTTTCAAAACAATTGACATATATTTTCCCCCCCACATCCCCATGGCAGCACACATACAAACAAAATCTTATCACAAAATGTTTTGACAATAATAAATACAGAACAAAAATAAATAAATAATGACATAAAGAAAAATAAAACGAAAATAAAACACATTACATACAGTTAAACAAACAAATGCCCAATGTCCGTCACAGTTCCCTACCCCCACCCCACAGCTGACTACTCAGTTAACCACTATACATCCAAAGCCTCTTCAATATCACCTCACTTAATGAAGTCCAAGAACTTCTCCCATATCTTATAGAATGCAAAAAGCCTTTGTATTGGTGAGTAGCGAAGACGTTATTTTTATTTTCGCTACAGTCGATTGGCTCGTCTGCATTTCCTGCGAGCGCAGGAATTCGAGAGTAGCATATAGCTCTATAATGCAAAGACATTAGAGTTATATGGACCAGAGCTAGGGGGTCCCCAGCTAAGGCATTAGAGCTATGGACCAGAGCTAGGGGGTCCCCAGCTAAGGCATTAGAGCTATGGACCAGAGGGGGTCCCCAGCTAAGGCATTAGAGCTATGGACCAGAGCTAGGGGGTCCCCAGCTAAGGCATTAGAGCTATGGACCAGAGCTAGGGGGTCCCCAGCTAAGTGTGTTAATGTACCATGGAAATAAGTTTGACCACTTTTAACCCTACCTATACACCTACCTATACACCTACCTATACCTATACACGGGATATTTGAAAGAAGTCATTCCACAAGCAACAGTACATCCGCTATACAACATAATCAAGAATAAAATAAAAAAATGCCAAACTTGGAAACAAAATATTTTCAGATGTCGGCCCGTGGCCAATTACATATTAATATGGGAGTCCCTGGCAAAGTTTGAGAACCACTGCCATAAACTACTTTTACTTCTTGCTCCAGTTCTGTCACCGTCTCCTCATCTCTCTCTCTCTGTCTCTCTCTCTCTCTCTCTCTCCTTTCCTCCCCCCACCCCCCACTCCTTGATGGGCGTTCTTGGGCCCCCAAGAGCAGTGCATTGTGGGCCGCCTCGGAGGACCCCGGGGTGCATAGGTGGGAGTTCCAGCGTGCGGCAGAGAGCGGCGGGGGGTGAAACCAGAGAAGGAATGTGTTCTACTCAACAGATTTTCACTTTTATTGGTTCAGTGTGCAGTCACTGTGTTAGACACACTCACACGTGCACGCACGCACGCACATGCACGCACACAAAGATGCACATACTGTATATACGTACGCACGCTCAAGCACACACTGATGGGCACAGATAGAACGGCGTGCAAACTCGCACAATTGCGCGTGTGGAGAATGGAGGGGAAATGTGGAAATGATAGCCTGCGATATATACACGGAATCAGTGTTCCAAAATGAACAAGTCGGCCTAATATTGCGGTTTTACACAAAACTGTATTTTGGCACTTTTCGTCCAGAGTGGTTAATGAGAGCTGACAGAAAGATTTCCCTATCATCATGGGGTGTGTGGGATTCCTAATCATTTTGTTGCTGTCGTGCAGAAACCTTGTATCTCCATCTTCGACTTTTTGAATGCCCTACTTTGTCGAATATAATACAACTATGGTGTCACGCGGACGTAGCAACAATAGCTGATCTGCGATGCGTTGTGTGTGTTTGTATAGATCAGCTACTTTTGAAAAGAAAATGTGAAAGTGAAGGTTAAGTCTGTCTTTGGGATTTACAAATATTTAACCAATGAAAAGCATTAACAAGAGCTTGTGCCTAAAATAATAACTACATTGGATGCATTGGGACAGTTCCCCCCCCCCCCCCCCCCCTCCATTTTCTTAAAAGTAATAGTTTTGGACATATATAGTTTTGTGCTTCCTCGTGTTCTGTTTTCACTGAGGTTCCTAACGTGCTGTTTTGTCTGCGGAGCCATACATGTGCAGATGTTTAGCGTTTAGCTGCCATGGCCTGGCTCTGTTTCAAAGAGGCCAGGTCGCTCACCTGTTCCCTACACACTGCTCACTTACACCGGAGGTGTTTGTACGGTTCTGAAACGGTTCTGAAACAAGGTCCACACATCTCTAAACCAGTGAAACACACTGGTATAGGCTATGAGGATTACTGTAAGTGGGTCCCCAGATAATTGGCAAAACTCTAAGTTGGTAATATAACATAAAATATTTAACATTTAACAATAAATCATTTAAAGTAACAATATATATCACTGTATTTTTTGTGCAAATTAGTTTTCATTGTGATACCAATAAACAGGAATTTATACGTTGGTTCCATTGATCCAAGCTGGAAGACAATCGATTGATTGATCATTAGTACATGCTGTGAAACGGCACACGGCCTACCCATCGGACCACTTAACACAGCAGCAGAATGCACACGGCCTACCCATCGGACCACTTAACACAGCAGCAGAATGGCACACGGCCTACCCATCGGACCACTTAACACAGCAGCAGAATGCACACGGCCTACCCATCGGACCACTTAACACAGCAGCAGAATGGCACACGGCCTACCCATCAGACCACTTAACACAGCAGCAGAATGCACACGGCCTACCCATCGGACCACTTAACACAGCATCAGAATGGCACATGGCCCACCCATCGGACCACTTAACACAGCAGCAGAATGGCCCACGGCCCACCCATCAGACCACTTAACACAGCAGCAGAATGGCACACGGCCTACCCATTGGACCACTTAACACAGCAGCAGAATGGCACCCTGGCCCACCCATCGGACCACTTAACACAGAAGCAGAATGGCACACGGCCTACCCATTGGACCACTTAACACAGCAGCAGAATGGCACACAGCCCACCCATCGGACACTTAACACAGAAGCAGAATGGCGGCCTTGGGGTCAGATGGGTATAGACTTTTGAGATTTTCAAGTGGACCTGATCCATAAAAGGTTGAGAACCAATAATGTGCTCTAGAGACAATGTAGATGCCTTTTGTGGACATTTGCTGTTACAATATGACTCATGATTGCAACAAAAGGGAGACACAGGCACAGTTAAATAAGTGTATAAAAATATATTTATTTAAAGGTTAACTAACTAAATCACAAGTATAAGATGTCAGTAAATAAATATGAATGATCATCAGTGTGTAAGCAGTGCATGTGTGCGAGTGTATGTGCAGTGGGAATGTTGTAAGGTGTAAACCAAGGCACACAAACAAACAAACCAGTAGAGAGGAGAAAAGACTCAGGAGTGAAGGCAGATTGACACTTATATAGGCGTGGGACACGCCAGACTCAGGTGTGGTCCAATCTCACTGAGGATCCAACTCCACCCTGCCAATCAGCCTAGCAGCGGCCATGTTAGGCAGGGTAGGAGAGGGTCGTCACAGGACAGGACAAAAGTAAATCACAGTGGACACTTGAATATTAATGTATATTGAATCCATATAGATGTGTGCACTGTAAACTCCTGAGTTAATTTAACTTTGAGAGTGTACAAATGCAACCAAAAGGACCCGTTCCCACTGTTTAATGCAAGATTGCAGTCTTGCAATAAACAGTTGGAGCGATCAACAGTGTACATCAGACTCTATTAATATATCTTAATAGTAAATATAGACTATCACGTTTAATTTAAACATCACATTACTTATGGCCAACTTACTTAGAGCTCTTCGATAATTTCCTGTGCTTTTCAGAAACTTATTTCATATTTGATATACATGACTTTAATGTGTCAATAATGTGTAACAGCCTATATAGTGGGAATGGGATATGTGGAAATACATATAAAAGTCCACTTTTGCAGAAGCCTTGCATAGCCAATTTAGCCATATTATTTTTTCTTTTCTTAACCGAGGCTCTGTCAGGCTATTAAAACAGGCCATAAAATTAATGAGCATCAACTGTGAAATCCGCCAGTGACTCACAATCCCTGAAAATGTTGACTTTCAGGAGATGAAAGGTTTGCACACAAGTCCGACGACATGACTCACAATTAACTTGACCGAACGATCAAAGCACGAGCTTCGCGGGCATTTCTTCTTTCATTCAAGAGCACGCACTGATTACTGCGACGCCATCGGCGCTCATTTCCTGGTTTTAATTGGTGAAGTGGGGTTTTATCTCTTATCTCGGGCCCCCGATCATCTGTCTATGTCTTGGAGTGAAACCGAGAAGAGAGAGAGAGAGAGAGAGAGAGAGAGAGAGAGATCTGTAATCTGTGATCAATCTTGGCTGAAGTGGCTGGTACGAGGGGGGGAAGTGGGGTCGACCCTAGTGCCCCCCCCCTCTCCCCTCCCTTCCTCATCTCACACCCACAGCCCCTCTCCCGGGGGGTGAGTGGTCAGCCCTGAGGGGAGAACATGGTGCAGAGCACTGAGAGCAGGCAGACAATTTTCAGGCTGACTGCTTTTACTTTCGAGAGCGAGCAGGGCCTCATGAAAACAAACTGACAAAACAAAGGACAGCAAATTAATGACCCGTGCCCCCCCCCCCCCCCCCCCCTACCCCCCGACCCAAACCTGCCTCCTCCCCCTCCCCACCTCGTCGATTGACTCCTGGCTGGGCATGCCTCACCCCAGCACCTCCCTCCCTCCCTCTGCCTGCCCTGTGACTTTTGTGACCCCCCCCCCCCCCCTCCTCTCAAACCACACTTGCGTGCACTCTCACGCACGCACATGTGGGCCCAGGCACGCATGTATACTGTACACACGCACACGCACACACACACACACACACACACACACACACACACACACACACACACACACACACACACACACACACACACACACACACACACACACACACACACACACACACACACACCTCCGACAGCACCAGTGTCCTGCTTCTTGCTCCATGACCCATGGCATCTGGATTAGATTGTCACAGGAAGAGAAAGACAGAGGCAGACATAGGGAAAAAGAGTGTGAGTGAGAGAGACAGAGAGACAGAGAGAGAGAGAGAGAGAGAGAGAGAGAGAGAGAGAGAGACAGAGAGAGAGAGAGAGAGAGAGAGAGAGAGAGAGAGAGAGAGAGAAGACAGAAAGCCTCTCTGTGTGTCTGAGCCTTCATTATCATGTGTTAATATTAATGCAATTTAAAAAGGAAACAGAGCGGGAGACAGTGTGGATGAACAGGGTCTGGGCGTACGGCTGAGTGGAACAGCATGTGTCTGACAGGCCGGGCCAGACACGCTGTGCACCCGCAAGTCTGGTGTGAGGCTGCATTCTATTAGAAAGGCTCTCTAATGCATTGTCACTTTATTTGAGCCTTGTCGCCACGAGGTCTGGCTGCCGGTATTAAAAGGTTATGATTGCATTAAAGCCGCGAGCGAGGTCATATCTGTGAGTGGGTGGTACGTGTACAGTACAGCAATAGTTCCCAACCTTTTTATATTGAGGTACCACCGCTGAATATTTGGCTCTCCAAGTAAGTACCGCCATAATAACGTTATGTTAAAATACAGGAGCGTATGCCTTTTTGTTCCATTCCTAAGCCAATAGAGCGTCGCAGTCCCACCCCCTTTCAGAACGACGAGTGGCCCAGGAAATGATTCTCCATTCGTTTTCTCCATAGGCTTTTCAAAAAGTATTTATTTAAAGACGGTTACGCCGCGGACAAAGCCAACTCGGATCGTGACAAATCATGACAATAATTACAATGTTTTGGGCCGATCAAATAATTAGTAAGAAGAAAAACAAAACAAATAGTGTTGTATCCTGCCTTTATTTTCTTCTTTCAAATTATTTGATCGGCACAAAATATTGTGTTTGTTGTCATGATTTGTCACGATCCGAGTTGGCTTTGTCCATGGCGTAACCGTCTTTATATAAATACTTTTTGAAAAGCCTATGGAGAAAATGACTGTGATGCTCTATAATGATGCTGCTCTGACAAAACTAATCACTAATCAGCACAACTGATGATATTTCTAATGTGATTAATCTGTTCTAAAATCTTCTATTAATTAACGGCTAGGTGTGCTGTCATGCTCATTTCAATCAATTGCTTGGTCAGAAGAACTACCTGTAGTAATATAAATACTTAATTCCACTTTTGTCTTTTTTCTCCTTTTTTGGGGGCGACTCCTCTGTTTACCACCAGTGGTACAGTAACAGTACCAGTGGTACAGTACCAGTGGTTGGGAACCTCTGGTGTACAGTGCAGAGTGCTGGGGTAGATGCAGTGGTAGACAGTGACATTAAACAAAGTACATTTATTTGAGTACTATTTTTGTATCTGTACTTTTTGGATAGGCTACTTTCAAAGAGAAATGTTCTTAAGCTATATTTATAATTTAGTGAAAGTAGCTGACTGAGACATAATTATCATTATGTTTCCTTGCAGAGACAAGACCTTATTGTAGTGCATATTTGATAATCTATTTAAAATTCTTCTGTTGCTTTTTGGGCAGATACTGTAAACAACAATGACACTGTATAATGAATCCAGTCTTGCAGGACTTTCTCTCTAAACCAGTGGTTCCCAAACTGTGGTCCGTGCACCCCTTGTGGTGCGTGGGCGCCTTCTTGGGGTGCGCGACATGAAAAGGCTAATGGTGGTGCTATGGTTTTATTTTAAATATATTAAAATATTATGACAATATATGGCAAGTGTATGCAGAATATAGCCTATGCTGCATATATATTCCATATTCAGGTTCATGTGCGTTGATAAATAGGAAATGTATGTCAGTCTCTAGCTTGGGCAATTTATATTTCCATGTGGGGGGTGCGTCAGCTAGGTCAGGCGGTAACAGGGGGGGTGCATGGCCAAAAAGGTTTGGGAACCGCTGCTCTAAACAATTCAGATACCCTCGGTCCCATCCCCTGTCGTATGTGGTTCTTGGTTCTAGTCAGACCAGAAGAGTTGGTGCTACAATGGAAAATGTAAAAAATGACTAGTGTGCGCGCGCGCTCGTGTGCGTGTGTGTTTGCCTGTATGTGTGTGTGTGTGTGTGTGTGTGTGTGTGTGTGTGTGTTAATGTTTGGAGCCTCTTCATCCTGACGTTCTATCTCCTGGCACAGACTGGCACCAATGAACACTGTTGAACTCCATTGTTCTTGTTCATACTGTTACTAACACAATGGGACTGCATTCACATAGACATGCATGCACACACATTGTGTTTGTGTGTGTGTGTGTGTGTGTGTGTGTGTGTGTGTGTGTGTGTGTGTGTGTGTGTGTGTGTGTGTGTGTTTCAGATTCAGATACCTTTATTTGCCATTGTGTATACACAATGGAATTTGTTTTGACAATTCTTTTTTCACAAAAAACACAAATACCAAAAGACACAAGACACCACCGTGCAGGGAAAAATAAGTATAAAGTGCAGAGTTATAGTTCATAGTGCATCAATGTTACCGGTGTCAAAGTGCCGGTGTCACTATAGGGGGCAGGGGTGGACGGGAATCCAGAGTCATTGAGCAGCCTTGCAGCTGAGGGGAAAAAACGTTGTCTATGGCGTGCTTTCGTAGCCTTCGGCAGCCGCAACCTTCTCCCGGAAGGGAGCAGGGTAAGGAGGCCGTGGCCAGGGTGGGAGGGGTCAGCCATAATTTTCGTCGTGCAGGGACTTGAGGGAGGGCAGGGGACGGCCAATCACCCTCTCTGCAGAGCGAATCACCCGCTGCAGCTTAGTGAGATCTTTAGCAGCTGCAGCGGGGAACCAGGTGATGATGGAGTGTGTGAGGATGGACTCCACGATGGCTGTGTAGAATTGAGCCATCATGAGCCTCGGACAGCCTGAATTTCTTCAGCTGGGAGCCGGTGCTGGTGGACCTAGAGCTGGAAATGTTCTTTGCCAGCTTCACCCACTGAGACCTGTTGCTGAGGAAGTCTGTAATCTTGCGAGTGAAGTCCGGCACTTGCAGCAGGGATAGCTGGTGCTCCAGGATGGATGGCAGGGTGGTGTTGAAGGCAGAGCTGAAGTCCACAAACAGGATCCTGGCATAGTTGCCTGCAGTGTCCAGATGTTCCTTTAAGCAAACTGCAGAGGCTCCAGCACAGGATCTGTGATGCTCTTCAGGTGAACCAGGACAAGGCGCTCCAGGACCTTCATGACGACTGAGGTCAGGGCGACGGGGCCCGTGACCTTGGCCTTCTTGGGGACGGGGATGATGATCGAGGCCTTGAAGGGACATGACACAGCTCCAGCGAGGCATTAAAGATGTTGGTGAACACCGAGGCGAGCTGGTCAGCGCAGTGCTTCAGGACGGAGGGGAGTCCGTGCCAGCCGCCTTCCGAGGATTCTGGCTCGTCAGCAGCAGTTTTACCTCTCTTTCCGTAACAGAGAGAATAGTGGTGGTGGTGCGGGGATAGTGGTGGTTACCGGGGGTGTGGAGGAAGAGTGCGGGGGGGAACCTCTCTTTCTCAAATCTACAGTAGAACTCATTGAGCTCGTTCGCAAGGGGGAGGTTGTCGGACGCCTGTGGGAACTTGGGCTTGTTGTATTATGTGTATCTCGACGACACTGCAAATGAGGGTGATTGTGATTCCTCAATGTCTTTCGAGTATAAATAAAGGTTTGAGTTCGTGATGGCCTGGAGGCCTTTCCAGACGGAGGAGGAATTCCCCTCAGAGAGATGTTGCTGCAGTTTCTCTGAGAAGCAATGTTTCACCTCCCTCACCGCTTTGGCAAACCTGTATTTGGCTTGCCTGAACAGAACCATGTCTGCACTGCGCCTGCATGGCCACCTCCTCCTCCGCCTCAGCCTCCTGAGTTGGGCTGAGAACCAGGGCTTGATGTTGTTGTAGATCTTCATGGAGGGGAGTGGGACACACACCTCCGAGGCTGATGATGAATGATGTCACAGTGTCAGTGTATTCATCCAGGTTGTTTCCAGCCTCATGTGTGGATATATTCATGGCAAACAGCTTGAATTCATGCAAATGTATTGCAAGAAATACTGTAGTGTAAATGCTCCGGGCGTGCAGGAACTTCAGAGTGAAATTACTCAGGATTTTTGCTGTGTTGACCGAGACTTTATTTGCACAGCGAAAAAATTAATCAAATACTCCTGGTGGATTAAATAGTGTCACTGTACATGAACTGTATCCATATGTTCTAATCTAGGTAATATAAATCCTTATGTCAGATATATTAACCTTGGTGGGTGCTAAAAATCCCTATGTCTGTTCACTTAATGCTGTTGACAGATCTCAATCTGTCAGAGCAGGTGACTGAGGGGCGCGCTTGCACACACACACACACACACACACACACACACACACACACACACACACACACACACACACACACACACACACACACACACACACACACACACACACACACACACACACACACACACACACACACACACACACACACACACACACACACACACACACATTCCTAAGGGATTAACTGCAAGACTTTGAACATTTTGTCAAGTGGTTCCCTCTTCAGAAAGGCCCAGAGCAGCTCTGTTTTGTAAAGCTCTTGGCTGGGGGGGTTGGCTTAATATTTAACCAGGGAGCTGGAGGGAGTGAAAGATTTGCATCATTCAGTCAGTCATCACTGGATCAACGGCTTGTTAGGACAGACGCATGCAGTAACTACTAATGACAGACAGACGCAGTCAGTCAGTCAGTCAGTCAGTCAGTCAGTCAGTCAGTCAGTCAGTCAGTCAGTCAGTCAGTCAGTCAGTCAGTCAGTCAGTCAGTCAGTCAGTCAGTCACATCTCTCTCTCTCTCTGTCTCTCTGTCTCTCTCTCTCTCTCTGTCTTCCAGCCCTATGAGGTAACTGGTTGCTCTGGCCAGATTTATAGCTAATCAGTCTATATCGGCATCAGTCTGCTCTGGTCCAGGCCAACTTTAGAACATTACAAATCCACCACGCTGGGTGGGGAGGGGGAGGGCTGAGGGAAGGGGGTGGGGGCTATGGGAGAGGGCAGAAGGAAGAGAGGGAGAAGAAGGAAGATCACCGGTTGCAGGTGGGATGGATGGGTGGAAGGACGGATGAGAAAAGAGAGAAGAAAAAGACAGAGTGATAAATAAAGCAGTGTATTTCAATGATTTTCATGTCGAGGTGGTCCCCCAAATTGATACGTATTTGGCCGCAGACCCCCATTTGAAAACATCTTGTGCCAGGGACCCCCATAAGATAAGATTCGTCAACATTTCTCTCCTATTATCTAATGGCCTAAAAGTATAGGGAGTGTTTAAAACTGTCCTTGGTTTTGCAGGGTATAACCCAACTACCTTGGGGGTCCTCAGACCGCACTAAAATAACCAACCAACGGAGATGAAGAGAGTGATGTGGGGGAAAAGAGATGGAAGAGTTAACACTGAGAGGGGACGATAGGTAGGGGAAGATGTAAGTAGGTGTCCCCTAGCCTCTCTCTCTCTGCCCCCCTCCCCTTCCGTTGGCTGTTAGACCTGGTAGTCATTACTCAACCCTCGTCACCGAGGCATTGACACCCACCACCATTCAACAGAGAGCTATCGATCCTCTCTCTCCCCCTGCACACCACTCACAGTCCTACGCATTCCAAATGAGCACATCACACCAGCCCTACTCCTTCAACACTACTTATTCTGAGTGTCAGAGTGATAGACAGAGAGACATACAGAGAAGGAGGGAGGAGGATGGAGAGGGAGGGAGAGAGAGAGAGGGACAGAGACAGACAGAGAGATGGTGGGAGGGACAGAGACATATACAGAGAGAGAGACAAAGGGAGGGAGAGATATACAGAGAGAGAGAGAGGGACAGAGACATACAGTATACAGAGAGAGAGAGAGGGACAGAGAGAGACAGAGAGATGGTGGGAGGAACAGAGACATATACAGAGAGAGAGACAGAGGGAGGGAGAGATATGCAGCTTTTGTGAATACATGTGGATGTGTATGCGTTGTGCATTCTGCATGTGTGCGTGCGTCCATGCGCATGTGTGTGATAAAAAAAACTGATTTTGAAGACGAAAACGAGTTGGTAATGGCTCCTCAACTTATTAACAACAATAACAACAATATCAAAGAAAGAACCAAGAATACTTTGTGTGTGTGTGTGTCTGTGCGTGCGTTCGTGTGTGTGTGCGTGTGTGTGTGTGTGTGTGTGTGTGTGTGTGTGTGTCCGTGCGTGTGAGTGTGTGACGTTGTGCGTGGGCGTGGGTCAGTCCCTTTAATGTGTGTTATGTCTCCATGTCCAATCTATAATGTTTTAGCTAAACATATTGACACATGTTGATACATCTGTCAATATTATCGGCCACAGTCTGGGGATGAGGTCAAAGCTTTTGTCAAGTTGAGGTCAGTGACCTCACAACTCGTTTGAAGAATGTGCGATCACTGGGGGACAAACTCCATCAATACACAGCGGTGTAAAACTGCAATGAAGGTGGAATGAAACCCGAGGCTACAGGCCGTGTTTACGCTTAGTAACAAAAACTCCTTCCTCTGCTGTAAATGTCTCTCCATCTTGCATGTATAGAAGTGCCAACAAAAGAACAGTAGCATAGTAGTCACCATTCAAATCGCTACTATTATCAGAACGAGTGCTAATAGTCCAGGCAAAATAGCGTTTCAATCAAAAGTAATTGTAACAAAAGATTTTTCTTCACAGACCATTTCTATGAGGTCTCCAGAACAACATACTAAAAGTCCCAAGAAATCCCAGCTGGGGAAATATGTTTAATTGCATTAATCCAAAATGGCCGCCAATTGGGCTTATTTGACCAATCTTGGAATACATTTTTGACCATCAGGTAATTTTAACAGATTTTTTTCTGCAGAAACCATTTCTATGAAGTCTCCAGAACACCATACTAAAAGTCCTAAGTAATCCTAGTTGCAGAAATATGTTTAATTGGCATCAATCCATGATGTCTGCCAATTGACACCATTATCAGAAATATTGCCAATCTTAGAATTAATTCCTGGCCAAGAGGTAATTGTAACAGGATTGTTTTCACCACACATCATTTCTGAGAGGTGTCTAGAACAACATACTAAAAGTCCCAAGAAATCCCGGTTGCGGAAATATGTTTAATTGCATTAATCCAAGATGTCCACCAATTGAGACTATTATAAGAAAAATTGCCAATATTAGAATAAATTCCTGGCCAAAAGCTAATTGTAACAGGATTTCTTTCACCACACATCATTTACTCGGCATCAATCCAAAATAGCCACCACATTATTATAAAATGGCATACATTTGAATGATTTTAAGTGATTTATTTTGGGACAGAGTGGTTAATACAAAATGGGTTGCAGTTTAATTCGATACAGCTCATAGGAATTTGTGCAATGTTTTTCACCATACCAATTGTTGGTTGACGAACTATATTACAAATGTATTAGTCAGAGTCCTACAAGAATTCAAGCTGCCGAGAGTAAATCCTCTGTATAAAATTGGAAACAAATTAGAACCTGGCAACTATACCACCTACCAACTAAAGTGCTATCAAGTCTAGAGACTAGACTAACGGGGGAACCGGGGAACATCTCCTCAGACTCCATTGTCCCGGTGTTGGTACTTTCCTTGGTACGCTCCTGAGTAGTTATTTTGTACATCCACATATGTTAGTGTGGGACGTCCTTGTGATCAATGCCTGTGTATTGGTTCCCACAGCACCAATTTGCTGGCTGGCAGTTCTTGATGCCAATGTCCTGCTACAGGTATAGTCTCATTCTCCTGGCTGACATTGTCTGGCTCAGGGTGGTATCCCCTCATACTGAATTGTAGGCTATACTGTGCTGCGTTACTACTCGCCCATTGGGCCATGGCTTATTCGTCCATGACTGGTAACGTATGTGCCTGTGGAATGGGGAACCCGGGTTCATCTCCCGCCCCGGCCGTGGCTACATTGGTGGCAGCGGTGTGTATGGGTAACCTCTACAAGTATGTTCCCGCAGGCGACACAGACCTTAACCTAGTAGTCGGCAGCTCTGTCAGTCTCCCTGGGGTGGAGGTCCCCCAGTCAGTTGAGCCTAGCTCCTGGCTGGCACGCGTGGACGCCCTTCCAGGTGGGGCTATACAGTGCTGCGTTACTACTCGCCCATTGGGCCATGGCTCTTTAGTCGACTGGCTACAGAATCTTGTTGGTAACATGTTGAGACTTCTGCAGGGTTGACTTCAGGGTCCATTCTGGTGTGGCACCCGTCTAGAACCTTCTGGAGGGTTGGCTTCAGGGTCCATTCTGGTGTAGCACCCGTCTAGAACCTTCTGCAGTGTTGGCTTTAGGGTCCATTCTGGTGTAGCACCCGTCTAGAACCTTCTGCAGGGTTGGCTTCAGGGTCCATTCTGGTGTAGCACCCGTCTAAAACCTTCTGCAGGGTTGGCTTCAGGGTCCATTCTGGTGTAGCACCCGTCTAAAACCTTCAGCAGGGTTGGCTTCAGGGTCCATTCTGGTGTAGCACCCGTCTAGAACCTTCTGCAGGGTTGGCTTCAGGGTCCATTCTGGTGTAGCACCCGTCTAGAACCTTCTGCAGGGTTGACTTCAGGGTCCATTCTGGTGTAGCACCCGTCTAGAACCTTCTGCAGGGTTGGCTTCAGGGTCCATTCTGGTGTAGCACCCGTCTAAAACCTTCTGCAGGGTTGGCTTCAGGGTCCATTCTGGTGTAGCACCCGTCTAAAACCTTCTGCAGGGTTGGCTTCAGGGTCCATTCTGGTGTAGCACCCGTCTAAAACCTTCTGCAGGGTTGGCTTCAGGGTCCACTCTGGTGTAGCACCCGTCTAAAACCTTCAGCAGGGTTGGCTTCAGGGTCCATTCTGGTGTAGCACCCGTCTAGAACCTTCTGCAGGGTTGACTTCAGGGTCCATTCTGGTGTAGCACCCGTCTAGAACCTTCTGCAGGGTTGGCTTCAGGGTCCATTCTGGTGTAGCACCCGTCTAGAACCTTCTGCAGGGTTGGCTTCAGGGTCCATTCTGGTGTAGCACCCGTCTAAAACCTTCTGCAGGGTTGGCTTCAGGGTCCATTCTGGTGTAGCACCCGTCTAAAACCTTCTGCAGGGTTGGCTTCAGGGTCCATTCTGGTGTAGCACCCGTCTAGAACCTTCTGCAGGGTTGGCTTCAGGGTCCATTCTGGTGTAGCACCCGTCTAAAACCTTCTGCAGGGTTGGCTTCAGGGTCCATTCTGGTGTAGCACCCGTCTAAAACCTTCTGCAGGGTTGGCTTCAGGGTCCATTCTGGTGTAGCACCCGTCTAGAACCTTCTGCAGGGTTGGCTTCAGGGTCCATTCTGGTGTAGCACCCGTCTAGAACCTTCTGCAGGGTTGGCTTCAGGGTCCAGCATTCACTGCCATAGAGGAACACACTCCACCGTTGCATAGAAGAAGCTGAGTTTGATCTCACAGGGGAGGTTGGAGGGAGATCCATACACTGGCCATGCCGTTCAGGGACCTCCATGCAAGTGCCTTCCTCACTTTCAGATCTTGCTCCGTTCAGTTGACCCATGAGCCCAGTTACTTGAAGTCCTTGACTTCCTTCAGCACAGTGCCTCCTGTTGTTGTCAGAGGTGGATGTTCTGGTGAGATGTTATAGGTGATAACCTCGTATAGCAGCGTGATCTTGTAGATCGGCTGTTTTTGGTGCACACAGTTTTGCAGCGTGACCTCGTAGATCGGCTGTTTTTGATGTCATTTGCATGTTTTTTGGACAACATCTGTAGGAGTACTGTTGGAAAAAAGGTGTGCTTGTTCCACGTTGTCGGAGAGCAGGCTGATGTTGTCCGCATAGCCTAGTCTGTGCGGACAACAGTCTGTCAGGACTACTTTGGTATGTCGTCTCGAGTCAAATGCCTTTGAAGTCGATGAAACTGAGTATTATTATTATTATTATTACTATTATTACTATTATTATTATCATTATATTGTAACTATTCTTATTTAGTTTCAGTTTTGGAAAGTAATTAATAGGTGAGTGGCAACTAAATTGTTTGTGTTTCTGGAAAAATTATAATGATTATTAATCTAACATTAATCTAACATTAATGTTAGTTATAAATGTAATGCCCATTTGGCTTGTTAGCTTATAACGAACAAAGTGCTAAACAAAATGATGATCGTGTATAGGCCTACTGATGGCAGCGTGTTCTATAGTCTAGATAGAACATGATAATAACAGCCTTCAGTTATATTGGTTCAAAATGGCTAAAATACACAGTATTGTATCTGAATATCCTCAGCTCAAAATATATTTCCACAGCTAGGATTTCCTAGGACTTTTAGTATGGTGTTCTGATGACTTCATAGAAATGGTCTGTGAAGAAGGAAATTATGACCTCTTGGTCAGGAATTTATATGGCATTTTTTCCTGATAATAGTCCCAGTTAGTGGCCATTTTGGATTGATGCCAATTTAACATATTTCTACAACTACGACTTCTTGGGACTTTTATGTTGTTCTGGAGACTTCATAGAAATGGTCTGTGAAAAAAAACAGTTTCAATTACTTATTGGTAAGGAATTTATTCCAATATTGGTAATTGGCCATGCATTTTTTTGAGAATATCTTATTGGTGGACATCTTGGATTGATGCCAATTAAACATATTTCCGCAACTAGGATTTCTTGGGACTTTTAGTATGTTGTTCGGGAGACTTCATAGAAATGGTCTGTGAAGAAAAAAAATCTGTTACAATTAACTCTTGGTCAGAAATTTATTCCAAGATTGGCCATTTTTCTCATAATAGTCCCAGTTGGCGGCTATTTTGAATTGATGTCAATTTAACCTATTTCTGCAACTACGATTTCTTGGGACTTTTGATATGTTGTTCTGGAGACTTCATAGAAATGGTCTGTGAAAAAAAAATCTGTTTCAATTACTTATTGGTAAGGAATTTATTCCAAGATTGGTAATTGTCTATGCAGTTTCTGAGAATAGTCTTATCGGCGGACATCTTGGATTGATGCCAATTAAACATATTTCCCCAACTGGGATTTCTTGGGACTTTTAGTATGTTGTTCTGGAGACCTCATAGAAATGGTCTGTGAAAAAAAATCTTTTGTTACAATTACTTTTGATTTTAGGTCCAAAATGAGCTAGAATGCCTGGACTATAATATGACTCTGACTGATATAGTACTGTGTCTAAGCATGAACATAAATACTGACTGTTAGTACTGTGTCTAAGCATGAACATAAATATCTCCTCCTCGCTTCTAGGATAATGATCTGAAGCACTTAAGCCCTATGGTGTCGGGCAAGAATATTATTGAAAAACTTTTAACAAATTTGAAACATTTTTATAATATTTTTTTCACTTTTAACCACATGCTTGTTGTGATTCATGTTTTGAGTCTGTCAGTGATCTGTCAATAAATTAATAATAATTTAGTCCCAACTCTTTGGGGAATGTGTCGCTTTACATTTGCAAATTATGTAACATCCATCCTAACCAGTGGATGCTATACTGAAGGCCCACGCATGCTCCAGTTTTAGGTGATAAGGTGACCACCGTGCAGTGGTTGGGAAACGACAACATGACGTCACTGAGCTGCGCTGATAAGAGACTTCTCTCTGTTCATACTAACCACCCACCGTCACAGTGTTCAACCTTGCTCGCTCCAGGGGGAGTAGTAGTAGTAGTAGTACTACTGCATGAGTGCCTAGAGTCAAAACCACTGACTGTTGACGGTTCCTGTCCTAATTTAGAAAATGAAAACATTTTCATTCAAGCTATGGTATACTGCACATGGGTTCTAATCCAATTTCTGGACAAATCCTGACGTCCTATTCTTTCCTGTGTGTGTGTGTGTGTGTGTGTGTGTGTGTGTGTGTGTGTGTGTGCGTGCGTGCGTGCAGTGTGTGTGTGAGAGAGAGAGCGGCAGAGCGCAGTACTTCGCCATGAGCCTACAGTAGGCGTACCACAGCAGAATGGTCTCTGAGTCTCTCCCATCTGAACAGACCACAAGCCCACGGTCACAGTTGAGCTCCTGCATGGTCTCTATGCAGCTCAGCCACCAACCACCAAGCATGGGCTTCAAACACCATGCAACCACAAGGTCCCCACAGAGAGAGAGAGAGAGAGAGAGAGAGAGATGTAAACATTGTAGGGCAAAATTGTAGGGCAAAGGAAGGAAGGAAGGAAGGAAGGAAGGAAGGAAGGAAGGAAGGAAGGAAGGAAGGAAGGAAGGAAGGAAGGAAGGAAGGAAGGAAGACTTAGTGAAGTCAAGTGAAAGAGTGAAAGAAATGGCAAGAGAGGAGAGAAAGAGAAGAATTGTATTACAGTTTGTAAAGGCAGACATGCAGTACAGCACAGAGGCTGGAAAATGAAGGGATGTCCACACACCCAGCCCTATAACTATAACTACGTTTATCACTCACCACTGTCGTTGTTATACTTGTGGTGTACGCATGACTCTGCCGTTCACTTGAGTTAGAACGATTTTTAAATGTATATCTTTATAGTTATAGTTAAAGTCATAGTCCGTGGTGTGGACGGCCCTTAAATGAACCCTACTGACCCTATTCTGGGCATGTCACAATAGGTGAAACTTCAGCAAAAATAACAGATGTACAGTACAAGCTTGACGATGAGCTATTTTCGGCTGAGATTTGGTATATAGGGGAGGGGGCGGAGGGGATTCAGGTCAACAAATTATATTGTTATATATATAAGAACCACTGTTGATTTCAGTTCAGTATTGATGTTTATTGTAGTCTATAGTCTATAGAAGATAACAATAATCATGATTCAACCCATATTAACTTTAAAAGGAGCCAGGCTTTGTTGTCTTATAGGCCTACTCGATGTCCCTACAATTCCCATGATGCATTTAGTAGGAAAGCTCTGGCCTGGCACACCCGTACAGACAACTTGATTCAGATTTCCCTCAAAAGGAAGATGCCATGAGTCTCATGACCATTGAGGGTTAGCGGCTTTAAAATTTTAAATTTTCACATTCAGTGCATATACGGCGCAAATGACATCACTGGGATAAAACCTTTCAGCAAAACTTTGGCACTTACACCCCCCTTCTAATGAGAGCCACTCATCAACTAATCTAATATATGGCAACCTTCCCTGTGTTTCTTCACTAGTCTGATCCAGAT
Organism: Protomyctophum parallelum; assembly: GCF_964188405.1. NCBI lineage: Eukaryota > Metazoa > Chordata > Actinopteri > Myctophiformes > Myctophidae > Protomyctophum > Protomyctophum parallelum. The sequence goes on from NC_139706.1 coordinate 39,209,822, forward strand.
CAACACAGTTTGCCGGGCACACTGCTACAGAGCTGACAATGAGGTTATATCCTCCCTTCTTCTCTGGAATCCTGCCTCAAACCAGACCAGAGGTAGGAAACAGTCGTTCCCTGATGTCATCGCTAGGGACACATGCATCAGTAAGCATGGGAATTATTGGGGATGGCAATGAAGGACCGGAAAGTCTGCCGTGGCATTGAAAAATCCATGATCTCGACCACGGTGGAAAAATGATGATGATGATGAGTGTATTACCCGAAAATGCACACGTGCACACAGCGAGTGAGCACGCACATCCGCAATTTTCCTAATTTTTCGCAACTTCAATTTCTCTCTCTCTCTCGTCCTCTCTCGTCCTCTCTCTCTCGTCCTCTCTCGCCCTCTCTCTCTCAGGCCGACAGGGAAGACAGAGCGAGCCCCACAGTGGCAGCGTCAGCTCCATGCAAACAGTGCAAACAACGCGGCTCTATGCTAATGAGCTGCCTAATGACCGCAGCCACTTAGGAGACGCTAATTAAAACCCATTTGATACAGAGACACTTATCAGGCTTTAAGAAGAAGGGGGGGGGGGGAATAAGTTTCCCAGGCAGAGTTATGGCCACCCCAGTTATTTGTCAATGTCCCCTCCACTCCTATCTCTCACGTCACCTCCTCCCCCCTCTGCCCTTCTGTCTGTCTCTATGTCTCCCTGCTCGATTGCCTCTAATGGAGCTGCTTTATCTAGGCTGACCTAACCATTGTCACGGGGAGCAGAATTTGTGAGCTTTTAGAGTGGGTATACTCCTCATTGATGGGACGGTGCTGGAGGAGGAGTGTGGGGAGGTGGGTGGGGGGGGGGGGGGGGGTGCATTTGGCAAGTGTCCATCTATGCAATCTCCAGGCCACTTCGTTAACGACCACCGCGCAAGCACACACACACACACACACACACACACACACACACACACACACACACACACACACACACACACACACACACACACACACACACACACACACACACACACACACACACACACACACACCCTTCCTTTACCTCTCCTCAGCTATGCAAATAGGATGCCATGGTTAAACGGTGAATGAGGAGTGAGATATGAGCCTCTTGCTTGGCTATGGGGAGAGCTGATAGACAGATGGAAACGAGTGCTAAATGCATTGCATTGTGGCGGCGGTGGTGGTGGTGGGCTCAATCTTTCAGTGAAACAACTTCTAATGGAATCCTTGTCTTCCCCCTTTTTACCTCCTTTATGATGATTTCCTGTTTTTGGCTATATAGAAGTGTATATTTGTACGTCTCTAAATGTTATGATGAATTGAAAACGGTGGACCCTCTTGTAAACAAGTGTAATGCTTTATGGTGTCGTCCACTCACAGTTAACAGTTTTTGTATTGAGTTGTGCTTGAAATGTATACTGTAATTCTGCAAACTGTAAATAAATACTTCAATCAATCAGCAACCCTCTCTGCGTGAGGACAGATATCTTTCAGAGACAAACCCTTTCCTTTGCTCTCTCTACAATGTACAGTAGCCTATACTTACACCCTTACATCTCACCATCAGAAGGAATTTCTCACCGTGAAGATATGCATTACACTAGAATATATTTCCTCCAAGATATAAGCAACAGTATAAGTGCATGCAGCACACAATCAATCTGTTCAATCTATACTGTTGTTTCACATTTTAGCTGCATGTAAGGAGTGTGAGAGAGAGCCAGGAGAGAGAGAGAGAGAGAGAGAGAGAGAGAGAGAGAGAGAGAGAGAGAGAGAGAGAGAGAGAGACAGAGAGAGAGAGAGAGAGAGAGAGAGCGAGAGAGAGAGAGAGAGAGACAGAGAGAGAGAGAGAGAGAGAGAGAGAGAAAGAACAAAGTAAACGAATGAGAGAACGAAAGAGAAGGAGTGAGAGAGATAGAGAATGCGTTTAAGAAGCAATGAAGAGAGAAGGACAGAGTAGAAAAGAGAGTGAGAGTCCGCTGCGCTCGGCCCAGAGGAGAAACCGGATAGCGCCACTTTAAAAATCGCTTAACACGTCCGACACAAAAGACAGCTGAGAAACCTGAGACATGTTTGATTTGAGTGTCAGGGTGGGAGGCACTAATCTGTGGACACGGCCAACGCAGGTGGTGAAACAATCAGACGGCCTCTCACAAGAATCGCACACACACACACACACACACACACACACACACACACACACACACACACACACACACACACACACACACACACACACACACACACACACACACACACACACAGAGTTCAAAAGCACCGGCCCGCCCTTATATAGGTTCACGTTGACACACAGAAGCGCACACGTGCACATGGTCACAGAAGTGCATCATGGGCTGCATTGCTGGGGTACCCAGCGTGCATGGTGTTTTTTTACTGGGCTAGATAAAGACAAGCAGGGTCAGATTCCATGCTCCTGTTTCTCTAGCCTGTCTTTCACCTTCCTTTACATGTGTCACTGGCACACGCCCCACAGATAACATGGAGCAGGGCTTTCAATCCACACAATAATAATGAAACCAAATTCTCAGACGACCCAATTTTCTTTAGTCAAATCATGTGGATGTCGGGACCCACCGTGGAACGGAGTGTCTTCAATGTGATTCTGGGACTTCAGTCGCGATGTCAGTTGTCTATGACATAATATGACGACCACGCACGCACGCAAGCACGCACGCACGCACGCACGCACACACACGCGCACGCTTATAGACGGCTATAGCCTTCTGCAGAGCCACATCAGCCACGCAATAGAAAGACAAACCAAACAACTGATTACACACAATGTGGTTTATGGTTAACATTGACCACTTGTTTGTGCGTGAAGACAATGTGGAACTACTCTCGATCCACTTTCTGACAAATTATGATAAACCCAATTTATAATTTGTTGCAAAAAAACTGTTTGACAAGAAAAAATAAATAAATGATGACTTGTTTCTGTTATTTTCTGATTCTATCATGGGAAACTATAGGTTGGCCAGTGATTATTGGCACAGCTCTCTAAGATATCCTGCTATGAGCCAAAGTCAACTACAGAAGACAGCATAGGAGCAAAAGATGATGGGGTGGAAGAGAAGAAGGTTTTTGTGGTGATGAGTGAGTTCATAGTGAGGTTAGCAGACAAGCTCCATTCCTACCATGATTCCTCGTGCATGCACTGTCTCTAAACACACATGGTGACAGATACACCACCACCGTATACTTCACTGTCTCTAAACACACAGATGACAGATGACAGATAAACCAGTGCCACCTTATATACGGTATACTTCAATGAATGCCAAATAGCAAAAATAGCCATACTACAAGATTGTACATCTGCTATTTTTGAGGGGCGCAGATGCTACACAATTAACATGCTATCAAGCTCTATGTCTATGGCATGTTTAAAAGTGCTGAGCAGGCCCAGTAGACCTCAAGACGTCAAGGAGGAAAGTCTATGAAAAGGGTTCTATTGGGGCATGGATGGCAGGAGCTTTAGTCACAAAAAGGTGGTTGGTGTTTCAATATAGGAACAGTGACTAAAGTGACACCTGCATTTAGATTCATGCTCTGGAAAACTGGATCTCTTTGGTCCTTGTCCCTTTGAGGCCCATCTATGGAGATCACTGATGGAGCCCATTATAATATGACAATCTCCCATGATCTGACCTCTGCGTTATGCACGGCGAGTTTGAAGTCCATCCGTCGGACGGTTCTTTAGATACACAAAGAACAGATACCGATGTTCACACGCACGCACACATGACTCGAGATTAGCATCAGGATGTGATCAGCAAGAGCAGTCAGTCAACAACCTCAAAGAGGGATGTTATAATAGGGTTGCAGCGCACAAACCCCTCATTACAAAGACAAATGCACATGAGGGTTCATAGAGGCACTGGTCTACAGAGATGTGGAAAACAGGGATGGTCAGATGAGTCATCCTTCACCATATTGTGGGTGAGTGCATGTGTGGTGTACACCAAGAGCGCTACAGGCCTGCATGGTTGACCTCTATCCTATGATAAACCGATGATGGTTAGTATGGCGTTCCATCCCTTCAGTAGAGATCAATAGAAACTTCCATTTAAAGGAAGTTGTTCTGGTGGCTCATTGGGGCTCAACAGTTTACTAAGACATTTTATGTTTCTTCCTTTAATTTGTCACCAATCTGTAGTAGCACAGACATTACCAAGGATACAGGTGTGCACTCGCAAGGATGCTCTCTCTCTCTCTCTCTCTCTCTCTCTCTCTCTCTCAGTGACTACATAAACATATCCTTATATCAACTTTAATATGACATTTATTAGCGGTATAGCCTAACCTCTGGGCAAATACACACGCACACACACGCACACACACACACGCACGCACGCACGCACGCACGCACAAGCAGAAAGGTTGCATGCATCTCAGCTCATCTCAGCTAGCCTGTGACGCAGAGCATTCTGCTGGACCGCGGGGGAGCACAGTTATTCACGCAATACGAAACCTATCATAGACTGTCATGCAGTGTAACTGGAGGACCTGCCATTGTTATCTAATCGTATTTACACTCAGAGTGAGCAGTGGAGCGTGAAGTTGTACCTGGCCTGGTGTCCACTTCACACACACTGACAGAAAAACTGATCCAGTGAGAACATGAGAGCAGAAGTTTGCATCAGTTGTTTTTCTGAAGTGAATCCAGTCAGATAAGGCCGTGTTTCTGTTAGGGTAAACCCCTGAGGTCCTTCAGAGGGTGTCCAGGGGGTTCAAGGGTAAACCCCTGAGGTCCTTCAGAGGGTGTCCAGGGGGTTCAAGGTGTTAGGGTAAACCCCTGAGGTCCTTCAGAGGGAGTCCAGGGGGTTCAAGGTGTTAGGGTAAACCCCTGAGGTCCTTCAGAGGGAGTCCAGGGGGTTCAAGGTGTTAGGGTAAACCCCTGAGGTCCTTCAGAGGGTGTCCAGGGGGTTCAAGGTGTTAGGGTAAACCCCTGAGGTCCTTCAGAGGGGGTTCAAGGGGATTCCAAGCAAATTGAGAAACAGTTTAACTTCACTATTAGAATTTAGAGAATGCATAAGAATGACTTCAGATCAGAGGTTAACCAACTAAGCCCTATTAAAAAAGGTTCAAACATAGCCGATCGCGAAGATAATTGGCTATGTTAAGATGTATTTTTTTATGTTGGAAAATGATTGTCTGTTATCTCCCATGCAACTACAGTATATAATTATTAATCCAACCAAAATACATTTCTCTTGTGGGGTCCCTTGGCACGTTTGGGCTCTATTTTCGTCCATGCTAAACCCCTTATCCCTAAACTTCATTGCCTTTTTTTGTTTTACTATTTTGAAAATCATTTTTGAATAGTTAAAATAGCCTACAAGCTCGTGTTGATGTAGTTGAACTATTCATTTTTCACTATAGTAAAAAAAGAAAGAAGAAGTGCTTTTCAAACGAGGTTCCATGACCTAATACACTCAATTCAGGGTGTCTTTGACATGAGAATGTGTGAAAAACACTGTTATAAGGTATTTGGAGTGAATAATTTGCACAATAATCACAATATATGATGTTAATGTATCTTATTTATATATTTTTTGAAGTATTGATTTCCTTTTCTCGGATTTGATTGATTACAGCTGTAGCTCTACTTTTCACCGTGTAGCACTGAGAGAGATTGGGCGTTACAGCAGAGAAGTGGACTCTTCCCCTGAGGACCCCCTTAACGCACACACACACACACACACACACACACACACACACACACACACACACACACACACACACACACACACACACACACACACACACACACACACACACACACACACACACACACGTTGTGCCCCCAGGTCGGACTCTGTAATGGGATCCTCACTGTTATTTCTGCTGAATAAAATAAATCCCACTAATTAACATGTTAACATGATTGATGGGCCCTGATTCTGTGGGGAGTGGGAACGTCTGTCTGCACTCAAGCTGGCCTGCCGCTGCCTGCAACTGCCCCAGACCGGGGAGGGGGAAAACACTGGCTTAGAGGATGAGAAGGAGGGGAGACGCTTCGGACGTCGCGGTTAGACAAAGTGCCCCAAAACTGGAAGGAAACGGGAGCGATCCCGGAAACATCCAATATGTCTGTCAACTGCCATATATCCAAAGTATCCTTTTGGGCAAGAAAATGTGATTCTACTAGCCTTAGCTTATTTTACACTGTTGTGGATGAGATAGATGAGATCATCTCTTAACCGCTTGAACCACAGCATACATAAGAGGAAAATAAATAGACAATCTACAAAAAATTGCTGATTTTTGCTGAAGAGATTTGGTGTAGACAGAAAATAATGGTTCAAACTACAGAGCCAACTCAGGTCCAGTTTATTTAGTCTAGGGGGTTTAAGTTGTTAAACACTTGAACCCTAGCGGCCCCATTAGGCCTATATGTACAGTACTAGCGGCCCCATTAGGCCTATGTGTACTTGTCCTAGGAAAACCATCCGCAAGAATAAGCAAATATTTGACAAAAATTGTCGATCTACAAACTCAACTCTACTCAACTCAGCTTGTTGATCTTTGTACATGGTGTGCTCCTTTTCGCTCTACAACAAATCTCTTTGCCAAAAAGCTCACTGTGATCTGCCATTTCTGTTGAATAGAAATGGTGATGCATCGTTTCAAGTGCTTAAGTGGTCTTTAAACGATTAGGATGATAACATTTCTTTACAGAAGGTGCAGCATTAACCACTTAAGCCCTATTTTTGTAATATATTGTTATTGTGTCACGCAAAAATATTGAAAATGTCTGATCACACAAGTTCAAAAAGCATTGTGTGAGTAATGAGTATGTGTTTAGTAAGCTTGATCACGAGAACCCGGTTTCCTTTTGACTCATAATAAGGTTACTTACTGTAAAATCCATTTTGCTGTGCATGGCCATGTGCCTAACCAGATAATCTTTAAGCAAACAGGCACTAACATACAAGATGAAGAGGTTGACATTAGCAACAGAAGTCAATATCGGTCGCATATGTCTAGAAATATTTTGGAAACATCTGTCATCATTGAAGATGTGTGTAGTATGCTACAATATGTGAACCATTACATCTTTAAAACCTAATTGCATACTTCAGCCTTTATGGGAGGCACTGATAAAAGCTCTTTTGTTGAAACTTCTGAAATGTATTGTACCGTAAAAATCTGTTATGAATATAATGACCGGCTGCTCTCAATCTTTTACTGATATTCTGTATGCATTTATCTGTTGCCTATTATGTCCTACTGTAAATATAGGAGGCATAATTGTTATCATTATTATTATTACTACAGTAAAGTCAGTTGCTATGGGTAAAAATAAACATAAACAATAAAAACCAAGAATGACTCTCAGTCATAACTGCCAGGTGCAACAAGCTCTTGTAGCACCCGTTTTCGTTCGTTTCTCATGCTCTGTTGTTGGTTCACTCACTGTGTTTTGTTATGGTTGTCCTCTAGCTCCAGTTAGCTCATAACATTAGCTTCTGTTGCCACTCGCTCCACGTTGCAGTGTTCAGAGCAATGTTTTTTCTATGATATTCAGTCTATCATGGTCTTGGAGGCAGCTAATCATGGTCTAGGTCGCCACTAAAAGTCGTCTTCACGGTCGTCAGTAGTGGTGGGTGCAAATGTCCAGGCTCTTTTCAAGCACCTGACAAAAAATGCTAACTTTAAAAAAGAACACTGCACGTGGGATGTCCTGAGTGTTATTGGTTGCGTAAGTGTTGGTTATTGTTAAAAAGTTAAAGCACTATTCTGATAGTATATTGTTAAGGCCTATTCATACTCCAGTTTTAGGTGATAAGTTACAAGATAACTGTAACTTATTTTTTTACTACGTATAGGCTTATATACGCTTTATTTCAAGTTTACAGATCCGCAACTTTTGATGGTTTGTGTGACATTGTAATGCCATCAAGTAGGGCGTTAATTTACGAAAAAACTAAAAACGTTAGACTAATATGGAGATAAGAGGATTCTGCCCGATAGCAATGATTTGTTCCCACTCAGAGTTACAAATGAGCAGCGAGGGTTTTACTGTCTGTCTGTCCATCTCTGTTTGCTCTTCCCGCCAGCCTCTCCTCCTGTTCCAGGAACACATCGAGTGTCTGACAGGCCGCCGCGCTCTCCGCACCCCCCTACCTAGTCTTTATGAATGAATTAATCAATAATGACACAGCACTACATCCTTCTTCCTCCCTCATTATTTTAATTAGCCATTTATATGGATGCCCCCATCCCCCCAACCCCAACCCTCTTCTCCTTTTTTTTTTGCTCAGTGCATTTCATTAACACATTAAATGCGCCCGACAAAAGAGCAAGGACACGGTGGTCTCGCCGCCGCTTGGCTGGTCACTTTGTTGTCTCACCCTCATCCTTGCCCGCATTGCCCAACTCACTCCTCCCACCGCCTAACCCTCAAACGCCCACCTTCCTGGCCACGCGCCAGTCTTTCCGTTCCCTGTATCTTTCTGTGGTGGAAGAAGTACTTTTTTTTTTACTTATGTAAAAGTAGCAACACATAGACAAATAACCTGTTACAAATAAAAGTCTTCTTGTGAAAAGTACAAAAGCATTATCAAAATATATTTTAAGTACCAGAATAAAAGTACTCAAATTTGCAAATTAACTTGGAACTAAAGCTGTCAAATAATTGTAGTATGAGTCAAATTACAATATTTGCCTTTGAGATAGTGTAATAGTGTAATATACAAGTATAAAAAGTTGAAATACTCAAGTAAAGTGAAAGTACTTGCGTAAATGTAATTAGAACTATACAACTGCTGCACACCTTCTGGCATGCTCCATTGAAGCAGCACCTGTTGCATGGTGACTGTTGCAGTCACAAGAACTTCCGGGTCTGTGGCTCGCTAATAGCCAACAGAAGAAGGTCATTCGGGTACCAATTGCTAAACAAAGGTTTGTTGAAGATTGTGAGCATGTTTTTGAAATGAAGACGATTGACGTTTGCTGTTGGTGGACAGAATCGATTAAATACATATAATTTGTGGTTCCTTGACATGAACGTTTTGAGAACCACTGCTAGAATTATAGTACTATTTGACAAAGGTGCAGCTCATTTAAGCTATACTTGTGGTGCCAAAACACCAAAATCGGTCCCCCTGCGATTTTGAGCCAAAAAACTTCCAACGCTAGTTAGCACCATTTCAGTTCAGACTGTAGAACATGTTATCGTTTGAGAGAATCGTTGCACACAACGAAAACATCACACCTTGGTCATACGTCTGGCTGTGGAGCGTGATTAACAGCTACTATGAGTCCTTTGCACATTTTTGGGGGGACTGCACAGCATGGGAAAAATAAAATGGCAGACAAATTTCCATCCATTCCAGTGGTTGTGGAAGTGGCAAGGGGCACTGCGGGTGTTTGCGGGTAAATGATTTTGTGTGTGTGTGTTTGTATTTAAGTATGTGTGTGCATGTGTGACAGGGTGTGCGTGTTAGGTGGCAAGTGTGTGTGTGTGTGTGTGTGTGTGTGTGTGTGTGTGTGTGTTTGTGTGTGTGTGTTTGTGTGTGTGTGCGTGCGTGCAGGCGTGCATGCAGGGCTGTAGTCACTACAGTGATGAGGTGAGACTGATGAAGCCCATAGCTCATATAATGCGCCATGTGCAGCTCATATGGTGGGTCTTTGTTAGGAGTCGCTCATCAAAAAACTAAACTAACACACACACATTCTCTAGACAACCCCCCAACACACGCACCCACACACACACACACACACACACACATGCACAGCGACACACACACACACACACGCACACACACACACACAGACACACACACACACACACACACACACACACACACACACACACACACACACACACACACACACACCAGCCGACTACTGCCTGCAGGCATAGAGTGATTGACAGTCTCCAGATTGCCAGATTGTTCTCAGGAGCATGGAGAAATGACATCACACTCATTACAACTTCTAAATATAAACACTCATAGTGCTTGACTGACATGTCTGTTTACATGCATGTGTGCCTGTGGTTAATGTGTGTGTGTGTGTGTGTGTGTGTGTGTGTGTGTGTGTGTGTGCGTGCGTGCGTGCATGCGTGCGATTGCATGCGTCCACTCATGTACGTGTGCATGGGTATGCATGTGGCTAGTTTATGTCTGTGATTAGTCTGCACGCTTGTGAGTGTGTGTTATTGTGTGTGCGTATACGTGTGTGCGTGCGTGTTGCACATGTACGTGCATGTGTGTGTGTGTTTGTGTATGGATTTACCTGCCTGGCGGCACGAGCCTGCCCCTATGCTGTGTGTGTGTGTATACGCGTGCACGCTCGTGCCTGTGTGCAAGCCTGTATGTTTGTCTTTTCATGCATGTATGAGTGAAAAAGTCAACATTCCGTGTGAGTGTGTACATATCTGTCACATTGGGCATATTAGGTACAGTGTGTTTACCTGAAGCCTTAAAAGGAAAGCACTCCGCTCCACACACTCGTGACAACTACAAAAGTTTTGGGGAAAAAAAGCCCTCAAAGAGTTCTGAGTCGTTGAAGCATTTTGGAATCAACAAAAGGATAAGCCAATAAGGATTAAAAGGGGAGGAGCCGTTACAGGAAAGGGGGTGCGGTTATTTCATGCAATGGGAGGAGATGGGAGGTTGAGAGCGGAGTGGCGTTATCAGTGGTGGAAAAAGTTATTTTTACTTAAGTAAAGGTATCTATACTCCGTTGTAGAAATACTCCGTTACAAGTCTGGAATTCAAAATGTACTTGAGTCAAAGTACAAAAGTGTTCAAAATGTACTTTTTTAAAGTTTTCAGATAGGCCTATATACAAATCTTTTGAAAATAGCAGATGCGATGCATTGTGAGCTTGTAGATTGGCTATTTTCAAATGGCCGAAATGTATATAGCTCTGAAGTTGTTTTGTAATGTTTTGTAATAATAATCAAAATCTACAAAGTAACTAGTAACTAATTTTTCAAATATATGTAGTGTAGCAAAAGTACAATATTTGCCTCTGAGATGTAGTGCGTGTAAGTACTGAAAATGTTAGTACTGAAAATATAACACTTTTCATGAAAAGTACAAATACCTCAAAATTGTACTTAAGTACTGCAATACTTAAGTAAATGTACTTAGTTACTTTACACCACTGGTTGGTTGTAATGAGTCGAGCTGGCACACATAGTTCAATCAATGCAAGGAATAGAGTGGCATAAACAATACAGATGCAGCCAGAACATTGTGCAAGACCTGCCAGTTAAACGCGCACGCACACGTGCACAGCGCCAGCACGCACACACACAGAGACCACATGTTTTCAGGGCTGCAGCCGAGCTGTGTAGGCTCCCAGCCTGTCTGGCCAACACATTGTAATTTACAAGCACTCTGAGATGTCACGTTGAGATCTCAATTAAGCAACTAGGATACACACATGTGCGCGTGCGCACACACGCACAGCCGACTGGACTGGGTTGAGCTATAATAGCCTGAGAATCAGCTCTCCCCTGGACCAGGCACAAAGCAGTGCTTCCTTCTCCACCTCCACTCCACTCACCTCAACTCACTCACTCACTCCACTAAACCACTCACCTGCATGCCTATACTTGCCCACCTGCAGTGTTGAATTTGACAGCAAATGTTGTCATTTAGGCATGGTCTCTTTAATAGTTTTAATTTAGTTTGTCACATTTTAGTCACCTGGGATGTTTTACTGTTAGTCTAGTTTTAGTTGACTAAATATCATAAGATTTTAGTCGACTAAATCTACAGTTGATTTAGTTGACTAGTTGATGCCATTTACACTTGTGCCACGTTGTGAGCTTGTAGATCTGCAATTTTCAGCATGCAACCAAGTGTAAAATTACTTATACTGGATGTGCACTATAGTCCACATTTTAGTCTAGTTGTCTCCACCAGGCCGAAGGCATGTGGGGAGAGTATGTTTTGCACTCCGTCCGTCCGTCCGTCCGTCCGTCCGTGTGTGTGTCCGTGACAGGCTAATCTCGGCCACCGTTAACCCGGTCGATGCCAAATTTTGCACACACACTCCCTGGATGCCAACGATGAACCTCTGCCCCAAACTTTCCAGAACGGCCTGTTATAGCGCCACCAAGAGGCCGCTTTGTGCAAAAACTTCACCGTTAACCCGGTCGATGCCAAATTTTGCACACACACTCCCTGGATGCCAACGATGAACCTCTGCCCCAAACTTTCCACAACAGCCTGTTATAGCGCCACCAGGAGGCCGCTTTGTGCAAAACAAGTTTTTGCACAGTACACCTACAGATTTTGTCCAAACATCACGCAAATTGGTACACAGTCTCTCTAGAGCCATTCAACCAAACCGGTCTTTCAGATTTCTCACACTCCATCCTGATTGGTTAAGATTGGCTTCCAAAGTTCACAGGAGTGCTCAGTTTCAAACAAAATGCTGCAAATCATGAACACATCGCGTGATTTCAGTGAAATTGTGCACCCACATTCCCACTAGGCCCAGGACGAAATGCCACATGAACAATTTCAACTCAGCCTCAAGGTGGCGCTATAACTGGCCGAAAAGTGTTTTACCTCTAACTGCACGGATCTGTGGATAACCTGGTGGAGACCTGTGCCCGGAAGGGCACTTTTTCTAGTTTTTATTTGTTGACGAAATTGTAAAAATATTTAGTCTTAGTTTTAGTCATCATAGCTTAGTTTTCATTGTCTCCACCAGGCCGAAGGCATGTGGGGAGAGTATGTTTTGCACTCCGTCCGTCCGCGTGTCCGTCCGTCCGTTTGTGTGTCCGTTTGTGTGTCCGTTTGTGTGTCCGTTTGTGTGTCCGTGAACAGCTAATCTCGGCCACCGTTAACCCGGTCGATGCCATATTTTGCACACACACTCCCTGGATGCCAACCATGAACCTCTGCCCCAAACTTTCCAGAACGGCCTGTTATAGCGCCACCAGGAGGCCGCTTTGTGCAAAAAAAGTTTTTCAATGCCATATTTTGCACACACACTCCCTGGATGCCAACCATGAACCTCTGCCCCAAACTTTCCAGAACGGCCTGTTATAGCGCCACCAGGAGGCCGCTTTGTGCAAAACAAGTTTTTGCACAGTACACCTACAGATTTTGTCCAAACATCACGCAAATTGGTACACAGTCTCTCTAGAGCCATTCAACGAAACGGGTCTTTCAGATTTATCAGACTCCATCCTGATTGGTTAAGATTGGCTTCCAAAGTTCACAGGAGTGCTCAGTTTCAAACAAAATGCTGCAAATCATGAACACATCGCGTGATTTCCGTGAAATTGTGCACCCACATTCCCACTAGGCCGAGGACGAAATGCCACATGAACAATTTCAACTCAGCCTCAAGGTGGCGCTATAACTGGCCGAAAAGTGTTTTTACCTCTAACTGCACGGATCTGTGGATAACCTGGTGGAGACCTGTGCCCGGAAGGGCACTTTTTCTAGTTTAGTTTCTATTTTGATTTTGTCAGTGAAAAAAGGTAGACGAAATCAATACTGCTGCCCACCACACAGACAACTGCAACAGTAAATATTTGAGGTTTGGAGACAACGAGGGTAGAAGCGATTGGTTAAGCCCTTCCGAAAACATGACATTGTGATTAAAAGCCTGGCTGAATGTAAGCAAGCAATGGTCCCTCTGAACTCCACACGCCCTTTCTCTGTTCTATTATTTACCTTTCTGCATCAGGGCTCAAAAAACAACAGAGAGGGTTAAATAGATCAAGTCAAATTGTATAAGTATACTGCACAACTATTATGCACGCACGCACGCACGCACGCACGCACGCACGCACGCACGCACGCACGCACGCACTCACAAACACACAAACAAACACACCAACAACTAAAAGACAAAAAGAATGGAGTGAAATGGGCTACAATCAAAGGAAATGGGGAAAGATAGAGACAGTAAGGATAGAGAGAGGAAGGAAGGATAGAGAAAGGATAAAAAGAGAAAGGAAGGATTGAGACTGCAAGGATATAGATTAGAGATGGACCCAACAAGACATGGGCACATGCAGGCACACTGTAAACATCTCTACCAGTCTACAAATAAAACCACATGTGGTTCCATTTGTAACACTCCGAGAGTCAAATGAACACTCTGGATTTTACTGTGCAGTAATAGAGAGAGAGAGAGTCAAGGAGCTAGAGAGACACCATGTGCTGGAACAAGGCAGCAAAAGCCTATAAGCTGCCACTACTGTTCTGTGATCAGATCCATATGGACGTTGGCCTTGGACCCGTACCACCTGCCTCAAATATTCACTGCACCTAACAAGCCAGCCAGCCCCCAACGGGTCTCAGACACAGTTTTTCTTTTACAAGCGGCCATATTGATGGCTATTGAGCTGGAGTGCCATTTAGCTCACCAGAAATCCTAAATTATACGCTGGCCATGTGCAGCTATGTGCACCCCCGCACGGCAGGCCACATCAGAGAGTCTTCCACTTCCAGGTCTAGGCTAAAGCCTGGCTCGAATCCCAGCTGTTATATCCCAGGACTCTGGGGGAAATGACACTACGGTTAAACTTAACTCTCTTACGGGTCCATTTGGTTGGATTTGTACCCTCTCAGAGTTACAAACAGATACATAAACACTGAGGATCTTGTGCTAAGGGGAGAAGACAAATTCAAACCCTTTATTTAGAAAATAAAAATATATATAATATGACAAAACAATTTCACCGGCTCTTCATAGTTTGCTAGTATTTTTAAATCTCTCGTGGCATGTCTCAGCATGACTGACCATATAAACAAGAACAACCAGTCCAGCAGCATGTTGATCTATACCACAAGCTGTACCACTGTGGTGTAGGACAATTTATTTGGACAAACAGAATAAGTATGGTACATCCACTGTCCGCTATGCAATGTGATATTTTGTTGACTTCCAAAAGTCTAAACATCTCAACAACTTGTCCTCACCCAGTCGCCGCAGTGATCATACTTTGACATGTTATTGAAACGGAGAGTGGAATGAACTGACAAATATGAAGAACAATCAAAATACTGTGTGTTGCATATTCTGCAAGACTATTATTATATGTCCATTAAATGTTGTTTTATGAATTGTATTGATGTTACTGTGCTAAATTGGGTCTATAAACATAAGAAAACACATGTATCACACTCCAGCTCCATAATTATGATTGATCTTTTTATTATATAAAGTTACAGCCATTTTGCCTTCTTTTAGAGTAACAGTAGATTACTCTTATTATAAATGCATTGTGTCGCTGCAGGGTAGAAACCTTATAGGTCCAAAACCATTTCCGTTTCATTATTGTTTTAAAAACTATGACTTTTTAGGAAATGGCTTATCTACAAGTTCATCAATATGGAGTTGAAGTGTGAGTCATTTCTTCTTCTTTTTATGATGCTGTGCAATTGCATGATAGATCTTCACAGAACATGTGCTGTATAGTTATTGCGACCGGAGGTTGCATTTACTATGGAATCTTCTGACATTCCATTTCCATTCCATGTTTATCCTTCCCCATCCATCCTTCCTCTTCGATCTCTCCCTTTTGACTGATACCTGTCCATTCAAACTCTAGACGGGCCTGTTGACTGATACCTGTCCATTCAAACTCTAGACGGGCCTGTTGACTGATACCTGTCCATTCAAACTCTAGACGGGCGTGCCAGAAAGTTATTAGTGCAGCCGCAGCCGGCAGCCGGCGGAAACTAGAGTTCTCAATCTCAACAGACCCGAAAATTAAGGCCCGGCCCTACCAGGGCCCTCATCAAACCCTTAGATCTCCATAATACTGTATGGAGCTGACCTGTTCTGACATTTCATATGTTGATTTGACCTCATCAAACCCTGTACACTCAAGACATGCTCCTTATATGGCCAGTACAGAATTAATTCCATGTTGATCTGACCCGAGGGGAATAGTATGAGAGTGGCGAGCACTGGCAACACTATAGCGTTGACTCCCATTGTAACAATGGAATGCGGAAGTGTTCATTCTATCTCAATGGGATAGTTCCAATGTTTGGAACTATAGCCCATAGGCACCCGCTTTGCGGTGAGATCAAAGCATGTAGCCACTCTCTTACTATTCCACTCGGGATCTGACTCCCCATGTATGTATAGTGTGTGTGTGTGTGTGTGTGTGTGTGTGTGTGTGTGTGTGTGTGTGTGTGTGTGTGCGTGCGTGCGCGCATGAACACTGCATGAACACTGCAGGAACACTGCATGAACACTGCATGAACACTGCAGGAACACTGCATGAACACTGCGTGAACACTGCAGGAACACTGCAGGAACACTGCATGAACACTGCATGAACACTGCATGAACACTGCATGAACAATACAGGAACACTGCAGGAACACTGCATGAACACTGCATGAACACTGCGTGAACACTGCAGGAACACTGCAGGAACACTGCATGAACACTGCATGAACACTGCATGAACACTGCATGAACACTGCATGAACACTGCATGAACACTGCATGAACAATACAGGAACACTGCATGAACACTGCATGAACACTGCAGGGGCCTGGCTGGGAGATGCTCAGAAGCGCATAGCGTGCACACGGGGTGTCCGGCCGGGCCAACCAACGCTGTGCTGATTGGCATCATCCTAACGAGCCGTAATTACAGCCCAGAAATCCACTCTTACTGCCGCGCCTTTAACGAGCAAGCCATCACGCAGCCCACAATTATCATCACCAGAACTATTAAACACAACGCCAGCAGGCCTGTTAAACGCTCTCATGTGTGGAGGAGGCCAGGCATTCCTCCCATGCAGGACACACAGAGTCAGGCCGACTCGCCGACCGACGCACTGACAGACAGACAGACAGATAGACAGTAGAGTGGATGGCCCAGGGAGATGGACAGGGCAGGGAGACAAAGCAAAGGACATGGCTCCGTCATACCATGGTGTCGCTTATCAATATTAGTAGATCTACAGTACATGCATGCAATACGGTCACCGAGTAACAGCATCCTGCGGCGGGAACGCATAAGACTGTCAGCCAGTGACTGACAGACAGACAGACAGACAGACCAAAAAGACGAGATATGGGCAGGTCAAGGACACGAGAGACGGTAACAGTTTTCTGGCACATTCCATGTGAGGCACTAATGGGAATTGAGAGGTCAGATAGGCTCAAAGCAAAGCGCTGCAAATCCTGATGCAACACGTTGCGTATCAGAGTGCGTCATGGCATAACATGCATATGCTGGCCATTACACTAAGTCAAAGTGTGCATGCATTGCTCACACTTTGACTTAGTTTAATGGCCAGCATATGCATGTTGCATGCTCACATATACATGCTGCAGCAAATTACTACAGTAAATTACATAATTACATAATCATTGCTCCCGCTCACATCTCTCTCTCTCTCTCTCTCTACCCCCTTCCCATGAGTGTTAGGCTGAGAGTTAAACTAACTGTTAATTTATCCATTTGATTTGGAACTCAGAGAGTGCAAAAAATGTAACCAAATGGACATTTGTGTTCTCTGAGTTAAATGAACACTGAGGGTTTTAGTTTCCCTGAAGCTCAACAGCTTAGTGGCCATGGCAGTTCTCCAGTTGCAGTGCATTCCCTTGTGGGCAGATCCCAGCCAGGGTTTACCCTCCCTGGGCAGCAGTCCATTCGCTGGTTGGCAGATCCCAGCCAGGGTTTACCCTCCCTGGGCATACAGGCTTCCTCACATCCAGGAGGGAAGGCGAAGAGAAGCTGCATTGTAAATGTGAAGGCTTGTCACGGACACGGTTTGGGAGCAGGCTATACTGTATCTTATCTGGCAAGAGATGAATTTGAAGCTGTATAAAGGATACTGTATAAAATGAATATGCACTCTCAATGAGATTTAAATCAAAATTGATAAAGCCATTTGTAACCATTATATTTTAGAACCATACCCACAGGAAGAAAGGTTAAGAAATTGCTACATTGAAAATGAGGGCCTGCCCCGGCCTCAAGTGTAGTCTGAGTTTAAATAAAGGTTATGATGATGATATGATGATGAGAGACAGAGAGAGAGAGAGAGAGAGAGAGAGAGAGAGAGAGAGAGAGAGAGATTGAGAAATAGTCTACACTCATTTGCTTTCTTACTGGCAGCGGCGGGACTACTGCAATTGGCAAGCCAATGACTTTAGATTGTTTGTGCGTGCGTGTATGCTTGTGTGATTGGAAGTGCGTGCGTGACTCATGAGTGTGTGAGCACATGTGTATATGTTGGGCGGGCTGTATGAGCAGGTGAGACGTGAAAAACACATAAAATAACATAAAATGAACATAATGAATGAAAAACAGAATAAAGAACATGTACATATTATATGCTTGTAGAAACCAAAAAAACAGAGATGGAGTAGGTGACTGACGGTGTTATGTCACATCGCTGTGTGTGTCGTGTGTTTCTTCTGTTCACAGTCAGGGCTGTGTGCCCGCGGCGGCGGCAGCTGGAGTGTGTGTGGACTTGGCAGGGCAGAGCACAGTATAGGGCACATCAGAGATCCAGAGATCCTCCTTGGGGATGCAATGGAGGTTTGGCAGAGCCCGGGCTCAGGCCGACCCAGACCCAAACCAAGGCCAGACAGAGGCCAGAGGGAGGGACCTGGGCCAGGGGCCAAGGGCCAAGAGCCAAGGGCCAGCCTAGAGAACGAGGCCTCTGTCTTTGGGACACCAGCTCTGCAGGGTGGCAGCTTTTGGCGGCAGAGACCTGGCCTGGCCTGGCTGTATACCATACCTCCCTTACAGTTGATGTTTGTGAACTGAAGTTTTAAATAATCAAACACTGTTGCTCCGTAAAAGATGAGCTGTAATCGCAGTGATCTTAAAGCATGGATTTGACATTCCTGAGACCACGAACCCACAGCACTTATAATTGTCCCATAGTTAGAAATGGGCGAATGTCTACAACAAATTAGTGTTTGCTAAGCTTCATGTGGTCACGCTAGCTTTGTGCATGTAGCAAACAAATATGATTTGTTTTAGTATCTTTCCATGTGAGAAGGCGCCGGACACAGCATCTGTCTGTTTTTTTAAGCATACATGGGCACGTGCATGTATTGTGTGTGTGTGTGTGTGTGTGTGTGTGTGTGTGTGTGTGTGTGTGTGTGTGTGTGTGTGTGTGTGTGCGCTCGCGCATGTGCGTGTGTGTGTGTGTACACGCACATTGGACTTGGCGGTCAATTGTGTGCTTCTTGGTCACTGTTTTATGGAGGCAGTGATTAATGACTCCCAATCCTGATATCAGTGGAGAGAGACACACATTCATTGAGACAAAGGCCCTCATACGGCTCTTTCTCTCTCTTTCTTTTTCTTTTTTGCACAGTCACCTCATCTGCTGAGAGGACCACAGACAGGCCCTCACACCAGCTCTTTGTGCTGCTTAACCTTGCCGTTTAGTTGCCCTCACACTTGCTTCCCTTTAAACAAGTTCCCTCTCTCTGTCCCTCTTTGCTTCCCATTCCTCTATTCATTCTGCAGAGGCCATTCTATTTAATTGGATATTTATATTTACCCAATTTCATTCTATTCTATTCATATCCTATACACATAATGTAATTGTGAACCTAAAGCCAGACAGGCAATAAGCGATCGTCCTTCACCTTGCATAGATTGTGTGCGATCGTGTGTGTGTGCGCGGCGGGTGTGCGCACGCGAGCGAAACCACCCATGCATGTGTGTGTGCGGTTACTTGTACAAATACAGAGGAAGGCATATGCTCTATATTCACCTCCAATGCTTATCCAATCTCATCCTTTTTATGTACTTTTTTTGCGCACAAACACACGCACGCACACAGACACACACACACAGACAGACACACACACACACACACACACACACACACACACACACACACACACAGACACAGACACAGACACACACACAGACACAGACGCACAGACACGGCCACAGTGTGGGTTTTCTGCCCGCTGATTAATGACAGTCATTTGTCAGGGAGAGGTGGATAAAACAGTGAATATTATCTTTGTGTTAAGGGCCTGGGCACGTCGCACTCTCCCCCTCATGTCTTTCATAAGTGGCTGAACACACGTGGCGCGTACAGCCAGGCAGCCAGCAGATCTATTCTCATTACGACTCTATTAGGACCTCCGCTTCCCCTGATCAGGCCCTACATCTTTATAGAGACAGCAGAGAGGAGAGGAGAGGAGAGGAGAGGAGAGGAGAGGAGAGGAGAGGAGAGGAGAGGAGAGGAGAGGGTGACATTGTAGGACATGCAGGATAGGAAAGAAGTGTAAGTTATGAGATGGAAAGAAAGGAGAACAGAAAGCCAGTTAGTGGCAGAGGACAGAGGAGAATTCAGGATGAGTGAAGCGTAGGAAAACAAAACATGGTGGTTCAAATCAAATGACATGTTTGATTTAATATTAGGCTGAGGCATCTTATTTTGGCCAGCCGTGTCACAATAGTTCCATGGTAAACAGCATTTATCTGGCCTTGCAGAGGCCGTGAGTGAAGAGAATAACAGATTATCTCTACAGATTCCGCAGGGTCTGCAGACAAGAAGAGGTTCTGGCAGGGGAATGGCAGGGTATGCTAAAACGTTTCTCACACAGAAACTTTGATTTAGCAAAAAACAAGAGAGGGCCTAATAATGGCTTCATATTGATGATGTCATCTCCATATTTGCATGGACAAAAACTCCATGTTCGGGCGAGATGTGGGGCACGCATGTATACGCATGATATACACGCAGATACATTCTGTTATAGACGACTGACCTCCTCTGTGCCATGCCATTAATAAGGAAAAAATCCCATAACTTGTAGATTGTAGGGCTATGGGAAAGTCCTTAGAGAAATCTCTGATATGGACTGGAACAACAGATAAATATTAATCCATGTTATTGACTGACAATTATCAGTTGTGTTGAGTGTACACACTTTCGGAGTGTCATAGACTACACTCAACGAAACAATCCCCATTCCTGCGATAACATTATCTAGAATTATACAGTGGAATTTATTTTATCTGTTCCTATTGGAGATTAGCA
>NC_139706.1:39235826-39351516 GCF_964188405.1 Protomyctophum parallelum
CTCCTCTCCTCTCCTCTCCTCTCCTCTCCTAGAATTGTGGACAAAATCTTATCCAAGGATAACAACATATTCTCAGTTTTGGGTCTGAGAGGCTATCATCAGGTCCGTAGCTCAAATGCCGAATAAATAATGGAATTGATATGAAAACTGTTGAAAATCACGGCTCTATTTCATAACAGAGACAGGCTACAGTCACTCGCTCAACCCAACCGGTCAAGGCAGATGGCTTCCCATGCAGAACCAGGTTGTGCTCCAGGATTCTTCACATTAAAGGGAGTTTTTAATTTTTATATAATAAAATAAGAGGATCTTATTTCCCAGCACAAATCTGTCATGTGCTTAAACTCATATTGATTTCATACATTGCATGTTTGCATCTAACAGTGCTACTAGTTTCTTGCACATCATACCAAAGAACACTAATTTCCACCTGCTGAAAATGATGTGGAAATTCAAAGTGGAAATGACCAATTGTGCACGCATACCAAGATGATGAAGAGAAAAACGTAACCGATCAAGTATATGCAGCTATACACATCAGTGCTGATCTCAGAACAGTGGAAATAACGTGGTAATTTAGCCATTTGTTACAGAGCGTAAGGGAGGGTCCATGTGGTTAAATGAGTCTACACTCTCAGAGTTCAATTAAAACTGAGGATTTTACTGTGTACTTTGACAGCCCATAAAGTCTTAGTATACTGTATGCAGTGAGAGAATCAGCATATGAGGTAGATGTTTTGCATACCATAGCATAGCACATCTTTGTATGTGAATGTACAGTATGCATTTGTGTGGCATGGGTGTATATGCGTGCATGGTTTCTTCATTACTTCTATAGTATATAATTTATTATAATTGTTTTGTAAATTAATGCCCTACATCATCACGATCTCCAAGCTCAAAATATGTCACACTGTAACACACTGAGATTGTATATCTGTATTCTTTTCTACTTTTGAATTGTATTCCTGAAAAGTAGCCGTTTTGAACAACACCCAACAGCAAATATACACTATACCTGTATACCGTATGTGCCGTGCATGCATGGGTGTGTATGAGTGCTTTTCTGTGTGTGTGTGTGTGTGTGTGTGTGTGTGTGTGTGTGTGTACGTGTGTGTGTGTGTGTGTGTGTGTGTGTGTGTGTGTGTGTGTGTGTGTACGTGTGTGTGTGTGTGTGTGTGTGTGTGTGTATGTGTGTGTGTGTACGCGTGTGTGTGTGTGTGTGTGTGTGTGTGTGTGTGTGTGTGCGCGCGCGTGCGCGAGCAGACGCGGTCACAACCCTCTGATTGTTTCTCTGATGACAGAATGCATCAAACCCCTCCCATCGCCCCCGCCCCCAAAAAACAACGGATGGAGCTGTCGCCCCGAAAATCCCTTTGTAGCCTTACCATCAGGAATCACCATAAATAACCATGACATCATCCCATTCTTATCTATGGACGTCCCGGGCTGATCGATAGCGCGGCTCCTGCAGTGTAAATAGCTTCTAATGCCCCATCTTCCCCTTCAAATAGGCCCGCGTTATTTATGACGGCCGTTAGGTTACCAGTCCGGGCGGTGGACACGATTTATTTTCACGTCACCCCCCCCCCCCCCAAACCCCCCCATCACCCCCCCCGCCCCTCCATCCTCTCGTACCGTCGCTCTAGAGTCTAGATGTGAAGATGAGGGGGCACACTCACTGGCTGAACACACGCACACGCAACGCGCGCGCGCTGCACACACACACACACACACAGACGGATGGACGGATGGACGGGACGGGAGACCCAACAACTAGGCACCCGGGGGCGAGAGGGAGAGGATGAGGAGGAGGAAGGTGAAGGTGGCTGAGGAGAAGAGAGGGAAAGTGGACCCGGGCAGTGGTGGAAACTATAAGTAACAATTAAAGTACATTTACAAGTTACTCATTACTTTGTACAGTTTGAAATTTACATGCGTCATGAACTCATGACACTTTCGTTCTTTTAATAAAGTAAAATTTGAATTCCGTACTTTTACTTGTAACAGAGTATTTCTACACTGCAGTATTGATACTTTTACTTAAGTACAAAATGTGAGTATTTTTTCCACCACTGATGAGGAGGAGAGTGAAAGTGGACCTGGGTGCCTCCTGGCCCGCCCCACAGCTGCGACGGCACATCCGTTACTGGGATGACAGTGAGAGTGGCAGGCCTATTTGCGCGGCCGGCGGCACGCTGTGACAGATTGGACAGAGGGAGCGGTTTGGAGGCAGCGTGGAGGTGACAGGCAGCATTTCCATTTGGGTGAAAAATCTGGCTAACGCGGGCTAACGCTGGCCGGGTGCGGAGAGAGAGAGAGAGAGAGAGAGAGGCCCACACAGGCTGGCCTCGGCCCAAAGCCGTCTATCTGCCTCTCGGGTTGCTTGTCCATGTTTTTTTTTCTGTCTGTCCTGTCAGCCTGCTTGCCTTCCTGCCGTTCTTTCTGTCTTGCCGTCTCTGTTTCTTTTGTTTCTGTCTGTCTGTCTGTCTGTCTGGTCAGCATGTTCTGCTTGGTATAATGTACGCCACCCCCCCCCCCCCCCCCCCCCCCCACACACACACACACACACACACACACACACACACACACACACACACACACACACACACACACACTAGAGCGAGCAGGCTAAAAGGATCGTTCAATTAACAGCTAAACTGTTGTGAGGTTATATTTTCAGTGTCTAACACTGGCACAATGAAGTAGTATAACTATATGTTTAGGATTAAAAGCAGCCTCACAAATCTGTAAAAGTAATTTAAAAATGTTTGTACTAAAATGTTGATTTGATTGCACATAAATAGCAACACAAACGAGTAGAAGAACGAGGACCTTATGAAGATGTGATTGTGATTCACTTCTCTGCTGTACATTGCACATTAATAAAAGGCAACTTGATTTCCTCAAGTTGCTCCAGTGCCTCCTTCATATATAGCTTACAAACATATGTGTGAGTGAGCGTGCGTGTCATCTCACATTGTCGGACAGGGACTGACACATGGCCGTGGATTATGTGATTCAGGCGAATCAACACACAGACAGTTTGTAACTGATTCTCATAGACAGTGGAATAACACAGCTTCATATTCATCATTTAACACAAACATGAGACTGTACACTAAGCAAGCAGTCTTCCTGTGAAAGCTTTTATGGCTAAAAGGCTGGGGTTTGGGGACTTATTTCACCAGAGGGGTGGAAAGATAGGCCCAGTGCGTTTATGCTGAGGTGGGCAGCTTACCAGTCAGAAAAAAAAGCGAGTCAGAAAAGTGTTATTCTGCAAAGCGAAGGCCCAGGGGTTGGTGTGTGTGAGAACGGCCTGAGGAATGCACATCCTCACGGCTCATTGGTGTTCTCATCACGCCGCGAGGATCGCCGCGGCAGAGATGGGACATACCCAGATTTACGGGACGTGTCAAGAAGGCCTTCACATCCTCGGGCCCCCCGGGGGCCAATCTGCTGTCTTGATCTGGCCTGCGAGGAAAAACAGCCGTCCCTCACACGGCCTGACACTGAGGTGGAGCCATCCAAACACACAGGGGGAGAATGGAGAGTGGTGGAAGCAAGGAATGCAAAAGGGTGGATGGGGGGGGTGGTGTGATGGAGGGAGGGAGGAAAGAAGGAGAGGAGGGAGGGAGGGAGGGATGGAGGCCACCTTTGGCTGTGGCTGCTGAAGCTCTGGCAGTCTGACTCTTCACATTCACAGCCATGAAAATTTCAGAGGCGGGTTTCCGCAGTAACTGCAGCGCTGATGACTTTATCTCATTGCAGCTATACAGTTAATGGGCCGTTGCTATGGAGAGCCACATAAACAACCAGCGCTTGATCCAATCAGGCAACTGGGTGTTCAACAGGTGTTCGCATGCAGCAGCTATAGCTCAGTAACAGCCTTATTAAAGCTCTGTTGAGTAAAGTCTCTATCTCAGCCTCTCTCCATCTGATACCCACCCTCCTCCTCGTCTCTATAGGCCTGCTCTCCCGCAGCCCTTCTTCTCAGCATCGCTCATAAACCTCAGAGCCCTCAAAGAGAGGAGAGGATCTGACTGCCCAAAGCCCACAAAGGCCTTTTTGTCCCCTGCAGGAACTGGTAGCTGTTCAGGAAGTGGAGCCCTGTGCCAGCAGGATGATTTATGGCTCTGTGTCCTGGGTGGCGGTTGGACCCCATCCCGCTGTCACTCAGGGCCAGACAGTAGCACTGCGTGGCCTAAACACGGGCTCCCCCACAACTCGAAAGAGATTACAATGCTTGTCATAAAGTGTCTTAAGCCTCAGTCATACTTAGTTGCGCGTCACTCTTGTGCTCAGACAATAGCATATCTACAAGATCACAAATTTACGGAAAACAACACCAGCATGCAACTAAGTATATATGCAACTCAGTATGCAGGATTTAAGGGAAGGGAAGCAGCCATGAGGCAGTGCACAGAAAAGAGGAAGAGGAAAGACTATAATGGATGCCCACTGGCCTCCTCTCCTCTCCTCTCCTCTCCTCTCCTCTCCTCTCCTCTCCTCTCCTCTCCTCTCCTTGTTTTGAGACTGATGAAATAGCTGAGAAATTGATTTAGCTTTTTGCTTATTTTTTCCCCTCTCATCCCCGCTGAAGACACTAACTCATTAGGACTTCACAGGGCTTGCCAGGGCTGGAGACAACAATTAGTTTGTCGGAGACATCAGAAATGACCGCTGAGTTTTGCGAGGAGAAATCCTTTGTGACGGATCGGTGCTGACACCACAGGCCGGCGGGTGGGTGGGTGCGTGGGGGGGACTGGGGGAATGGGGTGGATGCGTGGGGGGGAACAGGGGGAATGGGGTGGGTACTGGGTAGTGACACCACAGGCCGGCGGGTGGGTGGGTGCGTGGGGGGAACAGGGGGAATGGGGTGGGTGCGTGGGGGGAACAGGGGGAATGGGGTGGGTGCGTGGGGGGAACAGGGGGAATGGGGCGGGTGGGTAACACAAACTTCAAGTAAGAGAAAGAACACCCGCACTATAGTTTCTAGAGCTTCGAGACTTACTGTATTTAAAGGCAACAAATTTCAACGTTTCGACCTACAAGCTCTTCATCAGGCAAATATTATTGATGCCTGACTTCCAGCACCCGGCCTAAATATAGGCATTGAGATGTGCACACAATCTTCTCTAGTGACACAAACTCCCATGAGAGCACCCCAGTGCCACATTAACCCTTATCTGTGAGTGAATAAAGTTCCCTTCACAGACTACCTTCTGCAGAACTGGAAAATCCTATTATGGACTGCAGAGGGACACTTGGGAAACACTCCGCCGGGAAATCTGTCTCTCTCGGCACGTAGTAGGAGAGAGATGGGACATCCAGTCCTCTACTCCTCCTCTGTTCATTCTCTCTCTTTCGCTTTCATTCACGATGAGTGATTTTCCCTCTCTTTTGTACTCTTCTCTTCTCTTTATCCGTCTTTGTTTCTCTCCTGCCTCATCTATCACTCCTGTTTTTCTCTCCGTCTCATCCTGCCTGTCCTATATCTCCCTCCATTCCGCCTCCACGCCGTTGCGCATAAACATGTTTAAACTATCTTCCTCACCCCCGTCACCAGCTCCTCCCTCTCCCCCTCTCATCCAGTGTTGATTTCATCGACTAATACTAGGACGAAAAATGTTCGTCGACTACCTTTCTTCACTGACAAGAACTAAATGGAAACTAAATGAAAACTATAAGCTATGATGACTAAACTAAGACTAAATATATTGACAATTTTGTTAAAAAAAATAAAATAGATTAAAATGTTAGGAATGGACTAGTGGACAAAAGATCCAGTAAGTAATTTTACACTTGGTTTGAATGCTGAAAATAGATAAATAGAGATCTACAAGCTCACAACACGTCGGCTATTTTCAGCAAGTGTAAAATCAGCCATTACGACGGCATCAAAAAACACATTAAATCTACAGTTGATTTAGTCGACTAAAATCTTATGATATTTAGTTGACTAAAACTAGACTAACACTAAAACATTCCAGGTGACTAAAATATGACTAAAACTAAAAGAAGTTTCATTCCAGAGACTATGACTAGACTAAAATAGAAATTTGCTGCCAAAAACAACACTGCTCTCATCCCCTCTTTTTCT
Organism: Protomyctophum parallelum; assembly: GCF_964188405.1. NCBI lineage: Eukaryota > Metazoa > Chordata > Actinopteri > Myctophiformes > Myctophidae > Protomyctophum > Protomyctophum parallelum. The sequence continues at coordinate 39,241,930 of NC_139706.1, forward strand.
CCTCTATCTCTCTCTCTCTCTCTCTCTCTCTCTCTCTCTCTCTCTCTCTCTCTCTCGCTCTCTCTCTCTCTACAGAGCAACTCTATCTGTCCTCCATCTTCGGATGAGTGAGTCGCACTTATCTGTGGATTTCAGGGTGACTCCCGTGTCTAGCTTCACTCACTTACCTTTGCGCTAGGAAAACAAAAACACAAAAAAAACAAAGAAACATAATGTGAAACATATGAATATACGTTGTACGTCAAATCCAATATATCCAATAAGCGCCCCCTGCTTTTATTGCTCAATTTAGATCATCAAACAATGAACAATGCGTGTGTATGAAAAAGATATCCCCCGTGAAAAGTCACGGCAATGAAGTTAAAATAACATTCCTGGAGTCACCGTGAGTGTAAACAAGAAATATAGCGCCGCAGAACACAAATGAAGTCTGATTTACAGCACATGTACAGTGCAGCATCCTGCACCAGGGCTCGCTTTAGCACAAGTGTTTCCTGGAAGAGTGTAGGCCTTATTGTGTTACGGGCCGTTTCTTATTATCCCCCCACAAGAATCTCTCAGCCGAAAAACATAAAACATATTACAGCAGGTTACACATTCGGACTGTGACTGGCACATGGTTTTAAGCGTCAATTCATTTTGTGGTCGATTTATCATTTTCTAATCTATTTCAGAAGGTCATTTCTAGCATTGTATTGCAACTAAAGGGTTGTGATTGTATTATTGTTATTATTAAGCCCCCCCTTTAGTCTAATTATGTAAAGCAACATTCTATCAACTGTACCATTATGTAAGCTAAAAGCAATTACCAGGCAATTATTGAACAGGATTTGAGTACTAAGTTATTAGCATGGTAATTAGCCCCATTACATAAAAGAGCCACAGTCATTTAAAGTGTGACCTTCAAACACTCTAAACCATTATGCAATACAAATGCACTATGTGCAATGGTAAGCATTAAAAAAGTGGGTATTTACATAATTGTTTAGTGCTGAACGTGGTATTTCCAAATGTGGAGGTTTTTATACTTTCAGGTGTAGGCCTACACAGTATAACCTTTTAATGTGTTCATATTCTTAATTGTGAAATATGGTTTACCAATAATATGTCAAATATGGACCATAATTTATACAATGTGTACAAAGAAGCTAACACACACCAAAGTCCTTGTAGCGGTGCTGGCACACAGGAGAAATATTTCACACACGCCAATATTTTATTAGGACAGCAGGTAAGACAAAAATGAATCCAACGTTTCGGCGGTTAAGCCTTCATCAGGGAATGAAATATTGGCACTCTGGCTATTGGCGTCACCCTCTTGTTTTTTCAAGATTTCCTCTACCATCATTTATATAAACCATAATATACAGTATATTATAGAAAATGGTAACTGTCTCCATTAGACTATATCCCTAGCCGGGACCGGTTTGGAATCTCTTATCAATAAAAGCAAAATGATATATGAATAATAATTTCATAGTTTGTGCCTGTGGTACCATAAAACAGTGGTTCTCAAACATTTGGAATGTTTTTGAAAGATTTTAACAACACAAATCCCCTATGTGGGTCCCTGGCACAAAACATTTGCACTATGGGGGTCCATGGCCAAATACATATCAATTGGGGGTCCTTAATTGACATGGAAGAAGTTTGAGAATCACCACAAAATACCTCATGTGCGCCAATCACCACTCTGTGGAACTCTCATGCCGACTCTCTCTTCCCCTTCCGCGTCCCACCGTCCATTCCCCCTGAGCGGCATGCCGGCGGCCTCGCTCCCGGGGACACACATCTGAGAGGTACAGGCGAGGCGGGCCAGCTTGCAAATATTGACTTTCCAATAACGTAAGAACACGCAGCGGCCTATCATATGGCTCAAATTAAAGCATTATGACATAATAGAGCGGTGTCGGGGTTAAGACCTCATTACTGCCACCCGGGGGCCTCTGCTTTCTCTCCCACTCCAAACCCTGGCAGCTCTCCGCACTAGTCTTGGAACCGCTCCACCCTAATTGGAGCAGTGCAATATGGAGTAATTGGAATGAGGGGTTCGGTGTTACCGCGCTGAATATGTGGCCCTGCCCCGCCTGCGTTTTTTAGCTCTTAACCCGGTAATGAGCTCTCAAACCAGACCCCACCGTCCTATTAGCCTTTGAACTGCAAGCACAGATAGAGAGAAAACGTGTGCGTGTGTGTGTCTGTGTGTGAGTGGGAGAGAGAGAGAGAGAGTGAGAGAGAGAGCGCCAGAGAGGGAAAGCGAGAGGGGGGGGGGGGGGCTGATGGAGACTTTTGGTTCTCTCCCCGTCACCGTCTCTCACTCTCATATACTGTATGATGACGTACTTCAATAATTTTGGTGTAAAAGCCCCATGTGCATGCACACTCACACACTGCACTCTCACACGCACACACGTGTGCATGTGCGCGCGTGCACTCACAAACCACAAGGAAGACATGAATAAATGGCTATATGGAGAGTGTGACTGCATGTAGGTTAGAATAGCTGTGAGTGAGTGTGAGTGAGCGTCTGGCACAGGCTGAGAGGACAGAGGGCTCTTGGCTAGTGGCTGTTTGCACAGCTCTGACCACAGACACAGAGAGAGCGGTTTCCTAGAGTAGTATTAGCTCTTGATTATTTGCGTTAACCGGTACTTAGATTTACTGCCTGGGTAATGCGATCTGACTGGTAGTTAAGCGCTAGCAGTGACTTGGGGCAGGAAAAGAAGGACAGAGTTTCTATTCCCCCCCCACCACCCCCCCCCCCCCCTCTCTCTCTCTCTCCAGGACTGGACCAATAAAAAAGCCTGCGGGCTCTGCTCTCCTGCCCCCGAGCCACCAATGCGTCTCTCTTTCGCTCTCGCTTGTGCTCCCCCTGTCTCTCTCTCTCTCTCTCTCTCTCTCCCCATCAGGAAAGACATTTGGAAACAATCAGTAGGGTGTTTTAAAGGGGAGCCCCCTCTTACCCTCCCCTCCCTCCCTCTCCCCACCACCCCACCCCCAGATAAGGTATCTATGAGCTGGGCTCGGTGCCCCCGCACACGGAATTCATCACCTCTGTTTCCTGTACGCCGTTTAGGGGTCCCCTCCTTTTCACTCCTGTCTGTGCAGAGTGCAGGGGGCAAATTATGCGTGTGTGTGTGTGACTGTGTGTGTGTGTGTGTGTGTGTGTGTGTGTGTGTGTGTGTGTGTGTGTGTGTGACTGTGTGTGTGTGTGTGTGTGTGTGTGTGTGTGTGTGTGTGTGTGTGTGTGTGTGTGTGTGTGTGCGCGTGTGCATGCGAGCGTGTGTCTCTCCGTGTGTCCAAACCAAACCAGGAAGGTCTGATGTGTTTGTGTATGTTTCTGAGCGTGCATATCCCTGTGTGAGTGAACACAGTGTCAGTATGTGTGTGCAAAAGAGAAAAAAAGTGAAAGCTATCCCCCTAGTGTGGAGAGGACTGCAGGCAGCTAAAGAGGTGTGTTTGACCCATCTATGTATGTACTGTAAACCTCCAGCGTTCCACGCACTCCTCTCCTTTAACGTTGGATTCAAACTGCCACATTACATTTCAATAAGACCACCCCGACACAATGTTGTTTCTATGGTTCATCCAGAGAGCTCTGGGCCTTCTAAGTTCTAAACACTTTTTTCTTTCTTTCTGGTGCATAACCTTATACTCACAACATGGCGGGGAAGGGGGGGGGGGGGGTCAAATATTTGCCACAATTCATTTCTCTCTTTCACTCTCTCTCTCTAGTAAAAACACCTTACGAGTTCCATTTAACACTGAGGGTTTTTTTCCATGGGTGCTTGAAAAGCATCCTGGCCTACATCCACTACTACTTCTAGTGACCGTAGTAGACATATGAACCACATATACTTTAGAAATACAAATAATAATGAATGGTCCAATAGTTCATGCACCACTCCAACAACAGCCAGTACCTTTTTGAAGGGCGCTATGTCCATTTTGAGGGTCTATGTAAACACAAACATTGAAGACAAAAGTATGTTTAACAGAACACAATCATTGAAGACAAAAGTGAGGACGCAAATTGTGATTGGCTAGAATCACATGTGTGTGATTTTTTTCAGGGGCGCTGATTGGCCATCATGATGATGTACGATGAAGAGCGCCCCTCACTTCACACGGGTGTGATGTTTACATACAAATCTGTGGCTGTCTAGACACGTGTCATTATCTTATTGGACTGTGTGTTTAATTCTGTCCAGACACATTCTGTCACACACGCACACGTGTGTGTCAGAATGTGTTTACGGGTGTCCTTCCTTTCTGGCATCAAATGGAGGCTGCTTGGATTCCAGTTGCATCTAAAGCAGTTTCTGGAGCTGTAATATATGACAATAATAATGCAGTGGATAATATTTTCCAGCACATGTGTTTTTCATCCTACTGTATTTGATAGGTAAACGGTTCTGTGACAGGAAAAAACCCTACTGTACTAGCCTCAAGTTATTATGTCTGTCTGTCTGTCTGTAACATCTTGAACATGTATTATCGTATACTGTGAAAAGGTTGCATGGTTAAGGGCCAAAAAGGGAACATGTAACAGAACACCCCACTGCAGAAACCTCTCCCAAGTTCATAAGCAAATACATGGATATGTAATCAATAATCATTTCACATTCATGGTGATTTACATTTATTAGCCAAATAATTTGCCAAAATAAAGTACAGCAACGTCATCCTCAAAGCTACTAAGTGTATAGCTGTCACGGGCCTATATAGGTCTGCCTTTCTGTATAGCATTTTGTTTGGGGTATAACCTTGGTAACTGGCTGCACACTATCAAACTGGCATGGTTATTTAATTATGGGGGAGCGCATAGACTTGAACATACTTAACCACTGAAACACCATCAGTATTGTGGGGAAAGCTTTCACAGAATATAACGGATAAACGCTTTCGGATATTTTCAGCGAAAGCTTCCCCCACAATAACAGAAAACAGAAAACACACTAATATAGAGCCCTGAGGAACTCTGCTCAACCATATAGGGCTTGGTTAGGTCACAGAAACCTGGACTGGTGACTTGACTTGGACGTGACGTAAAAAACTGATCTTAGTTAGGCTATAACCTTATCTAAATTATTTAGTATTTTGAAATGAAAAAATAGCCAGGGACACACATTGTGGGGCAATGCACCACTCAAAAAACATCTCAGTCAGATTTGGAGCGTTTGGAGGAAATAAATAAAAGGACAAGTCAAGTCTACTAACTTGAACAAGTGACCTAAAACACAAAATGCAACTGGTCAACAGTGGATAAACTGATGCTATAGGCGTACAACACATACTGTGTAGGTACTGTCCAGATAGACCTAATGAAGATGCACTATTACAGGTCTTCAAGAGAATAATCGATAGTCTGTACGATTCATGCAGTTGAAAGTTCCAATGAGCTGAAAGATGACTCATTGTGGTAGACGGTGCAAGGTGCTCAGTCAGCGCCGTCAGGACTTTAAAGTGTAGGGATTTTTTTGTTAGACAACTTTGTATGGCTAACATTGTTGTGTATTAGCCCGTCTGACACCTTGATCGAGTTGAGACTAAATGAAACTGCAGCTACTACACGTATGCACTATGCAACCAATACAACGATTATTGCGCAGCTAAATGAAACGGTGCTAGACCATTGCATGCACCATGCAGCGCCTGTCGGGAAACCAAATAAATAACCAGGCATCCCCCAATAGTGCAGAAACATTCAGACCCAAATTACCTATGAACGTGCTCAACTTTCAACTACTGTATGCATAAATCAGCCCAGGGCATTCAGAGCTGGGTTTGTTCACAACTGCACACCTATAGGATGCAGTCCAGATAAAACAATATTATGCAGGCTAAGGTAAAAACTGATGGGGGTCCATGGCAATATACATATTAATTTGGGGGAGAGGGTTGAGAACCACTGCTCTGAACATTGACTTGACCTTGTTGAGGCCATCTACTGGGCTGGATGATTATTCTAGACTTGACCTTGAGGCCATCTACTGGGCTGGATGATTATTCTAGTCCATAAAGTAGAAGGAGGAGCCGATTCATCTGCAAAATTAATTTGGGCTCGATCTGAGAATTAAATAATTTGAGGGGATCGATGCTGCCCCGTGAATCTCAGAATCTCGGTGTTGTCTGTCGACGGTCGGCATAGGTGTATTCCGTCCATAATGGAGCCATAGACCTTTGCCCTTGCTCGGATGCACCCCCTGGAGAGAGCCTCCTTCACCTGGCATTGTGCCTGCCCCCCTACACCTTCCTCTGGCACTGCCCCCCTAATGGCCGCCTTTGTCCTTTCTCAATTCACTCTGACTTTGTTCAGTTAGTTAACCTAGCTTCCCCTTCCCGCTGGGAACTCACAGACATACTGAGAGAGGGGAGGAGGGGGTGAGTATACGAGGATATAATGGAATAGGAGAATGGAGGAGGAAGAGGGTGTACAGGAAAGAGAGTTGGGGGGGTGAAGAGGAAAAACAGAAATTTTTAAAGTTTATTTTTTTCGATCTTGACTGTTAGCAGCAAAGTAACTTCAAGACAAAGTGTAAAATTCCATCGATGGAGTGGAACTCTGTCTCTCTCTCCCCACGGCGTAACTCGGCAACACTAACATGACAGATTAGCCCGTAGAAAGGGATTACTAATCAAGTAAGAGGCACGGAGACGAACCCCCAGCTTGTTTTGTCTTTTCCATTTTCAATGGACAGCATTCCTGGGGAGACAATCAAGCTCCAGTTACACTGGATGGAGAGCTCATCTCCCCTGACAGAGGCCACGGCGAGACAAAGGCGGACACAGACACACACACGGCTGCAGACATCTCCAGGGCCCTTTAATTGGGGGGAGCCAAACACACACTCCACACACTCACAAGAACAAGGAAGCCAGGATGCCAGAGGAGTGCTGGTGCCTCAGCAGACTATACACGCACGCACGTGCATGCACACACGCACGCACGCACATCACTATGACATCATCAGAGATATTAAGCCCATATACAGGAATGTGATCCTTCCCCATCCATCCTTCCTCTTCGATATCTCCCTTTTGACTGATACCTGTCCATTTAAACCAGGGGTGTCGAACTCAACTTGGGGCGAGGGCCGCATTGGTCAAAAGGTCACTTGATGGGGGCCACAACCAGTTGCGCACGCACGCTCGATGTCTCAGTCATTCACTGCTATAATCTATCTATCTATCTGTCTATGTATGCTCAGACCCAGCCAGCCACACACATGTACACACACACACACACACACACACACACACACACACACACACACACATAGTGCTCAGACCCAGCCAGCCACACACATAGCTCCGTAAGGGAGTGGTTGTACCACTCAAAAAATCTTCAAAAAACTGAAGAGGCTACTGGAGATTGGAGAACCTGATTTGGACATGATCTGATGCAGGACAATGTCACTATGACAGAAAGAGAAGATGGGTCTGGCCACATTCATTCACCCCATAATCTCAGTGGAAATTGGGGAATATGTTGACAATAGTCGACAGCTCTGCCGATTAATAATCGATTCATTGAACCCACCCCCCATATTAATCAATATCAGATACAACTTATAAGATTTTATATTATGCACATGCCATGGTCACATAACCATTATATGTTGAGTGCATGCTTTGATGGTTACAGTTTTATAATCAGTTTTGATGAGTAAACCTTTGTGGAGATCTTCTCAGTTCTCATCCATTTGGATTTGGGGAGAAGTAGTTTCATAAGGGGCTGGTATGAAGTACTTGATATAAAGAGAACATGTTCAGTTTACTAGTCTACACTCTACTCTACACCTGCCTTCATTCCATCTGATTGTCTGTCTGGCAGGCACTTAACAAGCGATCGTTAACTGTGTCTGTTAGAGAGAGGGGCAGAGAAGAGTGGCTTTGCTCAATTTGATTTATATTTTAGCTATTCAAAAATAAAAAAAAATATATATACTGTATATATTTATATTATTATTTTTTTTTTGCTTGAGGCAGGCAGGCCGCATAAGACGACGATCACCAGTTTGAAAATTAAATTTTAAACTCTAGACGGGCCCGCCCCAAAGTTATTTGTGCAGCCGTGCCTGGCAGCCGGCGAAAACTAGAGTTCTCAACAGGCCCGAAAATTAAGGCCCGGCCCTACCTGGGCCCTCATCAAACCCTGTACACTCAAGACACTGCCCCCGCTGCCACCCTTCGTTCTCCATATATGGCCAGTGCACACAACCTTGCTCGCCCTCAGGCGTCTTACAAGTAGTAGAGTACATTCCTAGGTTGAATATTTGGCGAGTATCGAACCCGATAACTATAAATATAAGTGTGTGTTCAGAAAACTGACTGGCCTCGTTTGAGCCTGGATCAAGGGCTAGCTGACTTTGGAACAGAAACTGGAGCTGGGCCGCATTAGTCCAGTAAGCTGATTATCATGGCTAGCCATGGCTCTAACACAATGCAGGGGAACGAGGAGGTGTCCCCGTGGTCCAAGTCACAGCCACGATGCTTCAGGCTTTATTGGAACAATAGAGCCGTTTCCCATTGCTTCGACACACAAGCAATGATGCAGACTTTGCCGTCACACGGCGGTCATTTTTCTGTTACGTCATTATGTGCTGGTCCTTGCACAGGAGGACCTCCCCTTACCCTTATAACCTAGCTGGACAATCTCCAGCTGGAAATCCAAGCATGGAACTCATCCTGCTCAGCCAGCAGAACCATCCTATCTGCTGCTATAGTCCCACAAGCTCAAACCTTAATCCATGCCCGCACACAGGGGCGGGCTCATAGCGGCTCAGGCTGTCATTATAATATACTATATGTGCGCGATAGCAAGGAAAGCATAATTAAGTGATATCTTGTATCCACAGCAGTAATTAAACGATATCTTCCTTACGCTTCAGCGACTAGAATGGGACTCATGTAGGCTTACTTGTCGAGAACATTCTGGATATAGCTATAGCTTGATAATCCCACGTCTTGGCTATCCGCTCGCACGCCAATGCATTTAATGGTTTTTTATTGTTTTCTCTACAATTCATTAAGTGCCAATGAGAGTATTGTATGAACTGCTCAGTCATTATTGTGAAGCTCTACCTTATATCACTTTCTCTCCTGAGGGGAGAGCAGGCGTCGGCCCAGTGGAGGACGTCAGCACAGCCGCTGTGTTCACACGACAACAATATGCCGAAACCCGCCACCCCCCCACCCCATTCACAGCCTCCTATATAGCAAAAAAAAACTTTCCCCACTTTGAATTTCTAAAAAAGTCAGTGTGTACATGTTCATGCAAGTGGGTGTAGTTTGTGTGCGCGCGCGCGTGCGTGCGTGTGTGTGTGTGTCCATTGAGCGGTACGTATACGTGAGTGACAGAGAGGTTCATCCCTATATACGCTTGGCCTTTCTAAGCGCTGCTGTGTTGGAGAGCCATCTCTCCTGACAGTGGACGGGGATGTGGCAGGGGGCCGGGGATTAACGGAGCCCTTTTTTGGGGGCTCAGCCACTAAGAGTGGCTCTTTCACTGCAGTGACAGAGAGAGGTTGACAGGCCTCGTCAGAACGGCCGGAGACAGAGGGGACAGTCAAGTCAGAGACATCTGCATTCATTCAGGACAGCAGCTTATCCCGTGCACAAAAAAACACGCCCTCTCTAAACGCCCTCCACAGACACATGCGCACACACACACACACACACACACACACACACACACACACACTCTCTGACGCTTTCACACGGGCCTGCACGCACGCACTTTCTTCTATCTTTTTTTACCCTTTCTGTTTCTCTTGCCTTCTCTTTCTTCCTGAGTTAGTTTATCTCTCTTTCTCTTGGTGTCTTTCCTCCTTGTCCTGTTCCAGCTAAGTGCACATGAGAGCAGCAACTGTACTGAGTTAAAGCCTGAACTCGGATTTCCTTCATAATATAATATATTGACATTGTTACTGAGTCGAAGGTTTCTGTGACCTTTTATGTGCTGAGTAGTTTCTACGACTCTGGGGCCCAGAAAACCAATTCAAACCCCATTGTACATTTTCAAAATTGCATACTTAAAACGTCAATCTGAACATAAGACCTACGGCTCCTAAAACACGAAAGCCAAATAATAACAATAGTAATACAAAAAAACAAAAGATGCTTGCACCTGCAACATTTCCAGCTGAGGGACCTCCCCAGACGGGGCCCCTCGCTCGGAGCGCCAGGCCGGGCGGACAGCCCTCCTCCTGCATCCTCATCTCCTTCACCCATCCCTCCATCCTCTCAGGCAGTCCAGGAGACAGGCAGAGCCAGGGACGTCCCGGCCCCAGCCACCTAATCCTCCTCTCCCATTCAACTGGCACTGTTAATCTCCTCCACTGCCCCTCTCCTCTCCTATACTCCTCCACCGCTAACCATCTCCACCTCTACCTCCGCCTCTCACTCGAGAGGTACACAAAAGCTCTGAGGACCCCCCCCCCCCCCCCCCCACTGGCCCGCCCCGCCCATTGCTCCTACAACGGGGGGACACCACCCGGCTTTCTAAACCTGGCTCTGGAAAAAAAAGCCAGGATCCATAATCCCACGGGACAGTGAGTATGGGTGAGCCTGCGGGCTCATTTAGTCCAGGATAACACTCTCACTGGGACTCTTACCCTCTTCTTGTCTCATTGTTGTGGTTTGCTGGCATAGAAGAGAACAGACACAAGCGGAGCTTGAATTTCAATGTGCCTTCAGCGATTCAGACAGAAAGAGCCAGACACAGAGAGACTGATGGATGCATGGAGTACATGACGATGATGGTGAGCAGGGCAGCTCATTGTTATCATGTCACATATATTATATTAGCGCACATTGTGACAAATGGTCACTTTGAGTATAGTGTCTATATGTTGCTACTGTATATTTATTTTCAAAGGAACTCAAATGAATCCTGGACTTAGCCACGGGGAACAAAAATACACAGCAAAATCCTCAGTGTTTATTTATCCACGTTAATGTCATCTTTATGCCCCCTACCCCCGTCAAAGACAGGCTGTCTAAACACTATATAAGGGTTGTAAGGTCAACTCATATTTAGAGAATGTATTCAAATGTTTTAATCATATGACATTTTTACTTTTTCATCCCTCCCCCCCACATCATGTATAATATGGTTACGTTTATGTAAATGTAAATCAATAAAAGGCTCATCATTCATACATTCTCCATTGTCACAATCTGCATCTGAATTGATTGGATTTCAAAGGAACTGACCCCAATGATTAGCTCAAAGTCAAAGGGGAAAGTGGACAGGCTGCGACATTCTGCCTCTTCACACATTCTAGAGTGAGCTACGAACAGGTAAAACAAAAAGGCTATGGACACTGGACAGTCTGTGTGTACATGCAGTACTGTACATACACTTATACTTTATTTCTTTTCTAACTTCACATGATGAAGAAATGCATCAATACCACACACACACACACACACACACACACACACACACACTCACAAACACTAATGGCAGAGTCAGCTCCCGTCCTGCGCTGTGGTGGGCTGCATGCATGTCCCGGCCGGCCTGACAGACCCTCCGCAGCCTCGCTCCCTTTTTTATTTACCGAACCTATCTTTCCCATAAGTCACCATTCCTGTATTCATAAAACATCATGGAGGCCATAACTCAACCTTCCCCTTTATGAATAAAGCCCCGAATTTATGTTGATGGCGTCGAGGAGCGCTGGCCTCCCTGGTGACAAACTTCCCCCGGTCTGTCACCAGCGGGCCGGGCGCTGCACAGTGGCCCTCCATCAAGCGCTCCAGCAGATGGGCGCACCACTTTATCGCTCCCCGGCCGGTGACATCACCTCGCACGCGCCGCGCAAGAATTGATGATGAAAGCACACATATCTATCTTAACTCACATTTACCAAATCAATTTTATTTTTACAGACCCTCCACCAGCTTATTGGCATATTGACGCTTTACGGGCGGGGAGGGGGCCCGGGGTTGGAGGGCTCGAGGGATTGGGGGGGGGGGGGGGGGGGTGGATGCGAGGGGAGCGAAGGATGGGTGGCAGACGTGATAGGGGGGGCCGTGAGGTGGGGGGGGGGGGGGGGGTTGGACGGAGAGAGAGTGGGGTATCGGGGAGGGCTTAATGGCGTTTACCATATTTAATGCCGGGGGATGTCATCACTGAATATCCGTTCTGAATAATGTGGCATTTCATCATAAATTCTTTACAACTTATTTACTTAATGGAAAGAGTTATAGCCCGCTGTCAGGCAGGTAATTAAACATTGTGATACAGTGCTGCCTCTCTGGGATCCCATCCTTCCCCTCCATCTCTCTCTCTCTCTCTCTCTCTCGCTCAACCCCTCCACATACTCCCGGCTCTTCAGCTTTTTAAATACATATTATTCAAGCTCCCCATAAATTACCACCGGATTAAAATTCATGAAACCTTTTTTCCCCTTTATTTCCTTCCATGGGAAAAAAAAAAAAGAAAAGAAAAAGAAAACCCAGAGAGCTTGTTCAAGCGGCCGTAAATCTCTCTGGGAGGGACAGGGACTTTTTCAATCATATTAAAACCCAATGTTAGCAAAACGTGGGGAAGGGAGAAAAAAAAAAAGAAAAACTAGAAAAGATTTTTATTTAGCTGTTAGAGGAATTGATGTGCTGAGGCTCACAGAGCGGTAGATAATGAAGGAGAACTTGTTTCCAGGAGGAAGGGGAGTCCAGAGTAAAATAAAATAAATAAATAAAAAACAGGGAGTGAATGAATAATTTATTTGAGTCTGGTCTGAGCCCAAACCACTGAGTCTGAACCGAGCGCCGCTGTGATGCGAGCCCAACAGCGTGACGAGCGCCAAATCCAAAACTATTTATATGAGCCGACGTTCTGCTGATATTCTACCAACACATTCTGAGTCAGAAAGCATAAAAATGAGCTTAGGGGTTTGGGGGTGGGGGGACTGGACGCTGGTAAGAAGGGAGGGGGGGGCTCTGACGGCATGGTGTGCCATCATTAATATGCTTGGTTCTCTTTTACAAAAGGTACAAAGGTCCTATAAGTGGGTTTGCGGACTTAGCCCTCACATCCAAATTAGAGATGATCTGTTTAGCGAGACTCAATCAGGCTGATACGCACTACCCCCCCCCCCCCCACCCCCCCCCCCCCCCCCCCCTCTCCTGCTCAGTAAAACCAAACGGGCCTGACAATGACTGAGACCACACCTGACCTTTGACCTTGTCCTGTGACCCTGCCTTCGATTTTGCGCGTCGGCTGACCAATATGTGATTGGCCAATGGCCGCAGTGGGTCTCTAACTGGGATGAAGGCAGGATTTATAGCTTTTCATTTTAATTGAGTTAAGAGCATAGGCCCTCGGCTCCCTGAGCTGACATGACATCACTGGGCAACAAACAGCAGCAGCAACACTGTGGCTAAATGTGAACATGACGACATGGGTAGAAACAGAGAGAGAGAGAGAGAGAGAGAGAGGGAGAGAGAGAGAGACAGAGAGAGAGAGAGAGAGAGAGAGAGAGAGAGAGAGAGAGAGAGAGAGAGAGAGAGAGAGAGAGAGGAGCGATCAGAAAGATGTGGATTGACCCCAGAGGAGCCCCCGTACCGCATCCCCCATCAGAGTCTGCTTTTGTGTTCCAACTTCACGGTGTTTTCAATGCATTTCATCACTTTAACTAAAGGTTTAGTGCCCACAAAACCAATTCAAAGTCAATGTGGGAACGAAAAAGAAAAAAAAAGAGAAATCCCAGTAAACGTCCTGTAAAGTTCACATGGAATGCAGCACTGTGCTCTCGCTATTAGGCCAAGTCGGACTCATTCTCATATTTCCATGCGGACATTTTCATAAGCGCCTCTGTACGAAGTTACACCATTTCTTTCTGTAAGGTTTTAAACCTCTTCGTTTGGACATTTTAGAGGACATACGTATGTATCAGTTTAGTTTTTGTTTATTTTCGGTTCCTACCTGCCAGCCTTGAGTCGGGTCTCGGAGACAGGGCTTCTGCTCCCCCTCGTACGGTCCGAAGCGCTCGCCGACGTCTACTTTCCTCTGGGACCAGACGCCCAGGTCAGCTCCCGGAACGCCCGACTCACGCAGCTCAAAGTCCGGAGGAATGGGCAGGGTGTCCCGGGGAACGTAGGACAAGGCCGGGTGGAGGTAGGGCGAGGTGTGAGGTTGGGGAGAGGCCTCATCGGCGGAGAGGAGTGGGGATGGAGGGTCCTCTGCCAGGGCAGAGGATGGTGTGGGGTCTCCGTCAGACACACACATGTCATCCAAGATGTCAGCGGGGTAGAGGGTAAACTCATCATCACCATCACCTGGGAGAGAGACAGACAGAGAGAGAGAGAGAGAGAGAGAGAGAGAGAGAGAGTCTATTTGAGAGTGGTGGTCTTGGATCTTCGCAAATAGGCTACCTTAACCGTACGGATCCTAGTAGCCCAATTCCGGGCCAGACATTTGGTGAAAATAACCGATCTACAAATTCACAACACGTCGCAACACACCGCTTTTATGAGCTTGTATAGATTGCCTATTCTTGGCACATTTTTAATAATCCTATGAAATGAACCAAACTCTGACAGTCCATCTGTCCTCGTCCATTTCTCTGAGCTGGTAAATCGGCTATTTTAAATATTTATTGTATAGAGTGTAATATGGTTATTCTGTAACGGTTCATACCCGAACCTATTTCAATCTGCCTAATGTTATATTTCCTCCTACATTGTAGACACACATGACATATGGCAGTATATCATAGAGAACAACACAAATCTACCCTCATGGGCCCTCTGACCTGGAGCGTATATATTTAGGGGCTCTTGATGTGAGATCCCTGGACTATATATAATCTGTCATTTGAATGAACAGGTATTCAATTTAAAAACAAAATCAATAAATCCTACCATTCAGCAAAAAAAAAGTAGATTCAGAGCTCTCAATTAACATTTGGAAATCTGAAACATGCCAATAATGGTCAGATTTATTTTATTTATTTATTTGGGAGGGGAAAATAAAATAAATAAACGGAATGTACAGAGTGGTCAGTGTGACCAATGTGTTTTGTCCTTTTGACAGATACAGTATGTACAATATCTATATGCATTTTTGTTGCAAAAATCAATCAATCAATCAATCAGGTATAAAGTGGTGCGCCCATCAGGTATTTTGTAGGTGAAAATGCTCAGAAATGTACTGTAGGCCCACTGCACATTACACACGTCATACGCTATGCCACACATGACCGAACAAACCTATACAAGCTCACAATGCATCGCATCGTGACACATTGTGAGCTCGCCGATCAGCTATTGTCATTGTGCGACGGTGTCATGTATTTAATAACAAACCACTGCAGAAGAAAAAAGTGTACAAAGATAGAACGTTTCCATCGGACCGCGGCATCCTTGGTTTGTTTGCGTTTCAGTCGGGTGGGCTGCGAGGGTCCACTCAGCATTGTGCTGCTCCAAGTGCTTTATATTTCCCTTTCCTGAGCTCCATCACCACTGTGCGGTGTGAAAACAGAGGGAAGCCCCGCTCAACGGGGTTAATTGTGAATACAGCAAGAGACAACACCCGCATGTGACCTTTGAACCCACAGTCGTGCCTCTTCAGAGGAGGACATGCGCGGCTGGCGGGAAAGTAGACTATTTGCTGACACAGATGCCCTTGAGCAAGGCTCTGAACCGCCAAGTTGCTCCAGGCAACCTTAGTGCTCTGACACATCTCTGATGAGATGCATGTGTGTGTGTGTGTGTGTGTGTGTGTGTGTGTGTGTGTGTGTGTGTGTGTGTGTGTGTGTGTGTGTGTGTGTGTCTAGGAATGTAGAGAGATTTCAGTCTCTCTGAATGAACTAGCAATGACGTTAGTCTTTGCCAATCTTGGCATACAGTGACAGGCAGAGATTTAGGCCAAATATAACACATGTAATGACAAAACAGAAGGCCCCATTTAGACTGCAGTCACATCAGTCAAATCCGATTCTAATCTGATTTATTTCTCCAATCTGATCTTTTGGCCCGTCCGTTCACATTATATTGCAAATGACCAGATCGGATATGTCACATATCTACTGTATGTGGTCAGAATGATATTACACTGGCAGCCAAATCCATCCTGAATCAGATCTGTGCCACATCCAGATTGTGGAATCCGATTTGTTTAAATAAGTCTAAACACAAACAAGTCACAAGTCGATTTAGATCAGGTTACTGCGTTCAGACTGAAACAGATCTCCTGAAATCAGATTTAAATCAGATTTGAAACCACCTCTGAATGTGGCTCAAGTCGCATTCGTAAAAATTGGATTCCATGTGACTTGTTTGTGTTTAGACTTATTTAAACAAATCATATTCCAATCTGGATTTGGCTGCCAGTGCAATGGGGCCTTTGAGACAAGTATTCATACCAAAATACCGGTGAAGCAGCTAGCCCAATGTTCTCAAAGTGAGACCCTCAGGGTTCCTTGAGGGGGTTCCAAATGGACCCTTACAGGTCTGTAACTCTGAGAGTGTGCAAAATGGAACCAAACAGACCATGTTGTGCACTCAAGAATCATGATGGGGGTCCGTTTGAGAAGCACTGAGCTAGACAGTTAGCTACAGGTACCCATCCACCCATCCATCCACCCATCCATCCAGACAGTGACAATTAAACCGTTTGAGAAGCACTGAGCTAGACAGTTAGCTACAGGTACCCATCCATCCAGACAGTGAGACAAACAGACAGGAAATCATCCACAGGAAGCTGCCGCTCCCCCAGCGTGCATCTGTGGCAGGCTGTGGCTAACACAGGTTGACAGGTCGGGGGGAGTCGGGGGGTGCCCGCTAATGAGGCTCCACTGTCCATCCCTGGACCACAGAACATTAAGGGCTGGCTGTGTGACACTGCAACCGCTGCGCTGTCAGCCACGGAGCCTTTGATCCGACAGAGGGACGTGCGGAGAAAGACACACGCAGAGACACATGCACTCACAGGCAAACACACATGCTGTACTGTACTGTACTGTACTGTACTGTACTGTACTGTACTGTACTGTACTGTACTGTACTGTACATACAAAAACGTCTCTTTCAACATGACATCTTTTCATTTGCTTGGTCTGGTCAATGAGGAGAGCCATTTACATGGAAAATGACATTGTCTAAATTGTTCTAATTTTGTTCATATATGTATTGAACAGGACATAATATGTACAGGAAGGATTGTTAATGTCAGTTGTTTTCTTTTTGTTTTGTATAATGTGTCCGGTGGCAAGGCACATAAATAAAAATGTAATTAATTAATTAATTCATTCATTCACTCATTCTACACATAAATAGACTAACCCAACCCTTAAGTGTACAGGCATACGTGCATATCAGGGCTGGCAATCGCAATGTATCTTGCAAAAAGGTTACAAATGAAAAGGCACATGCATGTAACATTTATGAATAGATATGGTACAATACGATACGAGTCACTGAACCAATGGGATTCGATGAGCAATGATACAATTCAACAAGAATCAATATACTGTATCAATCCCAAGCTATAGTGCATGTACTGCACACACATGAATAATCAGGGTGCACAGCTGTATGGCTGCTCATGTGTGCAAGCACTGGCTGATCCCTCACATTCACCCAACACTCCCAAGTTGGCTGCAGTGCTCTGCAATAAACTGACCAATAATCAGATCAACTCTCGAACTGGCCAAAAATAATGCAGACTCACAGTGAAGTTGTATACTTACATTATGCCAAACAGAAAATACACATGTTTTTAAGTCCCTACAATCTTTTCAACCACAAACTTCCCATGTCTAAACATAGCGTCTGACTATTGGGAATGAAAACTGTCGACTATATGTATGTCCACATGCTATTTTCCTCTGTCAGTTTTAAAAATCATAATTCCTGTGTCTAAATGTATTTGCTGTGCGCAACAAAAGGCATGCATGAATGTATTGTGCTGAATCAGCCCTCTGTTATAAGCATCTAGCTGTACAGAATGCGTGTGTGTGTGTGTGTGTGTGTGTGTGTGTGTGTGTGTGTGTGTGTGTGTGTGTGTGTGTGTGTGTGTGTGTGTGTGTGTGTGTGTGTGTGGGTGTGCACTTGCGTGTGTGTGCGTGTGTTTCAAGAGCATGCTTGTGTGTCTGACTCTCTGTATAAGCATGTCCAGAAGTATTCCTCCAAGTCGTTCCAGGAATACCAGATCAGGGTGCCTGTGTGACCATTGTGTTTGACACACGCACTGTGTGGGCCCAGGGAAAATCCTTTTTTAAAAGGCACTGCTGAGCAGGGCCGGGCATGAAACCCAATGTAAGTCTAGGAGTCAACGCTGAGGCGGATTTATACTTACTTACGTGCCAGTGTCGCGCAACAGAAAAGAGCAGACCTACAAGCTCACAAACAGGTCACACTGTGACACGCTTTGAGCATATAGATCGGCTATTTCCGGAGCGCGAGACGCCACACGACCGAGTATAACTCCGGCTTAATGATTTTCAATGGGAGGACTGTGTAACGTGGTTATAGTCCTGGATGTGAGGTTGGCCATATGGTGGAGGGGCCGAGAGCTTTTAAAGGTAACTGTATCCCTCCGTTGCTGTTTCTACACTGACATTTCTCCTCACGCTGGTCTCCAAGTTTATATTTGATTTAGACCAGAAATTCCCCCAGTCCGGCCGATTCAACGAGGGAATTTTGATTCATAAACATATACGTTACTGAAAGGTAAACGGTGCCCGAAAGCAAATATGCTGTGTTCAGAGTTTTAAAAACTGTGGTTTCATCCCCAGATGACAGATAAGTCAAAGACACAAAGACACAAAGTGGAGATGAAGACGATGCTATACTCTGACGATCCTGTCTGGAAGTGCGTGTGTGTGTGTGTGTGTGTGTGTGTGTGTGTGTGTGTGTGTGTGTGTGTGTGTGTGTGTGTGTGTGTGTGCGTTTGCGCGTGTGTGCGTGTGTGTGTGCATTTGGAAAATTGTGTTTGTTTGCAGTGGCAAACCACAGCAATACCAATGTAGAAATACACTGTTACAAGTAAAAGTCCTGTGTTCAAAATTTTACTTGTGTACAAAAGTAATGGAATCAAAACATAATTAGTAAATTACTGTACCAAAGTATTTCAAAATCTTTCAGAAATTGTTTCCAAACTCACATGTAGTGAGATTGTAAATCAGCTATTTTTGAAAAGCCTACGTGTAATAGGGCATAATTGGTTAATGAATGTTTTGTAATAATAATAATCAAAATCTGCAAAGTGAGTTGTAACTAAAGCTGTCAAATAATTGGAGTAATGTTGGAGTAGTGGAGTAAAAGTATAAAGTATCAAAAAACTAACTTTATTTGTTCAGTGTTAGACACGGCTTTATCCGTACAAGCTGACGCCCTCCGTCAAAACAAGGAGTTCTGGGTAAGAAGGGGGAACTCCAGCTGCAAACAACATCCTGTACATGACTTAGACGACATACCACCACCATAACATGGCATGACAAAACAAATAGAAAAAGCACATGTAATTTGCGCCGATTCCTGAAAGATAAAAATAAGGTTTTCGATTTGGGTTATGTGAGGCAGAAAACGGTATAAAAAAACAAACAAAACATCCTCAAAGAACGAGAAGAAAACAATATTAATATCTATTATCTACACTACAGCATTAAAATCAGTCGTGACTGCAGGAAAACACAGCATGACATTTACACATGACAACACAGAAGCGTCAACACATACAGTACATACACATATAGCACCGATGTCGGGTGGAAACCTTTTTTTCTTTCTTTTTTAATGGAAACCAATAAGCTGTGTATCAACAGATCCAATGTAGTTATTATTTAGTCACAAGCTTGTGTTAATACTTTACATTGGTTAAACTTTACATACAGGGCAATATACTTTGAACTTTGAAACAGGTGTCCCTATTTTGGAAATGCTTTAAACATTTTCAGAATTGTAAATAAACTAAATTGCAAAAATAGCAGATCTACAAGCTGCACAACGCATCATGATGTGACACCTGCATGCATGCTCCCCGTATATAGCCTCACGCTAGCGCCCGCTGCATAAATTCATTAATTTTTATTAGGAGGGAAAACATTTGTTCCCAGGCCTGCTATCTGCATGGAGCGGAATGATTTTCACCTCTGCCACGAGGTGTTGGGCGGACTCATACATCACGCGATTACCCCGAGCAGCGAGCGCGGTCGCCATCATCAGGGAGTGAATTAAAGATGATAGAAGGAGCTATTAATCACCGTGACAAAGCCCCTAATGGAGGTGTGACCCAGCCACTGCTGACGGGACGCCGAGGGGACGCACCCGCGGGACAAATGGAAACATATGTTTACAGAGAAATAACCTACCTGTGGACACAGTCAAGGCCCCACTCCCCCTCCTGCCCGGCACTCTCTGTACCTTTGGGCCGAGGTCTGGCTGCCGTTTACTTTCTCTCTCTTTTTTTGTCATACTTTATCATTTTTTTCCTTTTTCATTCCAAGGCATTTCTCCCTTTTAATATAATTCGTTTCTCCAATCAGTTCCACCTACAGCATCACTGTCGCCACTGTTTTCTTCACGGAAAGTGAGCCTATCCGTGTAATTGCATTATTGACTTCAGTTATTTCAAATAAAACTACAATGATTAAGAAAAAGATATTTGGGCAAAGTTTAAGCTGAGCCCCATTGACTTCAATAATAACATTTAAGTTAAAATATTTCAAAAAGTATATATAAAACATCATGTGGATGGAAACACAAACAAACACAGAAGTAAGTTGGTCTACTGGAAATCTGGTTCTGGTCAGTCCAAAGGTTTGCGAGAATAGCTCTGGAAGAACACACAGACACGCATAGACCCCCACTATATAGACGGGTTTAAACTGTAGGGTAGTGGTTCTCCAAGTGGGGTCCAGGTGTTCGTTGCGGAAGTTGAGGCGATAAAAAATGGACCCTAACTGGCCTGTGACTCTGCGTGGAACCAAAAATGGATCCATTTACACTCTCAGAGTTATGGGGGTCCTTGAAATAAATAAATAAAAGTTTGAGAAGCACTACCGTAGGGCATGCAATATAAGGACATTATTCATCTAGCTAGGCTGGACCCGATTCACACATCAGCAGCTTCCAGCCAGTCACTGAGCTCTGTGTGATTGATGGGGGGGGTCTTAGCTCATGAAATATGGAAATGAACTTCTCACCTTTAGGGGGCAGGTCTCGTGCTTATCGCCAGACGTCGTTTGTTGCCTGTGATAACAGACAGAGTGGGCGGGGGGGCGTGTAACCTCGAGGTACAGGTCATATGTAATCACACATGATCCCCGCCATCAGTCACCATCCAAATTCCCCCCAACAACCGTCTTCCCCCCCACTTCCTCCCTCATTCCTCCATTTTTCTTCGCCATCCTTTTCCACTGCGAGCAGCGTCGGAAACACAAAATATAAGTCTGTGCACTATAGTTTCCAGAAGGTGGCATGCAGCATTTCCTGTTCCGTTTCAGATTCTCAAAGCTTCATTTGATTGGCAGCAAAATTTGAACCGGAAACACATTATGTGATTCTCACCATGCATGTTAAGAGTCGCTCCCTGTGTTTTAACCATATTCTGCTTTGTTGACCGGGGTCCCCCAGGGGATCTCCCCCCCCCAAATCTCTTCGCTGAAAATAGCTGATCTATGAGCCAGTTCAATCTCCGGCTCCCTCTTGCGTTAGTGTCGCAGTGTCCTTGAGCAAGACACCGAACCCCATTTTGCTCCCGATGTGCCGGTGGCTGCCTTGCGTGGTTTCCTCCGACATCGGAGTGTGAATGTGTGTGAGAATGTAATGCACACTGTAAAGCGCTTTGGGTAAAGGCACTATATGAATGCACCATTTACCATTACCATTTACACAAGCCATTTAACATTTACACAAACAAAGAGACCATAACATACAGCAGCAGACAGTAGAAAGGTCAGCACGCTTTCTGCGCTGTTGCCGCCTCAAACACAACTATATAACTTGCGTGACACGCATGATAAATGCATGCTGAGGCGATATGGTCACAATGGCTACCACTGTATGAGTTCCCCATGAATGGAAGGAAATGCAAGGATGGAATGAGAAGCACGGGAATGATGCAACCCACTTCCTTCATGTTTTTGGAGGGGAGAAGAAATCTGGCTATTCTCCTATTCTTGCAAGTTGAGCGCCTCAAACTCTATTTGTATTGTGAGCCGTGAGGATAATTAAGCGGGACACTCCAGTGTAGTTTACATAATGATCACATACTACTGCCTCGAAACAAAGGAGCACCACAAACACCTCAATTATCATTCACTCGGTCGTGTTCAATGCTTGGCCAATTATTGCCAATCAGTCTGTTGGTTTGCTAAGTGCTGTTAATTACAGTGCTTTGGTTTGTGCCTGGGTTTCCTCAGTGGGGTGTGCACACAGGGAGCATCTGGAACCCCATGCAAGGTGGTGAGCTTCCTAATTAACTGTGTCTTTGTGCTTAATGATGGCATTGGCACTGTTTGTTTGAGCATTTTCCTCAGTCTCCGAGTGCATCAGTGTGAGTGGTGGTGGGGCTGACTGATACAGGCCGGCCCGGAGCACAGTGACACAAATATTTTCATTGCTTTAATATTTGTAAAACTCACAGGCACGCTTTCACTTTCAAAATGTTTAAAGATGGAGTGCCACCATTTTTTTCCACCCTAAAACATGATCATCAGGTATTATTACAATATAAGGGGGAAGACCTTTTTCCAAAAAGTGTACAGTATTTGTTAAAATCATGCTTTTATGTGGACACGCCCACCAGTTCATTAAGTATGCCTGGTTTGCCTGGTGGGTGGTGATGGGTGGTGATCCACCGGAACTAAAGCCGCACCCACAGCTGTAGTTGTATGATAAATGGGGAGGGGTTAGGGGAGGGGCTGATAGTGTGGTGTCACTATATTACTGTTTACTTCATTGGCCCGTTTGACTGTCAATAGTTCAGCCTCCAGGAAGAAAAACTAAATACAAAGTCAATACACAATTGCACATAAAAACAACTCCAGGGTGTCAAATTAAGTACTGTCACCTCAGACACATGAAAAACTGGAAAAATACAAAAATTGTGGCACTCCATCTTTAAAACAGCAATGCGGCGCGTTGTGAGCTTATAGATCGGCACATTTTTTCTACTTTTGTGTGATATAGTCTTGATGAAAAAAAAGAAAAGAAAAAAACAGTTACATTTTTTTTCTGCCAGACAGCGAATATATTGTTGCTGTCAGGCAGAAACCTCTTATCTCTATATTTTTACTCTTTGTGTTTTTTCATAATTTAATGCCCAATATCATACTAAAGCATCATATCACACAAAAGCATCAAAATTATACAGATCTGCAAGCCTGATTCTGCGACGCGTTTCAAGCTTGTCGATACTTTTGCTGTTTTTAAATTGAATCCTGAAAAGTAAATTGTTTTCGACATATGACCTTTCCACCCATCAGAGACCATGTACCATACATTTACATTCACTCATGGTGTTGTGTACTCTTATGTCTTAGCAGCCATAGTTTGCTGATTATTCTTTAAATAAGATTGAAGTTCATGAAACGACAATTCCTCTCACATCCAACTCTACAGGAGAACGTCAATACACACCGTAGTGTAAATTATTCACATAATACTATGAATTATTTGTCCCTCAGTGTGATGAAGAGAGGCCATTTACAGCTACACATCCTGTGACCTTGTTGTAGGTCAGTCACAACAAGAGTTTGTAAACCCAAATAGCACAAACAAATGAACACGCACGCAAGCACGCACGCACGCACGCACGCACACACGCACACACGCACGCACACACAAACGCACGCACTGCATTGGGGCACTTAACATATTCTTAATTAATGAGAGCATCGCCTGTGTGTTTCTTCAGTGTGTTTAGCAACTATACCTCCTCGTTCCGAATGGAAAACACTCAATTACGAGCCCTGGGCCGAATGACCAATTAACAACAAACAACAAACTGAAACTTAAAGCCTCTCTCACACACACACACACTCTCAATTAATTAGCGTTAGTTGTGATTAATAATGAGGGTCTTTTAATGGTAAATGTGAGGCAGCGGTGGCAGCCTGACACAACAAAGGCGTCTGTGCAGACAGCAGAATTTATGCGGGGAGGCTGCCGGGGGATTTTAGCATGTTCCTCACAGGCCTGACAAATGGCCTATTAATTATCTAATGTTGTCTGACAACAGGCGCTTGATAAAGATGTATGTTTGGACGAGGCGGCGAGGGGACGACGACAGGAGGAGACAAAGTGAGAGAGAGAGAGAGAGAGGGAGACGGAGAGAGAGGGAGTGTGCATGTGTGTGAGCGTGCGTGTGCATGCGTGCATGCGCGTGCGTGTGTGTGTGTGTGTGTGTGCAGAAGAGATGAGGAAATAAGACTATAAGCGAGGGAGAGGGGGGTTACTTGCATATTATACTAGATGATAAGGTTCACTTCTCTCTCTCGCGCACGCACGCACGCACACACACACACACACACACACACACACACACACACACACACACACACACACAACACACACACACACACACACACACACACACACACACACACACACACACACACACACACACACACACACACACCACACACACACACACACACACACACACACCCGGCTTCTCAAACCACAATTGATATGGTTAATGAGAAGGTGGAGGCTTCTCCACATCAACCCAACCACTTTATACAGTAGCCTATCATTAAGTCCCCACGCTGTTAAATACCGACTGTCAATTCAACTCTGAGAGTGGCCACAGGTCCATTTGGTTCCATTTGCTCACTCTCAAGAGTTACAAAGGGATGGGATATTACAGTGTAATGGCAGGGAGCATATCGTTGCCAGTGCTGGAAAAGTTACTCTAAAACGGTAATAGCTAACATATTACTAGTTACTTACAAATATTTTTTTACTTATTACTCCCTGCCAAAAGTAACGTATTACTTATTACTTTACTCATTACTCCACCCCCCCCCAAAAAAAAGTTGTACTTTGCATTTTCAACATAATAGTCCTCCCCCCTTTCTGCATCCTACATTGGAAAATTCTCAATGTTTATTTAACTCTGAAGAGTGTATATATCATGATACATCATAATTGTACACTCATTTGAATTAAATGAACACTAAGACATTTACTGTGTATGAATTCATACATTTCAGACTAAATGAAAACCACAACTGCAGGGCTCAAAATGATAATGAAACACAATCTCTGTCTCCCTCCATTTAGTCTCTTGCAGTCTGACTCGAGTCTCACACTATACCCAGTTTGTTCCGCGTTCCGGGCGGTTTAAGGTCCAACATTCTGCATCCGATACTTCACACTTACAGACGAGTGCACATCGTTTCCGTATCCGCTGTAGAGTCTATGGGCTCCATTTTCGTCACCGCTATAAACCCCTTATCCCTAAACTTCTTTGCCATTTTATTTTTACTATTTTGCAAAACATTTTTGAATAGTTAAAATGGCCAGTCTACAAGCTCACAACGTGTCAGCAGCCTGTAAAGTAACTCTATCCCCACCAAGGCTCGTGAAAATATTTTTGAAAAACAGTAAATGTAATATTATTACTGAATTGTGAAAGTAACTAGTTAATTTACGAGTTACTGGAAAAAAGTAATAATATTACTGAAAGTAATAAGTTACTATTTTCCAACACCGATCGTTGCTGTCGGGTGAAAACCTCATACGTCCAAAACTGTTTTCCCGGATTTGAATTAAAAAGTAGAAATTTTGAGCTAGCAGATGTGCTGTTTTTGCTACTGCACTTTTTGTATGACACCATAAAAGAAACATAACAAGTTGAAATAGGGGAGATACGGTACAATGTGACAGCGACTATACGGACCTCTCCTTCTCTCTCTCTTCTCTCTCTCTTTCTGACCCAGTCCCGTTCTCTTCCTGTCTCCCTCTTTTTATCTCCCTCTCTCCAGCCCCCCCCCCCCCCCCCCCCACCCCCACACCCACGACTCCAATTTGCAGAGTTTATCTTCAACCTGCGCTCTGACAGCCCGCTCCTAAGTGGGAGAACGCTGGTTGCCAAATGATCTTTTATGATTGTTTTAGGCCTAATGAGATAGGATCCCAGTCGGACGCTAACTCACCGGCCTGTCAGGGGAGGGGGGGGGAGGGGGGGGTTACACACACACCAAATACTACCCTGAGCCCCCTTACGTCTTACGTCAGCCAGGAGGGGGGCTTAAAGGGCCAGGGAGCATCAGACACTGAACTGACCCCCAGGTCACAGAGGGGACACACACACAAAGTGTCCCATCAGTGTGTGTGTTGGTTGGTTGGTTGGTTGGTTGGTCGGGCATGTGAAATCACGTGACATCATCAGAGATGGAGCATGTGACATCATCAGGGATGGAGACTTAGCGTATATATTAATAGAGACTGCACCGGATTTCTCCTCCCATCCAAGTTGCTCAAAAGCACATGAGGTGATTTCACTCCTCCTTCTGGGTAGGAACAGAGTGCCAAATGGCATTGATCACGCCTCCAGGTCTTAAGTTAAGTAATAAGACCTGGTACTTAAGACACGCAAAATACAGCCCATAGAGTTCACGTGTCATGCCCCAATAACATGAACGTGCTGCAATGATAGTCAACGGACCAGTGCTGGCTCGAGCTGCAATGCAAAATCCATTTAGCCCTGAGGCTAAATGGACCTCCCGGTGCCGTCTCTATTAATATATACTCTAAGGATGGAGATCCCTAATGTCATCATTAAGCCCATAATGGAGATCCCTGATGTCATCAATATTGGCCAGCATTTCTACATCTGACCTCAAACCTCAAACCCTTAGATATCCATATTTGGAGGTGACCTGTTCTGACATTCATCCTTCCCCTCCATCCTTCCTCTTTGATGTCTCCCTTTTGACTGATACCTGTCCATTTAAACTCTAGACTCTAAACTCTAGAGTTCTCAACAAGCCCGGAAATTAAGATCTACCCCCCCATGCTAAAGCACCAGCGCTCGCACAGCTAGTCTACTGTCACAACCTCGCTCTTTAGGGCGAGGTTGCTTCTCAATGTCATTCAAAAAAGTGAAAAAATGTCCCAATGTGCACCGTTGTGCAACAAAATACTCGTGTCTCTGTCAGGTGGAAACCTCATTATTATCCAAAACTGATATCAGGATCAAATTAAAAAATAACAAAAGTAATATGGAGAGAAGAGGTTTCTGCCCAACAGCAACGATATACAAATTGAAAAACACACGCATTTTTATATTATTTGATGAAGTTATTGATGAAGTTATCAGAAAATAATCACTGCAGTGGCAGGCCTACACTGTTAGGCCATATCAGTGAGGAATAGTCTACGTGTGTGTGTGTGTGTGTGTGTGTGTGTGTGTGTGTGTGTGTGTGTGTGTGTGTGTGTGTGTGTGTGTGTGTGTGCGCGCGCACAGGCGTGTGCGCGCGCACAGGCGTGTGTGCTGCGTGCGTGCCATCAATCAAACCCCTTTAATCAATATTTTACACGTTGGCAATTAAAAAAATAGCAGATCTACAAGCTTATATATACCTATCTTTATATTTTCTGGCACTAAACATTCCACAGCCAAATACATAAATTTAGGGGTTCTTGGCACAACATTTTTTTGAGAACTGCTGCTCTAAACATTATGAGATGTAATGAAATTAACACGCCTCTCTCTTCCATTGCTAAATGCCAGCGGGCCCTAATATAATTATGCCTCACAGTTGTCTACATTGAGAAATTGATCCCTTTGATGAAATGTGAGTGAGGCAGGTCTGGGCGGCCGGTGCAGGGGGAGACATATATCGTCACAGTCGGGGCAGAAACCTCTATCTCCATATTTCAAATGTCACGTAAATCTTCATCATCCAAGAGTGTCCCACAGAAGTAGTGGAACTAGTAGATCTACAAGCTTGTAGATCTGCTATACTTTCAAAAATATATACCGTAATACTACTATTACTACTACAAATAATAACAATAAATAAACGGTTTTGAACATACAAGGTTACCACCGGACAGCGGCCATATTCAGAGCGGTCCCTGCCAGACCAACATCCCCCCCCCCCCCCTCATAGATGGCCCCCTGGGTACATGCGTCGCCAACCACAGCCACAGCCCCAGTCATTAAAAGAAATGATAGCATATGTGCTTTGTTTAACTTTGATGTCCTCATAATGCATTACACAATTAGATTGATTTGACAATTTCCATTATGCTTGATAAAATATTTATGCAGGCCCGAGGATGGGAGCTCTTATCAAAGTGGGGACTGGTCCATGGCACAGATGGGAGCTCTGGTGTGGAGCCAGCGGGGGCCATCATTCAGTCAGTGCCGGGGTGAGATGGATATAGGTGGTAAATACTTGACACGCGGGGAAAACGGCATTATGACTGTAAAAGATGCTATGTGTAACGTAGATATCTCAGATGCTCGCCTGTCCCTGACACGTGCACTGTTCCATGTATTTTCTCCTTGCCCAACCCTTCTCTTTTCTGAAGAGCTTGCCACAAAAACTAATTTCACACACTTCCTTACACCTGTAAACCTGTGATATGATAATAAAGTTGTATAGTTGTATAGTATATATAGTAGTAATAATAATAGTACGTGTGTCATGAGCACATCCACGCAGAAGGTGAAAGTTATACTCAGCGTTAAAATGTTTTTTCGTAACAAGGTAGATTTTTCACCACAAAAGGCATCAACCTGCAAGATTGAGATATGATATCCACAAATAGTTTTTAAAGTGACACTCACATGCACGCACACACACACACACACACACACACACACACACACACACACACACACACACACACACACACACACACACACACACACACACACACACACACACACACACACACACACACAATGTCGCTCAAGTGGTTAATAGCCAATTACTAGCTGGTTTATAGGGCACTGTTATTTGTGCTAAGGGTTATAATAATAACGTGTCATGATGTGTCATATCGTGCTCCTGCTCCCCTAGATAGATAGATAGATAGATAGATAGATAGATAGATAGATAGATAGATAGATAGATAGATAGATAGATAGATAGATAGATAGATAGATAGATAGATAGATAGATAGATAGATAGATAGATAGATCTTTATTGTCATTGCAACAAGTACAACAAAATTAAAAGTGCCAACCAATCAGTGCATTATAACTAGCTATAAAAAAAACTATAAAAGCTAATACAACAAAACACAACACATAGCCATACTTCTTGTTATTGCACAAATCCCTATTTCACGACATATATTGCACAGTGCACCCTTTTATTGCACCCTGTTATTGCACAAAACCCTGATTGTACTACACAAAAAACATGTAACATGTAACGAATCATTTCTTAGCAGCATTTAGTGTGGCTACCGCTGTGGGATCGAAACTCTGTCTGTTGGTCCCTGACTTGAGCACTCTGTACCGTCTACCTGACGGCAACCGTTCAAACAGTGAGTGACCGGGTGAGAACTGTCCTTTATAATGTTCTGTGTTTTTTTGAGACTCGTTGTGATTCCAGTACCCCCAATGTCATGGACCTCTTGGTTCAATCTTTTCATTATACTGTACCTCCTACTAAATACAACATATTGAATCATACCACTGGTGTCTCCTTCATGTCTCCTACTAAATACAACACATTGAATCATACCACTGGTGTCTCCTTCATGTCTCCTACTAAATACAACACATTGAATCATACCACTGGTGTCTCCTTCATGTCTCCTACTAAATACAACACATTGAATCATACCACTGGTGTCTCCTTCATGTCTCCTACTAAATACAACACATTGAATCATACCACTGGGTGTTTTCCTTCATGTCTCCTACTAAATACAACACATTTAATCAGACCACTGGTGTCTCCTTCATGTCTCCTACTAAATAGTAAATACAACACATTGAATCATACCACTGGTGTTTCCTTCATGTCGTCTCTCTCACTTTCTCGCAGACCACCTGCCGGTTTCTTCCCATCACAAAAAGTCTCCCCTTTTCTTTCTCCCCTCTTCCGTCTCCCTTCTCCACCCATCCCTGGTTTACCACCCCCCCCCCCCCCCCCCCCTCTCTCGCCACCCTCCCTCCCTCTTGCTCCCTTCCATCCATCCATCCACAGAACCTCTCACGGCGCATAGCCGCCCCACATCCATCACAGCCCAGAAATTTAAGGAGCCAAATTGGCCTCATCTGTCTCAATGCTGGATGCAGATGGAGTTTGTTCTGCTGGGGGGACGTGCAGTTAGTCACCCCTGTTGCCCCCGCCCCGACAATCTCCTGCCTTAAGCCAAGTCAAGCCCGCGCCAGCCTTCGCACTACGCGGCCACACTCAGCTATTATAGGCCAGCTGGTGGGGATGGAGAGAGTGACCACCGCCACTGACCACATGCACAGACTCCCCGCTGCACTCCATTCTCCCTCAATCACCAGCTCCTTTCTGCTTTTCATTTCCATTTCATTATTGTTATTTGTTTTTCTCTCTCTCTCTCTCTCTCTTCTCTCTCTCTCTCTCTCTCTCTCTCTCTCTCTCTCTCTCTCTCTCTCTCTCTCTCTCTCTCTCTTCTCTCTCTCTCTCTCTCTCTCTCTCTCTCTCTCTCTCTCTCTCTCTCTCTCTCTCTCTCTCTCTCTCTCTCTCTCTCTCTCTCTCTCTCTCTCTCTCTCTCTCATATATGTAGGCACATGCACACATACACATGCAAGAGCATGTACGCACAAACGCACACACACACATATTACAGTACAGTGTGTGTGTATATTATGCACTCACAGTGCAGTGGTGACCACAGTCGTGTCCCTTGCAGGCTGCAGTGCCGCTCCACCAGCAGGGCCAGCGCTGGCTCGTTAATAAAGGCCCCTAAATGAGGCGGCATGCATAAAACATGAAGGCTGCGCGGTGCCGTAATGAACTGCTGCTCCATAATTGCATCTCGGAGCCGTAAAATGAAGACAAAATATTTGAAGAGGGATCCTGTCACCTCTCTGCAGACGCAACACTAATCACAGGCATTCCGCAGTGCCCTCGGGGTCTCGCTCTGACAGAGAGCAGGGGCTAAACACCCAGGGCGGGGACATTGGCAACACCCTCCCACTAATGGAACATAATTGAATAATTGCTGATTAGAAAATAGAGGGGCAGTCGAGCAGTAATGGTACAACAGTGTCCAGTGTGTTCTCTGAAATGATGCCAACATGGCAAAGTGGTATGGCTGGCAAATACTATACTACTACTACTACTACTACTAATACTACTACTAATAATAATATGAATAATATGAATAATATGAATAATATGAATAATACATTATAAATAATACAATATAAATAATACATTAATAATACTAAATACGAGATATATTCGTATATGAAATGATGTCCTTGAGGTGACTATAGGTGAGGGACGGGACGATACAAAAACAGGTAGCAGAAAGTTGCAAAAACAATACAATCTGCATCTACCTCTGAAAGCCAAAGGTGAGGACACAATTACATGCCTACAGCGTGCACGCACGCACACACGCACGCACAAACGCACGCACGCACGCGCAGTCCTGGATGAGAGATTGGAGTCCCACCCAGGGGTGTCACCCAGACAGTTAGAGAGTAGCCGTGGTGACAGGGCGGCCACACTGACATAATGAAGGTGCTGCTGCTGTCACCAGGGGTCAGTGGTGATCACACCGGCCGGCTGGGGGGGACAGGGACGCACATAATGAATCCCACCGATGACAAATGGCCCTCAGCTCCGGGCTGAGGGATCTGACAAACTCAGGCCCATCACACGGACTGCACATCACACACGCACAACGTAGACACTCACGCACACACGCATGCATGCTTTTACACAAACCGACAACTATGGACAAGCAAGTATTATCACCGACACATGCTACAGTCACATCACACGCTTGCGCACTGCGCACGCGGCGCGCACATGCATGCATCGCACACACACACATTGACACAACACCAGATTTCAGGGAGTGAAACCAAATGCCCAATATACTGATAATAGTTACTAATTCAACTAATAGTCAGTGAAAGTTCTATCATTTTAATATGCCACCAAAAAGGAAGGTCAAACATACTGCTGGCCAACAAACTTCTGCTGCTCCGCTCGATGTCGGCGTACCGCACATCCAACATAGCAGACCTACAATCTCACAACACGTTGCGGATGCAAACTTTGCAAAGTGCCGTGCGTTTGTAGGTCTGCTATTTTCTGAATGCGTATATATCAGGCTTTAATCTACCTCTGATGGCCCCCTCCCTGCCTCAGCCTGTTCTCAGTCTATAACAAGAGTATGTTGTAAATAACTATACCCCTGGCTCTGCTTCTCTTTCTGCCTCTGATGTTCTATTAGGCCTATACAGTACAGATACAGATCCGTTATTTATACTATTTATATGGTAGATAACTTCCTGAATACTATATTCTTTGAATTTGAATGTTTATGTCCTGATGACATTGTAGTTTTCTTTCTCAACATAAAACACAAATCATAACCATATGAGAGTAAAATCCACCTGTGGGTCCCATGGGGATTATTACATTGAAAACGGTCCTTTAATACCAAGTAAAATCCATATTGTTTTCATTTAACTCTCAAGATTGTATAAATGGTGGTCAGAATGACCCTAGCTATACACACGGCTCTTCCATTTGACCACTTAGATAGGCTACGTTTTACCATTTTATATAAAATATCAAATTGCCGATCTACACCTCATAACATATACTGTAGATAGGCTAATATGCAACTTTGTAAATTGTGTACATTTCATCTTTGTTTTGCCTATAGGCTAATGTTATGCCCAAAATTGGGACATCAGGTTGAATTAATTTGTTTGGTGGCCTACAGACTCTACACAACACCGCTACAAAGTCCTTTCTGCTGTGCTGTGGTCAGTCCGATTAATTTAATTAATCCTTTTCTCTCACCTCTAGCAGCCACTTCAAACTGCTGTAAAAGGCTCTTTGTGGACAGCATTGCAGCCATATAGTGACAGGTCAGAGGTTATCAAAACTGGCATTGTTTACCTCACACAATGGCCTCATGAATTGAAAAGCTCCCCCCTCTCTCTCTACTCGCTCCTGGATCAACCAGGGGTGGATAGTAATCCAGTACATTTACTTGAGTACTGCATGTACTTAAGTACATTTTGGGAGTTTTTCTTTTTTTTAGATAATTAATAATAATTGAGATAATTTCTGAAAATGTACTTTGTCATGTAATTATACTTTTAAATACCTGAGTATTTACTTGAGTATTTATCCACCACACCGTTTCTAACTTTCTGTAATGGAAACCATGAAGTTATGAAAAACAACATGCCGTGGCCTCCCAAAAATTGCCTTTGAGTTGTTTCCATATAGGCCTGACAAGACTTTACAAAAAAAAAATCTAAATTAAATCAGAGAGGAGGTCTGTACAGTAACCAAAGACAAACTAACTATCGGACAGCAGGAGCATTTTAATGTGAAAAGCTGACCACCTACGACCAACCTGACATCCTCTATTTCGTATTTTCAGACACAGATGGGTTTTGTCTGAGGGACGCTTTCCCACTGGCCTCCAGCGCTACCATAGCAGCAGCAGGCCAATTCCACCTTAACTTTGTTACGGAACTTGTTACATACAATAACGTCTGAGGGCACAGAGACTTTCCAAACCACACTAGGATATATGAAATATGGGCCCGGGGCATGGAGAGGATGTTTGCTTAGTGATTGTTGAAAACGCTCGGCCTTTCAGCCCCGTCCCCTGTGCAACAAAACACCCCTGAGTGCAGCCAAGCTGCATGCTATTTGTTATGGATGTCAATTTCCCTGTTTAGAGGGTTATGTAACTATACAGTTGGGTTGTAGCGTGGTAGCGCAGACTGTCTCTCTGACATGCTAAGCTCTTGCGGTGAAGCCTTACGGGAACAGTGAGGGTCATTGTGTGGGACTCTGTGTGGACAATCGCTTTGAATGCACTCAGGCCTCAGTCAGTCGTGTCACTGTCAATGTGATTTTTAAGCATGATGCGATCACCCGGACCCAATGTTGTTGAGACGCGCAGCCTGAAAGCGGCACTCATGCATCTCCCGTGGCTGCACTTATTCGAATCCGTGTTTGCAGTTTGTTTCATGGATTCTTTCCTCTCGTCAGATTTCACGGTTTCATTAAATCCAGACTGCACCGAATTCTGATCACATTGTGGGTCTATAATCCTTGCCAAGGTCGCCATGTTGGAGATACAGGCAGCAATGGCAAGGAAAATCACCTGTCACTTAACCAATTAAACGCTATATTTTGTTACCAGGGTCCCCCAGGGGTCTATACGTCCCCTGCTTTTTTTTTTGCTCCACACCAAATCTCTTTGCTGATAATAGCACATCTAGGTCTACAGATTAACGCCTTTTGTGAGCTTGTAGATCTTTCTATTTGCGCTGAATATATTCACATATTATGACCAGAATAGACAAGCTAGGGTTCAAGTGGTTAATGTGCAATGGTATAATTGCATTCAATTCTGTTTATTTTATTTTTTATTTTTCTGTTGTGGATTTAGTTTCATTTTGGTTTCCTCTTGCTATTTCTGCTATTTATTCTTTAGTTCAGTCAAATGTAATGCGCGGTCTACTGCGTCATACAAGACTATAGCAAGAAGTAATGAAAATAGCCGATCTACAAGCTCAACATGTTGCTAGCTTGCAGATTTCCACCATAAAAAATAAATAAAAAACAATAAAAACTTGTTTTAGTCATACAAGGTTTTCACCCGACAGCGACAACGTGCAACACAACAAGGCTATATGCACTCAAACCGGGACTTTGGGTTGGTGTGTGTGCGTGTGTGTGTGTGCGCGTGTGCGTGCGTGTGTGTGTGTGTGTGTGTGCCCAGAGGTCATCTCTGGGCGGGTGGACACAAATGGAGAGTGACAGCTGCCAAATGACAGTGAGATTGAAGTGGGAATGCAGGGGGACAGTGAGCGAGGGAGAGGAACATGACAGTAACAGCAGCTTAAATTAGACTGCCATCACACACACACACACACACACACACACACACACACACACACACACACACACACACACACACACACACACACACACACACACACACACACACACACACACACACACACACACACACACACACACACACACACACACACACACACACACACACACACACACACACACACACCAGCATCATTGCACCACACCAGGCGGTAAAGGTAGTGGTGTTGTTACAATACCAATCAGCGTGTCATTGAGACAGAGGGGGAGGCTCTCAGAAATCCCCTGCTTCTTTGCCCTAATTCAAACAAACAGGGACTCTAAGCAGAGCCACATGGCCTTCCTTAATGACTGACATTTTGTTTAAGAATCATTCATAATGACCTGGTTTGAATTTAAAACGCTTGGTGTTTGTTTCGCAACGAGCTGCCAATACTCGCCGATGCAGAATTCCAAAGTGCTTGAGTGACTTGAGTCTTTCTGACTTCACCACCCCCATCTCTCTCTCCCGAGTTTCTGTCCCTCTATCGCTCTCTCTTTCTCTCTGTCTCTCACTCTCTCCATCTCTTTCTTCAGCTTTCCTGTTTTGTGCTCATTAATATCCTCCAGTGGGCCAAATTCGGCCCGTTGGGAGTTTTCTCTCTTTCATTTTGACCGTTTTTCATAACCGGTAACCAAAACTT
Source organism: Protomyctophum parallelum (assembly GCF_964188405.1). Classification (NCBI taxonomy): domain Eukaryota; kingdom Metazoa; phylum Chordata; class Actinopteri; order Myctophiformes; family Myctophidae; genus Protomyctophum; species Protomyctophum parallelum. The sequence goes on from NC_139706.1 coordinate 39,277,638, forward strand.
GTTCATTCTTAATAATTAAGGGATCATTGTGTGCTATAGTACAACATGATGTCCATTGTTATGTGCTATGGGTGACCTATATGACCTATAGGACGACAAGGGACATATTTATATTACATTTTGGTGCTTTACTGCTTCATACTGCATTTACGCATTTTTATGTTTGATAGGATAATATCTGTATCTAATAGCCTGACCTTTGGATAGCCACGTTTTCATTCCATTGAATAGACTCATTATCATGGTTGTCATCTTTTGGCCACTAGCTCCCTGGCCTACCAGGAGGTTCTACCATGGTAGAATCACCCACTCCTAACGTTGACACAATGTTAATGCATGTGCTGTCGCCTGTCACGTGACCCGTCATGCAGGTCACAGACGGCATACTTCCAAAACGTGAGCTTGATTTAAGGGCTTGGTCTTTTCTACATACATACAGAATCCCTAAGCTAAGCTAACAAGCTAAACAACAACGCAGTCTTTGTGTCTTTGTGAAAAGAGTAGAGACTTTTTCAGCCTACGGTATCTTATACGTAATTAGTTCTTCTCATTATGATCATTATAAGATTGGGCCATTTCTTTCTACTTTCTTCTTATAAGAGGGAGACAGAGAGAGACAGAGAGAGAGAGAGAGAGAGAGCGAGAGAGAGAGAGAGAGAGAGAGAGAGAGAGAGAGAGAGAGAGAGAGAGAGAGAGAGAGAGAGAGAGAGATAGTCCACTCAAACTGTACAAATTCACCAATTTCCAGCATGCTCATAAGATTGGACCATTTATGTCTACTTGAGACTAAGAGCATCATGATATTCAGCCCGGGACACTATTGGGTGATTGGAGTACAGTGTGGCATGTAATGGGCGGACTGTTGTACTATAAGTTGTACTATATGAAAAACCTGATATTTGTACTTTTACTTTAGATTATTGTACTTTCTCTTATTTAATACATTTTAACACAGATACATTTCTTAAGTTTATTAGTGTGAGCTAATTTAACACTTTGACCCAAGTGATTTTTTTTAAAGGACCACTTTTCAACCCATCATAGGTCCTCACTAATAATCATGAAAAAATGGCGCAATTATTTTCTACTCTGTCTGTGTCTCATAGGAGTGCTGTGGGCAGTTCAGAAACCGTCCTCCAGTGACACCATCGATGGGGAATACAAGCTAATAGAAACTGCAGGCTTTCTAGTCCTGAAAAGTTGCAATGCAAAAATGCAAGCCATCACGATCACGATAATGAAAATCTAAACATTTTTGTAAAAAATATAGTTTAAAAAAGAATCTGCCTAATGATGATGTCACTGGAGGACGGTTTCTGAACTGCCCACAGCCCTCCTATGAGACACAGACTGAGTAGGAAATAATCATGATTATTAGTGAAGACCTATTATATGAAGATAGGTTGAAAAGTGATGAAGTGGTCCTTTAAGGGTGAAGTTAACTCACTAAAGTAAACATATATTTAAAGTAAGATATCTATTCTCTTACTCAAGTATATGGCTTTCAGAAATTACAAAAAGTATTGTATAAACCACATGTCTATTGCAAGGCAGAATTGGGTAGCATCATGGAGCAGTTCATGCAGTTGTACCTCAAGGCGCCACAAATGACCGTAGCACCGCATGGACAACAATATTAATAACATAATACATTTAACCAACCAGTTACATGTGTCTTAATGGTTTCTGGTTAAACCATGAGATTTCTTTTGTCTGGTGGCCCCCGACTTAAAGTAATTTTACAACTGTGGGGGCTGCCTAATCTAGTTGAAACCCCTGCTGTACACGGTACAGTGTACATATTCAGAGTGAGCATAATAGCAGAATTAATGTCAGAATCTGCGCAGAAAGAAGCTGAGCGCTCGTTAAAAGGGCTTATCAGGGGATCTCTTACACTAATGGAGGATTGATGTACATTTGTTAACATATATTGGTTTAAATCATGGATTTCTTTCACCTCACATATTTCCATATTAATTTATTTCTCTGTGTCTCTCTCCCTCTCTCCCTCTCTCGATCTATTTCTTCGGCTTTCCTGTTTTGTGCTCATATCCTCAGTGTTCGAATCATAACATTGAGGACGCCAGTGGGCCAAATTCAGCGTTTTTTTTCTTTCATTTTGACCATTTTTCAGTTAACCAAAACGTGTTCATTCTTAATAATTAAGGGACCATTGTGTGCTATAGTACGCAACATGATGTCACAGGGTTAATGTTAACATGATACGTTAGGATCATGTGTATGGTAGCAAGTTGGTCTTTTCTTTGGACATACAGTATATCCCTAAGCTAAGCTAACAAGCTAAACAACAACGCAAACTTTGTGTCTTTGTGAAAAGAGTAGATACTTCAATGATTTTCAGCCTACGGTATCTTAGAGAGACCATGACTCAAGGGAACAATAATAATTCACCAAACTAAATAATTCACCAATTTTCAGCATGCTCATAAGACCATTTATGTCTACTTTCGGAGAGAGAGAGAGAGAGAGAGAGAGAGAGAGAGAGAGAGAGAGAGAGAGAGAGAGAGAGAAAGAGAGAGAGCACAGAGGCTCTCATGATACATTTCATGAACCATTAGTTGAGAGCATCATGATATTCAGCCCGGGACGCTATTGGGTGATTGGAGTACACTAAAAAATAGGTAGCTACACATTGAGGGAAGATGGCATGTAATAGACGGACTGCACTCACAACTCATGATGTGCTCTTCCCTGTTCATGTGCCACTCTTTTGTTAAGTTGTATTATGAAAAACCTGATATTTGTACTTTTACTTTAGATTATTGTACTTTCAGAGGTTCCAGGGAGTAGACAGGTCCACAAGTATATTTCAGGCTTTTTATTTACCTTGAAAGTGCAGTGCGAGTCAGCGTCCAAAAAATACAAAAAATAAATAATACTGGCCAAGTTCCAAAAAAACAAAACAAACACTTGAAAAACTATATACAATCAAGAGACAAGCAGGAACTGGTAGAAGCTTTTCCCTGGCTGGCAGTTCTCCCCTGTTGTCTCTTACCTAGCCTCAAGTGAGGCTGAACCGCCTCCACCTACAGCAATCCTGCTCTTAAACAGGTGGGGCAAACCATCCTCTAATTAAGTAAGTGGTCATTAGTTAACTCGCTACACGGCTAACTAAGCCTATGAGTAATACTTCCACATCACTATATACATTAAAGGAATACTAGATATACAAACACTCAACTATTTCACAGGTCCAATTCATTTAGAAAACCTAACATAAATATAAAGACCAAACATAATACAGACAAGAACAAACACCCCTCCTCCTCTACAGTACTTGGCACCCTCCAATCTAGAGAGGAGTGCAAGCACTGCAGAGGGGAGACATGTGCCACACATACCAATGAAACTTCAGTGTCAATAAATACAAATAAACATTTCAAACTCTTTCAACCATTGTGTTAATTAATAAAAATGTCATTTGTACAATATATATAAAAAAACGTTACTTCCAGTCCAGCTGTTTGTCCATTGATCAAGTTGACCTAACTGTGTGGTCTGTTTGCAAGGTCCTTGATATTGTCTAAGGGCATGGGCTGCCCCGTGACAAACTACGTTTTAACACCAGATACTTTTCTTAAGTACAATTAGTGTGAGCTAATTTAACACTTTGACCCAAGTGATTGTCTTTAAGGGTGAAGTTAACTTACATAAACATAACTTGCTTACTTTAGTAAGTGTATATATTTAAAGTAAGATAGCTGTTCTCTTACTCAAGTATATGGCTTTCAATTTCAAGTATTGTATAAATCACATAACTTGCAAGGTATAATTGGGTAGCAGTCATGGAGCAGTTCAAGCAGTTGTAACTACCTCAAGGTGTCACAAATGACCATAGCACCATGCACACAAAAATATTAATAATGGCCTGGGCCGTGGCTCAGCGGTCCAGGCACCTTGGCCAGTAGCCCGAGACTGGCATGCAGTGTGCCGCGGGTTCGACTCCCGATCCCGTCGGCCTTCACTGCATGTCACTCCCCCATCTCTCTCCCCATTTCCTGCAGCCTACTGTCTGTCCCTCTATGAAAAATAGAATAAAATAAAGGCGAAAGCCGAAAAAAACAAACATTAAAAGAATATATATTTATAATAACATAATAAATTAACCGTTTAACCAACCAGTTACACGTGTCTTAATGCAGTTTATGGTTAAACCATGAACTTTTTTTTGTCTGGTGGCCCCCGACTTAAAGTAATTTTACAACTGTGGGGGCTGCCTAATCTAGTTGAATAGGCCTACCCCTGCTGTACACGGTACAGTGTACATATTCAGAGTGAGCATATTGCAGAATCAATGTCAGACTCTGCACAGAAAGAAGCTGAGCACTCGTTAAAAGGGCTTATCAGGGGATCTCTTACACTAATGGAGGATTGATGTACATTTGTTACCATATATTGGTTTAAATCCGCAGATGGACTTCTAGTTCACCTCACATATGTTTTCCATATTTATTTATTTTTACAATGTGTTTCTTTGAGTATGATTTACGGACACAGTAATCGTGAACAATTGGGGAAAGGGTAATTCTGTTTTCATTTATTAATTTATTATTATTTTCTTTTCTTTTTTGGGGTCGGGAGGTGGGAGGGAGGGGGGTGCATTAAATCCTGTTCACAATCAGAATGACTTATGAAACAAAATCCTTGTTACCACACACATAAAAAGTACAGTTTACATCACACATGTCAGACAGATTGAGTCATGCAAGTGAGCCATAGTTTAAAATAAATTCACCACCAAACTCTGCAACTTGTACAATGACATCTTTGCCAAGAGAAGCCGGGCACATACAACTGCATTCCTATATGATCACTGTGACTCTTCTTTGCAGCAGAAGCAGTAAACATTTAGTACCTCATTGACTAGGGAAATTAAGCAATTACCAATCACCAGAACGCAGATATTAAACATCTTTTTGAACAACTCGATACGCCGTCGACTATGCAGTAAAATACCCCAGAACGGAAAGCATCCCCCAAAGACATGAATCACTTCCAACCAATTAATAATCGCCTCATTTAAATCTGCTGCATGCGCTCATTGAGCCAAAAATCAATCTCGGTCTACATTTTTTCATATTGATGAACTGTGATGGGAGAAGAATGCAAACTTTAAACGAACAATACCATGGCCATGTACATAGATGGAAATCAATTGTAATTAAAACTAAACAAGTGTTCCGCTTTATTCGCTCAAAGAGTGCGCTAGTCATTAAATACATTTTCACCACTTATTAGTTAAAGGTTTTTAAATTAAATGCACGGTATCTGCCTCCTTTGGGATAGCGCTCAATGCTTCTGCACTTGGCGCGCGGCACATTTACCCCACGCTTGCTTTGCAATCAAAAGGCGGTCCAAATTAAGTATCAAACAGTTTAATGTTATGTGTCAGTCTCTGAAACGATCTGTATTAGAAGCACTTAATTAAACTTTCAAATTCAAATGTACTAATCAGTTTGCAGCAGAGTGGGTGCTTGTTTTCCCCCTACATGAAACGCCACGGCTGGCCAGCCCGGCCCACTCTCCCGCTCATTAACATGAAGGTGTGATTTGCATTTCCTGATGGACTGTTCCAGTTTTTAATATCCTTCCCTTTCTGCTCTTACATCAATCACGGGGGAAACTCAGGCCACCACAGGGCCACCATTAACCCTCCAAATCTGCCGCAAAACAAATATTACAAGAGTTCACTAATTTGGAGATCAAAAAGCCACTTGTCCATTATATAATTGAAATGAAGGCGGAGGAGTGGACTTCTGAAGAGATTCGTAATTACCAGCTGTTAATTGAGCACTTGTGGTGTCTCACTTTTAATTAAAAACGAGCGGCTCGTCGCTGGACGATAAGCGGGGGGTGCCGAGGCGACGGCTTAATCAACAAAGCCAGAGGAATTTGTTTCTGCAGTGGCCAGCGGCGCGGGGCTGGAGAAATCTTCAAATAACCCAGGGAGATTAAAACCTGTCCATTAGAGGCAGTCAGGTTTTATTTGGGGCGGTTGGGAGCGAGGTGCATTTGATGTCGTCCCGCTGCAAGAGTCCCCAGCGCAGCGCGGCTGGGGGCTCGGGTCTAATCAGCCTGCTGCCGGCCCTGGGCGCTCAAGTGGAGGAATTGGACCCCGCTGGTGTGGAGAGAAAGTGGGGAGGGCAAGGGGGACACAGGGAGAGAAAGGAGAGAGGGGGTGGGGGGTGGGAGAGAACGAGAAAGGAGTGGAAGAACAGAGCCCCAACCTCCCCCCCACTCTCCCTTCCCCTCCTTTCTCTCTCACCTTTTCTTTCCCTGGCACATTCACTCAACTTACTTACTTACTACTGCAATGATGAGCCAAAAAATAATTTCAACTCCACTTTCTTTTCCAGTCTGTTATTTTGTCTTTTTCATAGCACATTTGTCACCGAGAGACAGCTTGGCAGTCTGTGAAAGCATCAGATATCTTTTCAGGATGTGTCAGCGCCCTCAGACGATACACAAACAACCTCGAGTCCTTTTCGGACACACGGAAAAAGCCCTTCCACCTATTTTGTGACCCAATGAACTTATTGCAGCGCAGTGTAAACGCAGTCGAAACAAAAAAATAAAATCTCCTGCACTTGATAGCCTGAACATGCAGCTATAACTCACACGATGTTTATATGAACGAGACAGTCGGCCGTGGTCAGCAACTCTGGGCCGCGGCCAGATCTCGCAATGGGTTCTCTGTGCTACGCCAGTCGCGTCCACTACATGGCCAGTTGGGTGCGATAACTCCGTCCACCCCCTCTCTGACCCCTCTGCTCCTGCACTGATAAAACTGTCTGCCAGGAAGTGTCCTTCACTTCGCTTCCTCCCTCTAATGCTCAATCAACACCTGTCACTGCGGCGATTTTGCTACAGCGGTGCCCGCCCTACTGGGCTGAGGGGTACAGCGGTGCCCGCCCTGCTGGGCTGAGGGGTAAAGGGCACACTTGACTACGGTGTCTTAGGCACAATCCTGTTACTTGTAGATCTGTTCTTTTTGCTATAAGAATTGTTTGGAACTCAGTGACATGAACATTTGCCACAGATAATTACTCGTGACATCGCGTTGGGAGCCTGTAGATTTATTTTGAGTGATGATGAAGTATTCAAGGTTGAACTACGAGGTTAAATTACGTATAGTTACGACTGCAAACGATATTGTTTTCCCGTGTCATATTGCACAGCACAAATCTTCATATCCATGAAGCGACGGGCGAATCACCAGGGGGAATGCCGCAGCCCCTCGAGATAACGGGCTCTGGGTTTATCTAAGGAAACAGTCGCAGGGGCGAGGATGGTCTGGCCTCACTGACAGATTAGTCCAGTCCAGGCCCACTTCCTGCCCGCTGAGGACACTAATTACAAGGAAGGACTGGACACCACAATAAGAGCTGACAGTTCAGTGCACTTAACGCTGCTTCACACAATCCGCCCGTGTATTAGTACAGTGGGCCACGCCAAGCTAGGAACTTCATCACGCCAGCCAGCGCTTATCTGATGTGACAAACCTGGATGTGGTTTAGATGGGGGGGGGGGGGGGGGGGTCATGAGGGGCTCTTCTGAGAAAACTGTGAGAGCGTTGATTTATCAGCGAAGAATGTCGAGTGGTTTATTTGAAATTGCAGCGGCCTCACCCTCTATTCTCTCTGTTGCCGTCTCGCGCACGTTGACAAACACAAAAACACACAAATGCAAGTACAGTTCTTTCTTTGTTTTACACATGCACGCACCCATGTGCACGCACAAGCACACATGCACTCAGTAAGCTCAGTATATAAGCTCATTGTCAACGGAGTGGGTTCCCAGTGTTAATGACATCCTGTTTACTAACACAGTGAGGAGGGTCGCAGGGGTCATGGTCGCTCTATCTGTCTGGCTGCTGTATCCTCTGTTTCTATTCAAATGACCTCTGACCTCATGATAGTGCTCAACACAACTACTACCAGAGAAGGAGACCTAACACCCACAAAGAAAACAAAGATGGCGACCGAGAATGACTCCTGACACAAATTAAATGTAGGCCACACACACACACACACACACACACTCAATTGCCCAGAGGGTAGATTAAAAGTACAGTTACATGTACGTACGAGGCTGTTTTACAACAGCAGTTTGAAGTGAGACATTGTTTTATTTTGAGAATTGCTGGCTGTGTTATTGGATTGTTTTACACTAGCTGGGAGTTTCGTTCCAGAAGCCACCCGGTGCGTGCGTGCGTGCGTGTGTTTTGGTGGCCAGGGCTCTGGCTGGTATTTATTAATCAAAACCCTAATGCGTTCCCCACTGAGGGCTAGCGCCCCCACTAGCCTCTAAGACAGTGCTTCTCAAACCTTTTCATGTCAAGGACCCAAAGGCCACGGCCCACGGGCCCAGATCAAGGTCCATTTGCTTCCTAACTGTCAATAATTGAGCAGGGCAACCCCTGGAACCGACCCTTGGGGTCCCTGGGTCCCTATACTCCCCAATATGAGAACCTCTGATCTACAGTACAATCTGCTAAAACAAAGAAGTAATACAAATGCATGCAACTAATTGCACGACAAAACAAGCATTGTGTTTCTGCTGGCTGCAGTGGGGCTTCTAACATAGCGGTTATAGTTTGATAGTGAGCTAAGATGAACTAAGAAAGGGAATCCATTTATTTAGCCATGTACATTTACCCGGAATAATAACAATCCTTCTGTTTTTCCTTTGGTTTTATGTGTTTTCATACAGTAGCTGTACTTTGTCTCTGCCAAGCCCACCAGGATACACTGACAGAAAGACAGATTGATCCAACAGGCTGACAGACAGATGGACAGGCACACAGACAGAGAGACAGACCACAGTAAATCCAACCACTTTCGACCTGGCCTCCCTATTTTGGACATAATGGGTGAAACATTTCCAAAGATTGTGCAAATAGCAGATCAACAAACCTCAAAATGTTTTGGCCATTTCCACTACTCATAGAGTAGTGGAAGTAGTTAAGCATTTTAGATTATGTGCATTTGCATAAAAGCTGAATGGTCAACATCAATGTGAGTGATGCTTGTGTACCTGTGTGTGTGTGTGTGTGTGTGTGTGTGTGTGTGTGTGTGTGTGTGTGTGTATAGGTGCATGCATGCGTGTGTGTGTGTGTGTGTGTGTGTGTGTGTGTGTGTGTGTGTACAGTATGTACACGGCTATATGTGCAATAAGAGCTGCTGAATGCGTGCAGCTGGCAAAGCGAATGTTTCACTTTTTTTCTTCTTTTTTCTTCTTCTTCTACCGGCCTCTGTGGCCGTGCCAGCGGGCGGGGCGGTATGGCAGCGAGCGCGGGTCGGGCGCCACAATGTGGCTGTCAGTCCACGGGACGTCTCGGAGGAGAGGGGCGAGGGGCAGCCCCCGCCAACCCTGGCCCATCCATCATCATGACACTGCTCGCAGCAGCCATGGGAAACCCACCACTGGCCAGCCACTCTGGACCGAGGCTGGGTGGGAGGAGAGAGACGAGACTGGCCATCCATTAAAAACACATTGTTTTGTTTATTATAACTAGTTAATGAGGTTGAAGTGAAGCCCCCCTAATACTTCCAGAGGGTATTTTTCTTTTCTGGAGGCAGACGTAGTCCTGTTGCTCAGGAATACATATCCAAGCAAGGCCAGTTCTGTAATAGTTGCCTGTGTGGTTTTATGAGAGTGGAGCTGGCCATGTTAAGAGTGAGATCTTGAGATCGAAAGTGAATCATTTGGGGGGGATTTTGTTTTTACCCACAACGCATAGCTCAGTCTCTGAACGCCCATGTCTGCTCCGCTCTTCTCCCTTCCATTCTTCTATCCTTACACTTTAAAGGTGCATTTGTCTTACTGTTGAGCTGCAACAGAGAGCACATTTGAGAATGGGAAGGCCAGTTGTTTCCATTTGAGTTTCACGCAATACCCCTTGTCAACCAGTATATGGTCATACCCGACCACAGGATATACATTTCTCAACACACACAGAAAAAGGTTTTGGATTGCTGCATCCAGATCCGGGTGCAGTTGTACACTCTCTTACTCCCTATTTCGTTCTGTCCAATCCATTTTGGACAACAGTTTTTCTGAATGCAACTAAACTCCATATGTCTGTAATCTTAAAACAACAGCACACTTTAGAATCCATCTCGTACTGAATAATTAGAGTTGGTTAATTAGTTGCGATAGAAACTATACACGCCATATAATAATCATGTAATTCAACAATTACAGTAAATATTACACTTTCCAAGTTAATCACTTATTTGAATCCATCGAACAACTGACTCTTTTTATTTATTTTGCCTATAATTCCCAAAATAGTGACGGTGGGTTGAAAGTGGTTAAGTAAAATGTGAGAATTTTGCAGGAAGAAAGAAAGAAAGGAAGAAACACTGTCTGTGTCTGTGTGCGTGAGAAAGGAAGAAACACTGTCTGTGTCTGTGTGCGTGCGTGCGTGCGTGTGTGTGTGTTTGGAGGTATAGAGTTAGGGTGATGCTTTGTGGAGCCAGGGGCCTCCGCTCTCCCTGTCTGGAGGAGATATGAGAGAGAGGACCCACTCCCTGTCCGGCCACAGCAGGGGTCCGGGCTGCCCGCTGGCATGCCTGCCGTAATTGTTAGTATTAAATCACCCGCATTTTAACTCCTCGAGATGCTATCTGCCACGCCGTTAAGATCTTTTACAGGAGTGAGCTTCTCACATTGCAAAACACGGCCCTTCCCGACAGCAATGCACGTGATTAAAGTAAGATAGTTATGTAGCCTAGTAGCCTACTGTAACTCACTATGAGAGAGAGAGAGAGAGAGAGAGAGAGAGTGTGTGTGTGTGTGTGTGTGTGTGTGTGTGTGTGTGTGTGTGTGTGTGTGTGTGTGTGTGTGTGTGTGTGTGTGTGTGTGTGTGTGTGTGTGTGTGTGTGTGTGTGTGTGTGTGTGTGTGTGTGTGTGTGTGTGTGTGTGCGTATACGTGTGTGTGCAAGCAATACACAATACAATGGGGGTCTGTATCAGACAGGCCGGGCGAAGTGAGCGGTGCAGGAGCCGATGGCCCCAGAGTGATGGCTCTCCACCACACCCTGCCCCTGCCCCTGCCGTCACTCAGCATGCACACCTCACCACCGAGCTGCACCGCCAGCTGTTTGCTTTGGGAAGGAGGCTCAAAGCCAATTAAAATACACTTAGCGCGGTGTCCGACTCATGTTTGGAAAGATAATATAAGGTCCGGCAGGCCAGTCAACGCCGTTTGAGTGAGGGAGGGACCGGGCAAGCCAGTAAAAGAAAAAAAAGGGGGTAGGGGGACTACCACAGCATCATTGTCTCAGAATCCACGAGTCCATTATCGCGCAGACGAGATACTTATCTCTGTAGCTGTGTGCTAAAGTAGAAAAACAGGCGCTAACTGCATTCCGATTTGTTCCCTCGCCGGGAAGGACAATATTATCTTTCCCATTATGGTTGAGCAGATATTTATTCTCTCCTAAAAATATTTCCCGGAGTGTTAAGGGATGTATAGATATCATTACTAATTGTCAAAATACACTTTTAAGACTGGTTTGTTTGAATGCTTGATTGAGGAGAATAAACAAGAGTACAAATAGAGGTGTGCATTAGGTGTGAAAAAACTGAGTAAAATAGGTTTATAAACAGATTAGGGGAGCAGAAACATAACATTCATTTATCTTCATGTTTAAGTCACAGACCTACACCTACACACACATGGTATCAGTGGCGTGCACAGACATTTAGAGGGGCAGGTGCTCAAGTGAAAAAAGGGCACCTTGTGCAGCGAGTGGAACCGTCCGGTTGCCTTAATAGTGTGAGATTTATAGATTTTGGGGCATAAATAATATATTAGAAGCTTTTTATCAATAATTGAACAATGTCACAATGGTCCACATACTGTACAAATAAATATATATATATATATCAAAAGTGCACATTGCTGTCCAGAGCGCAAAGGGCTCTAGCACCACCTAGTGTATATCTGTGCACGCCACTGCACGGTATGCATGCACACACTCATGTGCACGCACGTGCACGGACACAAACACACACACAAGCGCGCACACACACACACACACACACACACAGAGTGCAGGGTGCTGATATGAGCGGTGGTGAGTGGTGAGCAGGGACGGGAGCAGCATGTCTGTTCAGTGTGTTTTAAGAGTGTTTAAATGAGTGAAAAGTCAGTTATGGTTTCCAGATGGGCGCCGGTTTGATCCGGATCATTCTGACAGGCCTGGACTTTGATGTGCTGCTGCCTATTACTGACATTACAGGGAGACAGGCATATTTCTCCCTAATCACTTCCAACTCCTCCACATCCATACTATGCAAGGCCCAAACCAGCTGGCTATACGCTACACATACATTACCACAGAATGGCGGACCCACGCTAGCATGCTAACAAACAAAGACAAAGACAAACAAACAAAAAGTGGACAAAAAAGCCACCAACATACAGTACAACGTATCATAACTGTTCTCAGTTCTGTATTAAGCTGGAAGCATACTTCAAAAGAAGCCACATTCATTTCAGCTTGTTGAAACTGTAAATTCTCTGCAGATGAAATTGTTTTACGCTTTGATTGCTGAACATTAGACCCTGGCCACTGAGCTGGATCTTTACTCTTTTTTTTCAGTGTAGCCACAACCTTTTCCCATGCATTATTTTGTATGTCTCTGCTCTTATGTTAGAGTCTACTACTTGTAGATAGTCATGCAACGCGGTCCGTGTATAGTTACAACATTTTGGAAGTGAGCGACTACATGTGTGTGGTATGTGTACATACACGTATGTATGGCATGCGTGTGTATTTTCAGGCACAAATGCATGTGCATAAACACAAAAGATGCGGTAGGGTGCAGCCATGCAGGGTGTCAGCGTGTCTGGGTCGGCCCGTCTCTGAGGTTCTTCTGTGTTTCATCTGGGTTCTGACTGTCCTTATTGTATTTTATCAGAGACCCACAGTTTAAAATGTTATGAGAAAAAGAACACAGAGGACATAATGGCTCCATTTATGCCGAGAGGAGAGAACTCCCCTGGAAACATCCATCTGGTCAGGCAGGTTAAATATAGCCCAGACAGACAGATAGACGGAGGGGAATAATTCCTCCTCCACCCACACTCCCCAGTAAGCCCGGTGGAAGTCATTTCTCAACGGCCTCAGAGGAGGAGGAGCAGGAGGAGGAACAGGAGCAGCCCTATGCTCCTCGCTAATCGCTCCCCGACCCGGGACCACTCCTCCACGGCCCCCGCTGACCCCCTGGCCTCCTCCCCATCATCATTATCATTATCATCACATAGAACACCCTGTATTTCCATATTTCATCTTTTTTATGTTTTCTTTCTTAAACGAATGCTATATTGGTCATCCTTTAACAACTTGAGTCCTATTTTATACTTGGTGGACAGTGTCACGTATAACTTGTGACTGTGAGGTGTTATGGCATGGCTATTTCCGCAATTTCTTTGAAAGCCTATATAGCCTAATGCCATGCAATCAATGAAGTATTAACAAAAGCTTGTAACTAAATACTGACTACATTGGACCCACTATAACAGATTAGTTTTTCCATTTTGTGAAAAGTAACGGTTTTGTACATACAAGATTTCCGGTATAGGTGGTGGTTGGAGAAGAGGGGGCTTTAGAAAGAACATAATTCAAGCTCGAGATCCTCCTCCTCCCCACGCCCCCTTTATCTCCCAAACGCAGGGGAATGCTGAGGGGCCGGCGCTTTGGAATCCGTGGGTTTTGTCTGCCACTCGGGTAGAGCTGGGCTGAGCCCTCTTGGACTGGCAGAGGGGTGTATTCAGAGCAGAGACTGCATGGAGGGCCCTTCACGGGACAATGGTGCGGCCGGGGGACAGAATGAGTCCTTGATGGGGGAGCCATGGAGAGACGCAGGTGTCTGGGGTGAAGAACACTTTCTCAGTTCTGACCCACTTATCCCTCCGGCAGCTATAGCCTGTCCTGTCCTCTCCTCTCCTCCCCTCCCCTCTCCTCTACACAGGACAAAACCTCACGGGGTCCACCATTACGCTCTGAGATTTAAATTAACACTGTGTGCTTTCCTCATTGATATGGGTCAAAGCGCCCTATGTTCGCTGACTTATGATTCATGGCTGTTCACTCAATTCCCAACCCTGATTTGTACGACACATTGTGAGCTTATATATCTGCTATTTTCAGTGCACGGCGCTAGTGTGCAACCAAGTATAAATCAGGTTCAACTGACCACTCAATAACCAAAGTTGGTTTGCATGAGCGTGACCCCAAACGTCTCAAACGTGTAACGGGTCCCTTTGTGTTGCCAAAAACAATTCCACAGATGTTTGTCCATCCTATAGAAGGACTGGTCAACAGGGCACTGGTCTGCATGCTCATACCAGGGAGGGACATCCTATAGACGGACTGGGCAACAGGGCACTGGTCTGCATGCTCATACCAGGGAGGGAGACAGGAAAAGGCCTTTGACCTCCCCAGGCTTCACTCCACATTCCTGGTAATTGCACTCCATCATATTTTGTGCTGAGAAAAATAAATAAAACATCTAAATAAACTCTGTCGAGCCATGTCGCCCATCTGCCGTCAGATAAGAGGAAGAAAATAAAATAGACCCGCTCCATAAACACATCAGCGCTCATGGTCACGGCAACCATAAATTAGCCTGGGGAGATCATTTTTAGACTTTAGGTTACCAGCAGGGAGAGGACAGTGGAGGGAGAAGACAAGCTGCTCTTTAAAATCTCATCAGAGCTGTCAATGGCATCTCAGCTCCGTGAAACTGCGCCGGCATCTTCTGCAGGAGCCGAAGAGAGAGAGAGAGAGAGAGAGAGAGAGAGAGAGACAGAACAACAAGGATGTGACCGCTAGAAATGCCAGTTGGCCTCTGAAAACGAGGCTGGGTTATAGGAGGCCAGGGCGGGAGTGACTCAAGTGGAGTGAAGGAGAACCAGGAGTCATATAGCCCCCTAGCGGCCATGATTCAAACAAAAGAGCCCGATTGTCTGTCTGTCTGTCTGTCTGTCTGTCTGTCTGTCTGTCTCTCCCCACCCCTTCAACAAAGAGTTTGGGTTTCCAATAAAATCTCAACTGGGAAACTTGTCTCACAAACACTTGACAGATGTTCCCAACAATGACACAAGTGTTCATCATGTGAGCGAGAACAATTTACTGAATTCTCTCACAACAGCACAGCGAGTGCCGTACGTCGCTGTGCTATGCTGCGTCGCTGTGCTATATGCTTGTGTTACTTGGGAACACAAGACATCAAAAGAACAACAACAATACAATGAACAACTTTGTTTTGTCCCTTCTACCTTGTTTAATGCTTTCTTCCTTAATTTCTCTAAACTTCAACGTACTTTGATATTCTGTGTTGTATCATAGAGGACAACACAATGAATCCCTAAGACATTCATTCTTTTAACACCTCTCCTTTGTAATGAACTGATAAGAGCCGCTGGGAGGACATTACCTTTATACGGCAAATAACAATTATTGTCAAAAGCACGGTGCGCGGCTCCCAGGAGCCAGCGCTGTGCATTGTGCTTCCTCTCACTCTCTGGGCTGGAAACGTGGCCTCTGAATTCTCGCAGCCAGATTTATCCTATTTTCCCCCCAACTTATTTTCATATCCATTTCCTTTCTCTTTGTGAATTAGGAGGTAAGTAAAGGCACAGGGGCCATGCTGCATAGTGAAATCAGCTGGAATTGCCACATTAAAGAAGGCAGGCGAGGTGCAGCCGGAGCCATCCTCCTGGATTTGGGCAAATTCAGCTGATGCAAAACAAGGAATTAATTTGAGGGGACCGGCCTGCGTGCTGGGCTTGGCGCTCTGACAAAGATGAATGGCATCATTCCAAGCGAATGGTAATTTCACTTTTTGTGACAGTGCTTTAGAGCAAAAGCGACTCGGGCCGCACAAAGCATTTGCAATCCCATTGAGGGCCCTCGGTACCTGCCTATCAGACACTGCACATTGTTTACCAATCATCTGATATTGATTGGTTTCAGACTAAAGTTTGAAGATGAATTAGAGAGGGAGAAGGTTAAGTCCTAACCTTGAAAGATTTAGTGTCTATTCAGCCTGCGTGTAGGACTCTCCTCGGCTCCCTCAGAGAATGGGGAACTTTTAAAATTCAATAGGGGGGTGGGAGACACAAAACGTGTCACATTCACCAAGTGAATCCACTGGAAGAAACGCAGAAGAACACCCAAAAAGCATAATCTTTCTCCTCACTTGATAGAAATGGTAATTGCATGTGTGGGGATAATACTTTGAAGCCAAGGCCTCGGTCGGACAGACCGCCTATTTGGGTAAAAAAAAAGGGGCAACAAAACAGCTCCTTCTTAACGCTTTTGTTCACTTCTCTCTTTTAAATGTTTACTGAAAAAGAGCCTTCAAATTCAGTCTCCATCTCCTGCACAATGTGGCACCTATCGCTCTTGGGTGCATGGACACATTGTATTATATGGGAATCACTGGTATCTCGCTTCTATTTAACATTTAAAAAGAAATGTCCATCCTCTTGAGATGAACAAAAGAAAGAAAGAAATTGTAAGAGAAAGAACGTAGTTTGAATACTGTTAGGCTCCGCTATGAAGTGTTGCAGATGTTTTCAACTGCCAAGTCAATGATCCCTAAAGACGTTTCTTTGACGGAAGCAAACAACAGCACAATCAATGGCAAAAGACAAACATAAAACCATTTCTGCTAGTAAACCAGCAAACTCTTTAGAGTATAGATATTCTCCCTAAATGGAGATGCGTAGTTGTTGACATCCATGGACATGATAGAACACCACAGGACACTGGAATCTCCCATTTTGACATCTTGTGCAAGTGATGTACCCATATTTTGACTTTCATGCTTTGCCATTTGTCAAAGAGAAACGGCGACCATCAGGGTAGGTTCACATGGCTACCTTCGGATGTACCGAATCCCAGCATGGAGTTTGAGCTCCAAATGGACCAGTGGACTGCCCCTCACAGCAGGGTCACACCACTTAACGCCTAGCCCCCCCCCCCCCCCAATCCCCGTACAGCTGGCAGCCCCTGTTTGCTCCGGGGCCTCCGGCCCACTCGACCTCCCGACACAGCTCAGATGAGGCACAGGCAGAGCTAACCTCACAAGATGCCACGGTCAGAGGTCATATGGGAGAGTGGATGCGCGACTCACAGTCCGATGCAAAGGAGAGAGCAAATACCATCCCAGCGGTCTTTGAAGAGCATCGCTCTGTCAAGGAGCAACATGTGCACATCCCTCTGTTAATACAGCCGATGAAAAGTGATGAAAGCTATAGGAAATTGAGAAGTCAGCCGCAGCTGATATGAAAGGAGCCTAGCCAAATAACATTATAAATGTCTCTGTAACAGTAAACTTTCAAAACAACTGGTTAATAAGTTTAAGAAGAAAGAAGAGAAAAACAACATAATCTTTTATGTTAATTGTGCACAATTTCTGAGTTTGTACAACAACTAATATTATTATATAGCAAATCTGAATTAATCCAATGTATCCAGTGTATTTCATTCAGTCAACCCCTGCATTCCTCAGGTCTGGAACTAATTCTAAATGGACGCTTGCAGGTCCATTTTGTGTGGAGTAAGGACTGCAGGGCTGTGCAGCAGACGCTCTGCGCATACAGTATGACACCGCGTGTCACTGACAGCGCTGCTCATGGAGAGGAAGTGGACGGACTGCAGTGCTGAGGATACAGGTGTGTCCGTCACGCCACGGAGGCGGACATGCAGAGCTGCAGAGGGCAGACGGGCCAGGACAGGACAGGACGCGCGGGGCACGGGGGCCTGACAGCTACTGTTAACCAGACAGACGATGATAAGTATGGCCCCAGCGGAGAGACCAGCGTGTGCCATGCCTCATCACAGGGCTAGAGATCATGGCGGATATTCCGCCGCTCAGCAACTGGAGCGCAAACAGTGGCAAGGTTAGGGGGTTCAACGTCTACTGTAGTAATGGTTCACAAACGGCGTGTGCCACACAAATCAAGTACCCACATATGTATTATTTTTAAATCACGTGCTATGATCCCTATTTAGGGGGATATTTCTTTGATAAATAGCCGATCTACAAGCTCACAACCCATCCAATTGTGATGCGTTTGTAGATTGGCTGTTTTTTATATGAATATAGGCGACGGTGTGCCTTGAGATTTTAACGTTCCCAAGTTTAAAAACTACTATAGGCTACTAGAGCTAAAGAATGCACTGTACGTGCATTCAACAAATCCTATTCATAATATTATCAAGTTTATTAGTGTTTATTGCAGTTTTTCCTGTAATTAAGAGGCCAGTCATGATGACCAAAGATTGGTGCACAAAATCTTTCAGCAATGCCCCAGAAATATCCAATGTGCTTCTGTCAACGCAACCCAATGTAGTATATGTATTCATGCTAAGTAAATGATTGGACAGCCATCCTTTTAATGATTCAAAGCTGCTAAAGAAGTGAATAACGTATTTCTGTATGTGTTCACTCAAATACGCCCTAGTGATTTTTCTTTCACATTTTCCTTCCACTTCACTCAGGATAAACAAGCAACATGTTTTGACTAAAGACTGACAAACTGTTTTTGTAGGCATGCATGTAGGCATGCCAAAGCCTGCTCTTAAAATATATATACATGCACAACACATACCAGTATTCAACACATGATTAACAGCCAATTCAGTACAAAAAAGAAAAAAGAATGTTTACAAAAATATATACATGATTGTATAAATAGAGATTTAACTAAAGGTATTTAGGCTCATATGATTGTATTGCCATTCTTGCTGTACACAATTCAGCCACCAAAATAGATAACACATGTGACCCAAGTTTGTGTCATCATAACCCACAGGTTGAGAACCACTGCTAATAGATCAGCAAACCAGCTGCAAATGTTAATTCAATTAACCCTAGAAAACTAAACCTGGACGATTATGTTTACCGTATGTGATTTTCATAATGTTGCTGATGTCTGAGGTGGATGGGTCCTTGGGTACCTTCAGGATGCTCACAGACATCATAAAGGTACAGTAGGTGTGTTTCCCTGTCCACATCCCTGTTTTATTTTGGAATATATAAAATAACACCCATATTTTTCATTTTTCTTTTTCTTTTTGTGAAAGTTCATGTTACATTTTGTACTTTGTACATTTTGATGTTAGTGATGGTGTGACATTGACAAAAATAAGGTTTAGTGTCTAGAGTTAATATAAGAATTAGTCTGCAGGACAGGACAGCATATACCGTAAATGTCATGTGTACTGCTGCTGCAGTAAACACGCACGCACACACACACTATGCTAACGATCACCAGGTTAAACTATACACCACGTCTTAGAGAGGAACAACGTACAGTCTTTTCTATGCCCTCTATAGGATATTGTATAGACACACACACACACACACACACACACACACACACACACACACACACACACACACAGAGGCCTCTGGGCTTTATAGCTGGTCCTCATCCCCTGAATGCGAGCAGCACTTAAACTTTCCCCTTTTCAAACACGGGAGCACAAAGCGAGGGAACCACATCAGTGAGCTGCCGATCATCCCCACAGACGGCTGAGCCAGGACAACGGGGCAGGTCCCCCCGCGCACGTCCACACACACCGTCCTGTACCGTCCTGTCCTGTCTCACCCCCATCACCAATACCCTCCCCCCCCACCCCCCCCCCCCCCGCCCGTCACTGGGGCCCCCGGCAGGGCCCAGACGTCACCATATGCAATGCTCGCTGTTATGCGAGACTAGATAAACGACAATTCCTTTTTTTGTGCAGGGGGTGGGCGTTTAAAAGGAGACGGAGCGAGCAAGACCGTGAGTGAGAGAAAGAGAGAGAGGGGGCCTGGTACTGCAGCTGTCCTGCTGGCCATACCACCGCCCCCCCCTCCACCCCACCCCAACAGGCAGGTTTGTCCCTTCAGAGGCATGGCCAGGCAGGGCAAGAAAAAAAAACACGCTTCATTACGTCCTCTCTCCCTGGAGCAGCCAGGGGCCTTTCAGAGCAGATAAGCCTCTTAGACATGAAGTAGTGCTCAGAGCGGCGTTTGAGTGACAGCAGGAAGGTTTAGCCATTCAGTGGACAATGCCGCATTCTCTGGTTTTAATCTAGTAGGCGGACAATGATCTGTTTTTTAAGGCCTCATCTCCTCTCCTTTTCCCACAGCAGTAGGTGACTGGCGGGAGGAAGACAGAGAGAGAGAGAGAGAGAGAGAGAGAGAGAGAGAGAGAGAGGGGAGAGGGGGGGGGGGGGGGGGGGGAGGCACTGGTGTAACTGCTATCTCCCAAGGCCTCGCGTTTCCTTGACGTCCCAAAACCGAGGTGGGAAGAGAGAGGAGGGATGACGGGAGTGTGGGACGCAGGGGCGGTGTCTGTGTGGGAGTACGGTAGTGGTGCATGGGCAAGGCAAAAGGCATCAATCACTCACACACACACACACACACACACACACACAATTGCTCAGTGATGGTTGAGTGTGCCTGTGTGACAGACAGGCAGGTGAGAGGCCTGCTGGTGACGTGGTTCTGCATGGAGCATTGTAAGCCTTATCTCTTCGCCACCGCGGGTATTTGCGGCGTCCGTCCGTGGCCACGCCCCCCAGACTACGCAACTTTCTGATGTGTTTATGCACCAAAAGCCCTCTCTGCACCTGGAGCAGTGAAAACCCTGACACTCTGCAGAAAGAGAAATTGTGTCAGCATCAAAAATAATGAAATTCCATTTTCCGACCGGTGGCCAAGATAACATTCCAGTGACTTCAACTGTTCCTATACTATTATTAATCAATTCCTGCAATGGTGTACGTCAGTTGTCAGTTACACGTAACAGCAAAGGAGTTTTTAGTGAGACACTGGATGTTGAAAATCTGTAACTTTTCTTAATTATTTTTTCATGCAAGTGGTTGCATTTGGCAGGAGAGCTTTCGATATGGGAGTGGATGTATGATAATTTTGGCTCAATCCCACACATAACAAGAGAACAAGAGAAATAAACAAGAACGTAAGTAAGTAAGTAATCAGAGGCGAGCTTTACAAACCAGACATGGTGGGAGAACATGGTGTTGATGTGCCAAGAGGCTGGGTGGATTATTTTAGAATCACCTCACACTTCGGCCTAGTTTGTTTTGCTCTGTGGAGAGTATAAACATCCACACCTCTTCTACAATAAACAGACACAGCTCGGCGCAGAGAGAAAGAGAGAGAATGAGAGAGTGTGTCTATGCTATTGCTAATTCATTTGAATATAGCTGTGCGCGCGTGCGTGTGTGCGTGCGTGTGTGTGTGTTTGAGAGAACAGGAGGCCGACATCCGGAAACATGTCCTTCAGGAAACATGACCAGAAAGCTCCTTCAATGTTTGACTGAAGTGTCAATCACCTGAGTGCTTATTACTCTAATTGGCGTATTACTACAGTTTAGCCCAGTGTATGGCTGCTCTTGTACTAAACGAGCTATGCTGGTAACTCAAGCTAAGGGAGAGAGAGACAGAGAGAGGGGGGAGGGGGGGGGGGAGAAAGAGTCCTAGTGAAATGAAGATCTCCAATGTCTGTCGTCTTTTAAAACGATTTACATTTATTGAATTAATAAAATGTAGCTGACAAAAGATGGTAGCTTTCAGCCCCTGTGTGCCGAGAAAGGCAGCAGGCTGGTAAATCAAACCCGGAGACGGGGATGAACTTTCACCTTCCCTAACCACATCCATACCTCCCATAAACCACAAGTCCACAAGTCCACACTGCTGACAACTCTATCTTTTCCATCTACTGTATACTTCTGTGTCTACTGTACCTCTGTGTCTACTGTGCCTAGTAGTGTATGTATGTCTGTCTATAAATATCTACATATCCATCTGCCCATCCGCCCAGCCACACACACACGCACGCACGCACAAACACGGTTCATGTGCACATTCATTCCGTATAGAAACATGCAAACATTCACTTAGAAACACATTTCCAGGGAAATAAATAGCACATGCAACTTAACTAGGGCATGCAGGCTTATAAGCACACACATAACTCTCTCTCTCTCTGTCTCTCACTTTCACTCGCACACGCATGCACGCACGGCACACGCACCCACTCACGCACGCACGTAAAACACAAACAAGAGCCATTCACCGCGTCCCAAGCACCTTCCATTAATCTCACACACCTTCTCGCAGACCTCAGAGCTTTAACCCCAAATCTCTCATATCCTCTGCACACGTTTCACCTCCTGTCTGTGTGGCTTTGGCACGAAAGTCGCTCAACTAATGACTCTTTTCCTTGTTCTGTCTCCCCAGCCATTTTAGAGCGACCCACTAATGACACCACCTGCCACTAAGCACACGGCACCCTTCGCCACTGTCTTTATAGAGAATGACAGAAAAGACAGCGTTAGACAGGCAGGCAGGTAAAAGATATATATATAAAAAAATGTTATTACACACAATGCCGTAGATGCTCACACTTATGACAGAATAAGCGCTAAAGGCTGATGGACAGAGTGATACCATTTTTTGTCATCCATGCAGACATAGCTTAGCTAACCAGGCTAAGCATATAACTTAAGACCTACACACTGTGTATAGTCCTCAGTGTCCATTTAACTCTGGGAGTGTACAAATGGAACCAAATGGACCCGGAAGGGTCCATTTGGTTCCATTGGTACAACCTGTGTTACAAATGGACAAATGAACACAGAGTTTATGTGTGTAAGACCCTGCCTCTCACAGGGTTTAATTGCCACTCACCCAATAATTCAAACCTATTCCAACAGCTGCACTTATTGTAACTTACTCAAGGTACACAAAAAGTCTGAAAGATACCTGACGTGAGCAGACAACAGAGGCTGATGGCACGCAGACAGACAACAGAGGCTGATGGCACGCAGACAGACAGACAGACAGACAGACAGACAGACAGACAGACAGACAGACAGACAGACAGACAGACAGACAGGAAGACAGGAAGACAGATTGGGCAATTAGACATGCGTACAGAGGGAGAGATCGTTCCATTACACTGAGACACAGACGCGGAGGCCGTGGACAATGGGCCCCTTCACTGCGGCCCTCTGTGTTTATGTCCCCGTCAGTCCCCATCAGCAGTGTCCCCCTGACTGCTCCCAGCTGACCCCTACATACACACACACACACACACACACACACACACACACACACACACACACGCACACACATACACACACACACACACACACACACACACACACACACACACACACACACACACACACACACACACACACACACACACACACACACACACACACACACACACACACACACACACACACACACACACACGCACACACATACACACACACACTCGCCTGACCTCCCAGGCTGCCTTTGAACACACACAGTCAGACACACACAACACACACACACACACGGTCATGCTTTGCTTTCTGTCATTTGTCAGCATATCATGGCCCACGCAGACTCCTCTGGTGTACGCACGTGTGAGACTGTGTCTGTGGGAGTGTGTGTGTGTGTGTGTGTGTGCGCGTGTGACTGTGCACGTGCGCGCGTGTGAGACTGTGCACGTGCGTGCGTGCGCGTGTGTGTGCGCGTGCGTTTGGTATACGTGCACGGGTGATGTACTAGCAGGCAGAAGATGATAGGAGTGAGGAGGAGAGGGGGGAATGAATGAATGAATGAATGAATGAATGGGCTTCTGTTTGAGCTCCTAATGACTTTATTTAGAGATGTTGTGTTTAACGTCAGGAAACACCAGTCATGTACTCCACCAGCGGCCTCCAGTGTGAGCGCATGTGAGGCACTGTCCGCTCCTCAGAGCCCCATTGATTCACCTATACTACACACACACACACACACACACACCTTCACAGGCACGCACACACACACACACACACACACACACACACACACACACACACACACACACACACGCACCTCATTTGAGGGCCATCTTGATCTGGTTTACAAGGTCATGTATGAGGCGGGGTGGAGGTGCAAGGGTGCTGAAGGTGAAGAGGGGTTCTCTTTTTCTCTCCCCCCGACCCACACTCTCATGTCTTCTATATACAGTACCTCCAACTCACTCTCTCTTTCTCTCCCCCCCACCTCCCCCCGACCCACACTCTCATGTCTTCTATGTACAGTACCTCCAACTCACTCTCTCTTTCTCTCTCTCCCCCTCCCTTCCCCCCTTAGTCAAATGAACCCTATAGCATCCACATCCAGGTCATGTCATATAATAGGTGAGCATTATGCAAAAATAAATCACATTCTGTGAAAATAGACGAACATACGGCAAAGATAACGGATCCACAAGCTCACAATGAGGTTGTGGATCGGCTATTTTCGCCGTTTGACGTACGACAAAGTATACAGAATTGGGGTTGCCTATATGGCCACGTCGTTAAGTCGTGTACTGCAGGGCCAGGCTGTCTTTGATGCCTCACGGCAGCGTGTGTCGGGGTCGATTCCCAAGACCGGTGGCGGATTTGCTGCGTGTCACTTCCCGACTCTCTCCTCTGTTTCCTGTACTATAGAAATAAAGTCAAATAAAAGCCCCAAAATGTATCTTATGTGTAACATGATTAAACATCGCTCTCTCTCTTTCCTTTGCGATGTCTTGTTTATTTGTTGCTCTATCTCTCTGTGCACTGATCTCCACTCTCCTTTTATCCAGTTAAGGGGGAGTTTTTCATTTCCAATGTCTTGCTCAGGGTGGGACAATGTTGAATGTTGGGTCTCTGCTCTACATGTAAAGTGTTTTGAGACAACTTGTTGTGATTTAGCACTATAATAAAATAGAATTGAATTGAATTATCCACTCTCTCTCTCTCTCCTTCTATCCTGGCTCTCTCTCCCTCCCTCCTTCTCTCTGTCTGATACCAGTGCATAAAACATGCTGAAAGTTTTCACTGGAGCTGGGTAATGAGGCAGCCCTTTGACCCCTCACTTGATGACTTCCATACCTGTGCATGTTCAACTATGTGTGTGTGTGTGTGTGTGTGTGTGTGTGTGTGTGTGTGTGTTTCAATCTGCAGCTGGTGGCTGACAGGGACATGACTAATGATGGCTCAGGACAGAAATAATAGGTGCGAATTATAACACACAAAAAAGAATGTATAAAGCGCAAGCGCAAAGGAAAGAGAAAGGACAAAAAGAGAAATGAAGATGAAAAGAGAGAGTGAGAGAAAGAGAGAGAGAGAGAGAGAGAGAGAGAGAGAGGGCTGTGAATTCAGTAAAAGCATTAAATCTGTCGGGCAGAAAGTTTGCGTCACCTTTTTATGTTTTGGGGTTTTTGTAACATTTAACACATTTGTTATATGACAGTGACATCCAAAAGTAACAACCTACAAGCTCACAAAGCGTTGCATTTGGAACTGGTTTGAAAATTCCTATGGCAAAATATTTAGATGCTATAGGTTGAACGTGGTGTCTTTGTGGGTTCTATAAATATTTTACCAATTTTACCAAGTGCACGCATGTGACTAAATTATGAAAAGAAAGATCCTGTAAAGTAATAGTTTTGAACATATGTTTCCGCCCGACGATGATTAGCGGTGTGTATTCACACAGCGGCGATCCCCATGATGCAGTTCTTGTGATTATGGTGTGTTTGACATGGAAGTGGCTCGGCACAAGGCACAGATGAGTAGGTATATGACATGGAAGTGGCTCGGTACAAGGCACAGATGAGTAGGTATATGACATGGATGTGGCTCGGTACAAGGCACAGATGAGTAGGTATATGACATGGAAGTGGCTCGGTACAAGGCACAGATGAGTAGGTATATGACATGGATGTGGCTCGGTACAAGGCACAGATGAGTAGGTATATGACATGGAAGTGGCTCGGCACAAGGCACAGATGAGTAGGTATATGACATGGATGTGGCTCGGTACAAGGCACAGATGAGTAGGTATATGACATGGAAGTGGCTCGGTACAAGGCACAGATGAGTAGGTATATGACATGGATGTGGCTCGGTACAAGGCACAGATGAGTAGGTATATGACATGGATGTGGCTCGGCACAAGGCACAGATGAGTAGGTATATGACATGGATGTGGCTCGGTACAAGGCACAGATGAGTAGGTATATGACATGGATGTGGCTCGGTACAAGGCACAGATGAGTAGGTATATGACATGGATGTGGCTCGGTACAAGGCACAGATGAGTAGGTATATGACATGGAAGTGGCTCGGCACAAGGCACAGATGAGTAGGTATATGACATGGATGTGGCTCGGTACAAGGCACAGATGAGTAGGTATATGACATGGAAGTGGCTCGGTACAAGGCACAGATGAGTAGGTATATGACATGGATGTGGCTCGGTACAAGGCACAGATGAGTAGGTATATGACATGGATGTGGCTCGGCACAAGGCACAGATGAGTAGGTATATGACATGGAAGTGGCTCGGCACAAGGCACAGATGAGTAGGCTACCGTTAGCATAACCAAAACGAAAACAAGCATAATCACAGTGAAGAACATTCTCCAGGGGATTTTGGCTTCTGCGCGATGGTTAGCAACACATGTGTCCTGTCTGAAGAGATTTCTTCAAACTTGCGGACAAAAGAAACAAAGATCATAGGCATCAGTTCAACCAATCAGATTGCTTTCAAAGAGGTATCTATTAGAGAAACCACACAACTATTGTTTTGAAAGCGAGTGGCGTGGGTAGAGACTAGAGAGTAGCCTCTGTGTTGGCCCGTTTGTTCCTGTAACGGAAACCAGATTTGGGGGTAGTAGATTTAGTAGCAGAAGCAGGATTTGGCCGTCTACCGACAGGCTACAACTGTCACACTCAACAGAGACCTGAAGGTCAACGGTCAGCGTCTGTACACAGAGCAGAATTTCCTAATTGCACATGATAAATGTAATCACACACAGGAAGCGTTTACCTCCACATTTTGCAGGCTTATCCTTGTCAGATGTGCCAAGCTGGCAATGGAAGAGGAGCCAAAAACACTAAGCCAACATTTTTTCAGGTGTTTTGCTCCTTGTTGTATGCTCAAAAACATAAATGGTCTGAATCAGTGGTAATCACGCACTTTAAAAAAAGAAAAAAACACCAAATGCCCCATTATTTCTTAGTAAAGGTAAACCAATTTGTGCTTTCGTAAACATAATGTCGACATGGTAAATAGTTGAGGAGCCAGTGAAACAAGAGAAATGCAGTGAAAACAGGACCCTCTCAAAGTATTTTTCGATAAGGCTGTTTGTTGTGATAATGATGCTATCAGATCCAGCTCTCTGAGATGAGCCCTGCAAGCTGAATGGATCCGATCAGCACCCGCGATAGCTAAGTGCGGTCACAGGGTCGGGACCCACTGATACAAACTGGGGCGCCATGCCAGAAGCGAGACCTGACCACCAGACAGACAGACAGACAGACATCCAGATAGACAGACATCCAGACCCACATCCTGTCTCAAACAAGAAAAAGGTGCAACAATTAAGTGAGGTCTGGTCATTTTCATCCTTCTGACCTTTGCCTCTCACCTCCTACATGAGGAGGCACGTAGCGTTGTCCACAAAATCAATGTAGGGGAACCTGTTTGTTTGTGAAGGTTGTGACAGCCTGCATGGTGAGTATATAGCATACATAAATCATACATATTTGATCTATGGGGCTCTGGGCTAGCTGACCATGTGACAGCTAGCATAGCCCCCTAGTGGCCCCTGAAACCCCAAGGGTCTTGCTGGGTCCCTGACTTTGCATTCCCTGCAAATCCCCACGAGTCCACGGTATCATGTTCAAATCCCTTGTTCCCCTGTGAGAAAGATAGAGATAGATGGAGAAAGAGAGAGGGAGCATGCGTGCGTTAAAGATGCAATTTTACAGCTTCAGCTTGGTTACAAATGTAAACAGCTTGTGTTCAAGCCTTTTTTCCTGCTTTATCGATGCTGATAACCTTTTTCATGCATTCTCATAACAACCTTATTGGAGTTATATCGCATGATCTATATCTTCTGAGAATGAACAGAAAATATCGCATTACGCATTTAAGGAAATGACCTGTGTGCCATTCTAATAGTGGATATATAGACACAGTGCCCTCACCCTTTCACTTACTGAGCCAGTACTGAGTCCCCTGAGGTGGCCGGTCTCCAGGCCAGGCCAGATCACAATTGCATTAACATCAGCACAGCATTTCATCAGTGCCAGCTGGCCCCCACGCTCCGGGACACCTGTAATGGAGTTTTCCCTCACGTCGACCCAACCCCGTTTGGCTTTTTATAAACACTTAAACTCCTTTTTGTCTAGCAGGCTTTACATGTGCCTGTCCTCACTGAGGCCCGCTCCTGGAACTGATCAAATCAGGCCCAAATGAAATTGCATTTGTCGCGAGGATGATCAAATGCGAACGCCCACAACAAACATATTAGCGCTCTCCTATACAGGCGAGATGCCCGCGGTATAGCGGCGGTATTGGATTAACGAAGAAACATTGAATAAGTCGAAGGGGATGTGTAGAAATGTAGGCTGACTTTGTCCCTATGTACCCCCCCACCCCCCCACCTCTCCCCACACCTCCATTGCTACTCTGTGCACTGAGAAATTACAAAGATCGTATGCAAGTGAGGAATAGGAAGGCGGTGGTGGTGGAAAAAAACACTTAAAGAGATGTATTGGATTATACTGTGAATTCAGCTGCACCGTCGTTGCATGCCAATCGCAACGGAGAAGAACACACTAAGTTAAGATGAATGGATGCTGTTACAGAGCTTTAACACAGCACGAATGACAGACAACTTCTGTTAAAGGCCTGTTCTCCTCAGACCTACGTGTAAAAATAAAAATAATTCCGAGAAGAAAATCATTATACGCGGTACACAATGTACACACATGAAAACCAGCGTAACCTATCAGGTTCGAATGTCCTCCCCATTCGGTAATGGGAAAAGGGATCTATTTTTCCTGTTTGTTATGAAAATAAACAGAGCCAGAGATGTCTGGGATGAACTGATGTGTGAACCCCGCGAGAGACCACGCGAGAGAGAGAAAGAAAGACAGAGAGACCGAGAGAGGAGACTAAAGGGGGTCTGACTGTCTGACAGACAGCCAGTCATATGGACAGCAACTTGGCATTGGGGAATATGATTCTGCCAGAGACTGATCCATAAAGACTGGGGGAGGTCGAAGGGTAACCTCTCTATAATGAGTCATCATCACTCAGGGGTGTCTGCGGCATTGCGGCCTGTCTGCGTGCGCGTGAGCGTGGGGGGCGTGTGTGTGTGTGTGCGTGTGTCAGGGGAGACAGGGCCAGTGGATCTGCTGAGAGATAGCACAGGATAAACGAGGGCGCTTCTAACGGCGAGGGCCCCTGGAGGGGAAGACGAGAGATCTCCATGTTGTTTTACCAGAGCCCTGGCCAAAAGAATGTCACCCCGAATGTCAATTCATTTCATCAACGTTTGAAGAAGGACAAAAAAAATACATGTGTCGGAGGGAAAACATGGGTGAAGAGGTGAAAATGACATTCATTGGGTTATGAAATATAATAACTGTCGTAAAGTGTGTGGAATTCCTTCTGCTAGTGAGAGACTGCATTTTACTTGATGTGTGTGTGTGTGTGTGTGTGGGGGGGGGGGGGGTCTGGGTAAACACCAGGGACGGCACTCGCCGAGGCGCCCGTTACCCTGGCAACCTCGCACTGGGCAACAGTGGGTGGGGCCAAAGGGGAATTGTGGCGTTTTCATGAACTGGGATTTTTATTCATAACTAGCCATTACTTTTACTGCAGCGGAGCCTGGACTGACCACTAAGAGGGCCGTCCACACTGCCAAAACCCTGTACATGCAATCCGTAAAACAATGCCTCGCATTAAATTCCATGAATGCATTCTCACTCAAGCTGCTATGGCAATGAGTGTGTGAGTATTTATGTCTCTGTGTGTGTGTGTGTGTGTGTGTGTGTGTGTGCGTGCGTGCGTGCGTGCGTGCGTGCGTGCGTGCGTGCGTGCGTGCGTGTATGCTGGGGGAGGGCAGTGGAGGCCATATTTCTGGTTGCACAGCATTCAGAGGAATATCTTCATCTCTCAGTGGTTGACAGCCTGTTTGTCACCAACCAGGAACTGACCTTCAGTGCCATAACTACGTCTGTCCATACCTCTCCCTCTCTCTCTCTCCCTCTCTCTCTCTCTCTCCCTTCATCTCTCACTCCCTCTTCCACCCTTCCCCTTCTTTCTCTCCCCCCCCCCCCATATCTTTCCCTCTCTCTCCCTCTCTCTCCCTCTGCAGCCTTTGTCATTGATCGCTGATGCGATTGGCTGCCCCCATGCTCAGTAATGACCTGCCCTGGCTAGCGGCCGGCTGGCCCCTCTTAGATTGAACTGTCAGCTGGCAGCGATTAATGTGCGGGCAGCCGGACGCAGACACACACCTGCAATGCCTCGCCCCGTCCCGCCCTGCTGTACCCTGTCCCACCACTGCTCATCCTGCTGCACAGGTGTGTGCACGCACGCACGCGCACGCACACACACACACGCACGCACGCACGCCCGCCCGCACACACGCACGCATGCACAATTGTTTGTTGCCAGTTTGTTATACATTTCTAAAAATAATAGTGCATTTGCATGTCAGTGCATGTACTTGTGATTGTGCGTTTTCCGTTTTGGTATATGTTTGTCTGAACATTATTGGCTATGCACGATCAAATCTCGTTGATTGTTGTATCCATTTGTAACTACTGTATGAGTTGTACACTTTCAGAGTTAAAACCAGTGGTTCTCATCCTGTGGATCGGTTCCCCACATGAGTTTTTTGGGGGGTCCCCATATGGCAAAAATAGAAACAATACTTTACTGGATTACTTTATGCATTACTGCATCAAACGTAATCAAACAATACTATAAAAATCACACCTGTGTGAAGTGAGGGGCGATCTTATCATCAAACATCATATAATTCCGGCCAATCACAATTTCCGTCCTCACTTTTCGGTTCTCACTTTTTAACCTCAATACGTACTTTGCTCAGTCAAATAATATAAGAAAGAGCCATTAATTATGAAAATAGCCGATACCGTAGATCTACTATATTTTCAAAATTGAAAATTGAAAAAGTGCCTGTCAGGGTTGGGATCCCCAGTTCAAATTATTTTGGGGGGGGGGGTTTCTGCCTGAAAAGGTTGTGAACCACTGAGTTAAATGAACATTTTACTGTGTGGCTGTATACCTGCAAGTACAGTATGTCTGAACGTGAAAGTGTGTCCATGCATGCATGTCTGTGACTGCCGGAGCTTACAGGCCCAGGGGCGTTCTGACCTGCTGCAGCTGGGAGAGAAGAGGAGATGGGGGAGAATGTACCGCAAAGAACATTCAGAGTGTTCATTTAACCCTGAGAGACCAGTTACATTAACACTCTGAGAACAAGCAAGAAGGTGGATGTGGAGAATACACTCAGTATGGGGGTAAATATACTGTATATATTGAATACAACATGACGAGAATTGAATATATTTAGTAAACAGCTGTAACACGGACACTCATTACTCTACATGTAGCTCAAAATATTCTGCTACTTTGACATCATTTTAACAAAATATCTATGCAGAGGAATAAAGAATGTCCAAGCAGACGTCTTGGTGAACTACTTCAGTAACATTACGTAATGAATATTCAACCTTCGAGCAGCGCTAACAAAACATCATCTTTCTTGCACTTCTTCATTACAGTACTTGGCTGCCTCAGCAACCGTGAATTAGCTTATCACTCACTCGACAGTTTGAACTCAAATGGTCCCGTGCAAAATAAGACCATTCACGTGAATGCCTAAAATGTTTCCACATATGTTATTTCCCAGAGCAGAGATGAGCAGGGTGTCTGGTCTCCCTTTCCCCGTCTGTCTGTCTGTCTGCCTGCCTGCCTTCCTGCCAGTAGGGGCTGAGCACTGAGGGTCCGTCTGTCTGTCTGTCCGTCCGTCCGTCTGTCGTCCGTCCATCTGTCTGTCTGTCTGTCTGCCTGCCTGCCTGCCAGTAGGGGCTGAGCAGCCAGTCCGTCTGTCTGTCTGTCTGTCTGTCTGCCTGTAGGGGCTGAGCAGCCAGTCCGTCTGTCTGTCTGTCTGCCTGTAGGGGCTGAGCACTGAGGGCCCACGCGGCCCTCTCGTGTTGTGCTTGGCCGGCCGTCTGCTAACTGTCAGCGCAGTATCTCCTTACACTGATGAATGGGAAGTTTCCAGACCTTTCCCAAAGCCTTCATTCCCCCTCGCTCCGATGCTTCATCTATAGAGGAACAACCAAGAAAACAAGGCCTCCTCTGCCTGCCCACCGACCTCCCTCTAGGGGGAGGACCGGCACTGAGGCGGGCATGAAGGCTAAATTTATAACGGTCCCACTTGCATGGGGGGGGGGGGTAGAAACAGTGAAAGAGATGTTGGATGTGAAAGAGAAGAGATATGGTGAAAAGGGGGGGGGGGGGGGGTGAGCGAACGGAAAAAGAGGGAGACAGAGAGAGGGGAGACGATGGAAGCAGCCTAATCCTCTGGATGGTGAACATGTGAATATCAGGCCTGTAGGGGTCTGCTTCGGTGTGTGAAACGGAGATAAAATCGATTAGCTTGTCCACTGACCCAGTGAGTGGAGGGGAGGGGGCCCCAGTCGCTCCCGGTCCTGCCACAGTACTGACAGAGACGTCCAGGCCCCTGGGCCCTCAGGGGCCCCCTCTGAACACTGAGGTGAACAAAGTGGTGCCCTCCTGTCAAACTAAAGCCCTCAAGCACCAGCAAAACAACAAACCATGCTGCAACGCTTCACCGCTCTCTGATTCCACAAGAGACACTGTAAAGATATAGTGTGGGCGGATGGAAGAAGATACTCAGACCTCAAAAGCAGAGCTGCTTTCTTGCATGAAATACTTTCTTTCATATTAATACAAATGTTCACTTAGAACATATGCTCACAGAAAAGTGAGAAACGGACCAACAATCAATTTAATCATTTCAAACCCCTCCTTTTTTCACTGTAAAACAAATCTCATTTCAAATATAGCTGATCAAGCTATAATGCGCCATTGTGTGAGGCATTGTGAGCTTGTAGATTTGGTATTTATGCTGAATATCCGCCTTTTTTTTTTTTACAGTACAGTACAGTATTACAACATCCCCAGGATATGTTGTGGGTTCATGTGGTTAACCCACTCTAAATGGCACATTCCAGGAAACCTGCTGTGAAATGAAGCATTCACAGAAAACAATTCAGGCCGGAACATCCCAAACAGTCCAGTGTGTCCACCTGTTGTATACCCAACAGGCATGAAAATCTTCACTCCAGTTCCCTTATCTTGTTTTCCCTCACATGACTTCCTTTCGGCGGAGAGCTCCGGGTGAGGAGCACACCTTTGATTCCTGGCTCATTGTAGTCTATTTGACCCCCGGGGGTCAGCCAGTGGAAAGAAGTGGATGTGTCACCGCTAAGCTCTTCTCCGTGTTAGAATAATATTTCTGCGGGTGCTTTAGGATGCTAACGCTAATCAAAACAGGACATCCTGAGGAGGGCCGTGTGCGTCCCCCCCCCCTCCTCCACACACCCCACACTCCCGTCCCCACCACCCCTGCTCGCCGACTGCTTTATGTTTTTGTGTTTGCGGAGGAGCGACAATCCCAGGAAGCTGCGAGAAAGGGCTCATCAAAGCGCGGAGCGGGGGGCCCAGGCTGCGCCATCACTGGAATGCGCCGTGGAAAGGAATCTCCACTGTCCTATTGTTCCCTTGTTTCCTCGGTCTCATCATACGGCGGCACGTCCAGTTCACTTACAGGTACGCGGCACTAATCACCCCTGCATTCCTCTTCCCCCAGAGCCGCATTCTTTACTCTGCCGCGACCCGGGCTGACCGACATACACGTGTACGCACACACACGCGCGTACAGTACATACACATGTTGATATAACTTGTGTGGACAATAGCATTTTAGAATGGCAATTTTGTAATTTTGTGTTGTGTACCGAACATAGCCGATCTAAAAGCTCAATATATCAACAGTGTTGCTTGGACCAGAAACACCCCCCCCCCCCCCCCCCCCCCCACACACACACACACACACACACACACACACACACTGGACGAAGGAAGTGATCCAGATATATCTCTGAGGACAGGGACTTGGTGTTCCCTTCTTCTTCTTGTTCTAACGCTGAACTGTGACGGGAGACCGGCAGTGGAGAAAAGCTAAACGCCACACCGTAGTGACAGAGGGGATACGTGCTCCAACACAGCGCTTCTTCAAAAAGGGGCCCAGGGACTCCCAGGGGTCTGTGAAGCAAATTTAGAGACAGTGTATGTTGCTATTGTCTCAAGTTTACCGGTGCACACAATGAGAGAATTTATCTCTCTGTCTACATGTTTGGAGTTCCTTGACCAAGAAGCCTGTCTATATTAAGGTTTTCCTCAACATGCAAAGGCTTTAGATCTCTTACAAAAGACGAAAAATAGAATAAAAAACGTAATTCTTTCCAGT
Source organism: Protomyctophum parallelum (assembly GCF_964188405.1). Lineage (NCBI taxonomy): Eukaryota > Metazoa > Chordata > Actinopteri > Myctophiformes > Myctophidae > Protomyctophum > Protomyctophum parallelum. The sequence continues at coordinate 39,312,106 of NC_139706.1, forward strand.
CAAAAGTGCAGCGAAGAGGAAGATGGCACTCTCTTGATTAACAAAACAAAATTAAAAGTAAAAATAAAAACATGCCTTTTTTTTAATTGACAGTATATTTCAGGCCTTTGTGCACGGTGTACAATATCGGCTGTTCATTTAACTGTGAGAGCACAAATGGAACCAAAAGGACCCGTCCAATTTGCATGCTCTCCGAGTCACAAACAAATGAACACAGAAGATTTTACTTATCCATTTATAACTGTAAATTAACTGAGAGTTAAAAAATAACACCCAGGATTTGACTGTGTGGTACGCCTATATAACTGTATCCATCACCACGTTGACATTCCACCACAACAAGGACAGCTGCTATCAGAACCAATCAGGATGGTGTGGCGCGCAACAAACTTCATCAGGAAGACTCAGGCTTTGATCACCTCTCCTCCCCTCATCTCCCCCGTCCTGTGGAGGTGAGGGGTCAGCACTTAATGAGGTTCAGACTGAAGAGTGTGTGTGTGTGCGCGTGCGTGCGTGCGCGAGCGTGCTTGCGTGCGTGTGTGTGTGTGTGTGTTTGTGTGTTGGGGGGGGGGGGGTATGTGTGTCGGAGATTAAAAGCGTGCAGGAATCATAACATGCTGACACACACATACATACACACAAATATGAAGACATGCGCAAATTTGTGCGTCTAGTGTGTGCACGGACAGGGACACTAGACTAGATTCCCTGTCTTGTCCTTTCCACTCCTCTCAACTACAGAGGGCCATGACCTGATGCCCCACCCTCGCCCACATCCATCGGCAGTGCTAATTGTGAACGAAGTCTCCTCTGCATCTTTCCCTCCCTTCCTCCATCCCTCCATCAGTCTTGTCCAGTCTACTCCACCCAGGGAGATCCCCGAGCAGTCCTGGAACACAGTCCTGGAACACGCTGTTATCACCGCACTCACAAAGCGATTGTTGGATAATTCCTGTTTGTGACTTGCACTCCGTGTGAGAAAAGAAACGGCATCGAACTCTCTGTCAACTCTCCAAAACACTTTGCTGCAGTGACTTTTAAGAACAATGCTGCTGGATGCACGCACGCACGCACGCACGCACGCACGCACGCACGCACACACACACACACACACACACACACACACACACACACACACACACACACACACACACACACACACACACACACACACACACACACACACACACACACACACACACACACACACACACACACACACACACTGTGTTTTGTACCAATAGTACCACTTACTGTATAGGTTTTGCAAATCTTAGATTTTTCTCTGGTGTGTTTTAGCAATGACTTGTTCTGATATAGCCTCATTGCTACATTTATTTATTTTTATTATTTTTTCGCACTGACAGATTTGTCTGGTTTCCAGGCTAGTTCTGATGCACTACTTGGCATGAAAACTTAAAAATAACATTACTTGATCAAATTTGCTGATTAATAGTGTCTGAGTGCATGCAATCATGTAAGGGACATGCAATCTAATGCATTATGTAGCAGGGACAAAGATCTAGTACATTTCTTCACCCACCCACAAACACATGCACGCATACATATACTGTGTGTGTGTGTGTGTGTGTGTATGTGTGTGTGTGTGTGTGTGTGTGTGTGTGTGTGTGTGTGTGTGTGTGTGTGTGTGTGTGTGTGTGTGTGTGTGTGTGTGTGTGTGTGTGTGTGTGTGTGTGTTTGTGTGTGTGTGTGTGTGTGTGTGTGTGTGTGTGTGTGTGTGTGTGTGTGTGCGTGCCTGCCTGCGTGCGTGCGTGCGTGAGTGCGTGAGTGACATGTGCGTGCGTGTACACAATAATTTGTGCACAGTCACATGTATGTATCCTGGACAGTGGACATAGTATGGAACATGCAATGACAGCCTTAAACTATAGCTGGCTAACTGCCTTTAAAGCAAATGACCAAATCACTTACTTTATGATACAACAGAGTACCACACATAGGTGCACACGGAACATTTGCCATTTGTAGTCGATGCAAAGCATTCCACACAATAAAAGCATTCCTATTCAGTAATAATGTGACTTAGCGTAGTTAGCTGATGTGAGACATGAGGACAGAATGTCGGGGCCCTGCTTCTACCACCTGCTCCAGGTAATTGATTGGACTATAAAATGACTGAAATTATTTAATTAGCTAACAGACATCGTTCCTCAAGCGTGCCAGGGAGTGTTAACTTTACACAGCCTCATTAATAGGCTACAGCGAACTGCACCATCAGCAAACTGTTGACATTCTAACTACTCAGAAATCATAACTACACACAAATCACTTTGATGTCTGAGGAAAACTTTTCAGCTCAGCAAAATGTCATTCATCTCGGAGCAGTCCGCGGTGACAACAAAATGGTGGCGGTGTCTCGCTGCGTTAGACAACTAGTCTGCAGTTCTGCATCGTCTTTTGTCTAGTGTGTATGTACATGCTTGCTATAGCGCGAACACACAAACACAACCCCTGAGCGCAAATGACCACATATAATCATTTCCCTGCTGAATACAGAAACACATGCACGCACGCACACAGTCACAAACACAAACACACACACACACATACATGCACGCACGCATGCACGTGTGCGTGCGTGCGCGCGTGCATGCCCGCACAAGCACTCACACACATAATCTATAAAAAAATATGCTTAGCTTGGGAGTGCACTGTTGATAATGACCTCCGCCTTGGCACCGGAGTGGGCCAGGCCAGACTGTCGACAGACTGGAGGCCTTTGTGTGGCCTCCCTATCTCTTAACTCAATGACCTTTCGGTAGGGAAGAAAGCAGAAATTCATTTTTTTTTTTTTAGAAGGGTAAGGCTAGCTCATTGTTCTGTGTTGGTACGGCTTCCCTGTGGTAAACACACAGCGGTTCCCAGGCTTGACATGTTGCTACCACCCCCACCCCACACCCTCCTTCAGTGTTCCCACACAGCCCTGTCTGGGTCAATGCGCTACACACACCACCACCCACCACCTTCCCGCCTCCCTCCCCACCCCTACAAACACATGCACAAACACACAGATACGTACATACGCCCATACCGCCATGTATGCGCCCTCCCCGTACCCCTCAAACGCCACCTATATAGCAACAATGGCCACGGCGAGCTAAACCACAGCCGCCGAACCAAGTGGCTATCCGAACAGCCCGACACTTTGTTTGTCTTTTCTTTCAGGAGAGTAATTTAAGATGCCAGAGATGTGGAATTCTGCGCATAGATGGATGGAGACAGAGGAGCCAGGGGAATGTTGTTAGGGAAAGGAGGGACGAGAGTAAAAGGGGAGAGACGTCCCTCGGGTAGGCCACTCAGTTAGGGCCCCTGGGAGGACCTCAGTTAGGGCCCCTGGGAGGACCGTGACAGGGCCTGGAAGCTCCCTAGTTGCCGTGGACAAGGGCCATCCTTCAAGCGGGTGACAACAGCGCATAAACAAACCACTAACCTCGTCACCGTGGCTCTCTGTTTACAGCCCTGAGACCCAGTCCTGGACGACTCATTAACACCAGGGACCTTCTGAAGGGCCATTTTCTGAGAGGGAGGCAGGGGGGGGTGGGGGGGAGAGAGAGAGAGACAGAGAGAGAGAGAGAGAGAGAGAGACAGAGAGAGAGAGAGAGAGAGAGAGAGAGAGAGAGAGAGAGAGAGAGAGAGAGAGAGAGAGAGAGAGAGACAGAGAGAGAGAGAGGGGGGGGGGGGGGGTACTCCCATCACAAGGGGAGAGGAAAGTGGCCGACAAGTCAAACAGATGGGGGCGTTGATGGATGGGAGGGCCTGTGTCACAGTCACCCTACACCCCCTGCACCAGGACCCCAATACACATTACCACGCTAATACATCCACAAAGGCACATTTGGGCACCCACGCATGAGCAAACGCACAGCAGTGTGTGTGTGTGTGTGTGTGTGTGTGTGTGTGTGCCTGTCATGAAGCACAATTCTAACCAGTAACCAATGCACCTGAGTTTTCCTTTAAGACCAAGCACTGTGCAGACGTCACATCATGTTTATTTGAACACTTCTAAAGACAGAATATGTCATCACTGCCTCATTATGAGTTCGAATTTGAAACCCAAAAAATCATCTTCTTTAGCATTTCATCATCTGCAGTATCGGGTGAGATATGTTTGAGACCCTGTGTCTCATAATCTGCCTGGTTAATTAATTTTAATGTCTGCTAAAATGCAGAGTTAGCCAGGCCTATATGCAATCATTGAAAAAAGCAATCATTGGAAAAAAGTAGGGAGAAAACTGAAACGGCGTTCAGAATATTGCTATACGGAAGACGGAGAATCGTTTCCACCGTGTACACGACGCTTGACCCCAGTCCACTGCTTAGGGAGATACGGAACATTTGTATAGCTATACCAAAGTTTGGCAACAGGCGGAGGAGCGCATGTAAAGAGAGGCCGCTATACGGGACAACAAGGGCTGTTAAACGGGGTATCGTTCCTCGCGCCATGGGCCCATGGCCGCTCCCTCTCACCTTTTAAATGGGCCGATCCATTAACCGTTTTAATGAGCTCCATCAGACAAACGCGAGACGCACGGCCCATTGCACAATGCGAGGAGGACGCACTCCGCAGTTCGCGAATGAAGGGGCGCTGACAGCGCAGGCAGGCGCGCAGAACCACCAGTGTACACACACACACACACACACACACACACACACACACACACACACACACACACACACACACACACACACACACACACACACACACACACACACACACACACACACACACACACACACACACACACACACACACACACACACACACACACACACACACACACACACACACACACACACACACACACACACACACACACACGGTATAAGGAGAACGGCCATGCCATTAATTGTTATATAGGCCATTAATAACAGCTGCTAACAATAAATGTGCCAATAGTATAGTCTAGTAAAAGAAAAAACCATATAGCCTATATTATTTGATTGAGGATAATCGAAGTTACGAGAAATTACAAAATATCTAAACGAATAGGCCTATTCATAAATTAACTTCCTTTTACGAGGAAACAAGAATGGGGAGTGTGTGCGTGCGCGCGCCTATAATTAGGCCTGCCACGCTCAGCTCATCAAAGTTCCCCCTCTCACCTCTCTTTGTACAGATCCAGTCTGCAATTCACGAGAAGGCGAGGCCTAAACAGGCCTTGGCTATAGTTATAAGTTGGGAAGCAAAAGGCGAGTTTTTGTGGCGCACCACATCACATCTGGGCATGTGGGATAATCAGCCAGACTCTATCAATCACTGTGCATTTACTACCTCTCCGTCACCTCCTCCGGTAGGACTCAGTAGGACTATACATGTACCCCCCCCCCCTTTTTTTATCACACTCGTGTTCTCTATAGTATACGGTGCGCGGCTGCATGTCCATTTTAACACGACTTCTCGGGACAGGCAGGCACAGATTGAACACATTTACCGACAGAGCCCTTATGAGGGGTCTGGGAATTTAAATATTCACTGTTGACATTGTGCAGAGCTGGCTGGAGGCCAGAGCGGGCCCAGGTCCTTGGGGACCGCGAGCAGCCGCGAGACCGAGCAGTTCAGAACATTCTCTCCCTCTGACTTAAGAGGTATAGAAATCTTCCTCTCACATCTTGAGTAAATAATAATCTTTAAATACTCCTCGAATTATAGTCTACTAGGCTAGCCCCCCTCCCTATTCTTAGACTGTCGCTAATGGCTTGGAACTATGCTCACAGTCACTGCAGGTCAGTTGCTGATTGTGCATTCCGTTTTAAAGCGTATAGAGCATATATACCGGTATATCACAAACGGGGCTATTTCGTGTGTGTGTGCGTGTGTGTGTGTGTGTGTGTGTGTGTGTGTGTGTGTGTGTGTGTGTGTGTGTGTGTGTGTGTGTGTGTGTGTGTGTGTGTGTGTGTGTGTGTGTGTGTGTGTGTGTGTGTGTGTGTGTGTGTGCGTGCGTGTATGTGTGAGAACATGTCACCCTTGACTTATTATTATTTTTGTATAAATTATTTCCAGCTTTACCTATTCCTATACAATTGCACATTTGACAGAGACTCGACAGATGTTTAATATTTAGGCCTTTATTTACTAATAAGCTCTGTATATAAAATGGGTTAAATAATTACAAGTCTGATCATTTGTTCTATAACCGTTAACATATCCTCAAATCTACAAAAAGCCTTGCAATTTACGAATATATATAGGCCTGTATAGCTTAAGCCGCATCTCCACTCTTGTTATTTAGTTAAATCTATTTTTCAGTTGAAATGACATGCAGGACACGGTAGAAGTATGAGCAGACAGGTCAGTGGTGGCTCATTGAACGGAGAGCAACCTCGACCCTTGACTCTTGGACACTCATAAACGTCCTTCAACGTGGATATATATATTTCCCCCCTGCACTTAAACGAGATGGGCTTGGGCTTGATTAGTTGATTCTCCTCTGTAAGATAAGCTATATCATAAAATCTATTAACGATTTTTAATAATTAAACGCGCGTGTTTTCAAGACAGAAATGAGAAATCAGCAAGTCAGAAATAAGAATGCAACAGATAAAATGCACGACAAACAGGCCTAAATCGGCTGGTCTATGAAGCCTTATTAAAACAGCCTTTGATAGCAGACATCATTTCCGCAAAAATATATATAATTTATTGAAGCAAATCGATACAAGAATAGCTATATCAATCATTGCCTTGCATACATTCTTAGACCTAATTGATTACATCAAAGTAGACTAAATAAATCGATTTAATGCCAGACTGTTTTGATGTGATATTATATTATGGCTTTTAAATTAATCAAACGTAGGCTATTCGATATTTAAATTTACCCTTTTATCCTAATTGAACATTAGTAAAAAAAACTACAAGCAAAAAAATGACAATCATATTAGATATATACGTGAAGGTATACTAAGCAAGCCTTTAGCCTATATGTAAACCACAACATTCGTGCAACACTCCAAAAGCATCCACACACTTTTTCAAACATCACGTAAATACACTGATGATGCATTGCAGATTAATAACGTACGTGCTCAGAATAACATGCATGACAGAAATACAAACACAGATTCTCGCCGCGAGCAATAGCCTATAATGCGCAATCACTCTTCTTTTCCGGCACATTTACCATGCCAGCAGTGGTGCCCGATTAAATCTAAACGCCCAAATCCATGTTTTCTCATAGTTTCGCTCCGCCGTGTGACAACAGTCAACCTGCCTTTTCAAAGTTACTCCTGCAAATTGAAGTGACCATGCAGCAGGCAGCAGCCCCAGTGTGTGCAGCAAGGAGCAGTGTCTGTATAGCAGCACAGACACAGGACTGGAAGTATACAGCCGACACCACAGCGCCCACTACATGCAACGGCGATTCCCATACTGGACCGATGCCGCACAAAGTTACAACATCGTTCGCACAACTTTACATACTTTCGCCGACACCTTTCCTGCCGACGCGAAACGAAACTGGACCGACAACAAGAAACATCTAAAACCACGATAAAGAACAGATTCTATAGGTGAAAGTGGTCGTTCTCTTCGCATGAAAGGAAAGCATAGCCTACTGTAACTATTAATAGATGCGAACACGGTGATAACTGAGTCAGCCTATAGGTATAAGATGGCAGTTTCAAAAGGCAAATAAAGGGATGTTGCACCTACTCGTGGCCAGTTTCCGTGCCCTGCCTTTGGACCTCATGGTGCCAGTCTTTCGGCGTGGGTTTGTTTGAAATGTTTCTTGGATCTTTTCCTCCTTTTTCTTTTTTCTCTGTCCTTTTCTCAGTGTTTCTCAATCCAGACTCGCTATCTCTCCAGCATTGTCAGTTTGGACACCTTCGCACATGCGCATAGCCAAACTGCCAGCGCCGCCAGAAAAGTTTGGGACGATTTATCACTTGATATGACTGATCTGGTCAGATGGCAGATCGCAGAGAGATCCTGTCGTGTCAGATCTTCAAAGATCACTGAGTCAGAACACGGGGCAAGTCAGTGAGAGGGAGAGAGAGAGAGGGAGAGGGAGAGCCGAACATTAATTACAACGAATCCTTATTCCCCAATCCTTTACAATGCGCACCTTTTGTGTTTAAATGAAGTCCCATTAATCAATGTTCACTTAAATTACCAATGTTGAATGTATTCATTAAGCGTTTTATACATTTTAATTGTGTTTTGACCATTATAACGAACAGTGGGAAATGAATGAAAAACGTCCCCCTTCCCTCCCCGCTTGAGCACTCGACTGACAGCTCTTATGCACGCTTTTTTCCTTCTTTGCGCTGACAATTATTAATATGTTAAATATGACTTAATATGAATGCCTTTTGAGTTTTCCCCCTCCACCAAGTCTACATTCCATCACTTTAATTGCCGTGTTCTACTTCTAAATAATGTTTCACGTGCATGAATAAACGTGGGAGAAAATCATTTTATCATTTTAAGTTTAACAGTTGAACTTGAGTTTAATAAAACTGTTTATGTAATAATCTTATTCGCCAAGTCTGAGGAAAGGGTCATGCCACATGCCACACCATTCCTGCACTATAATAAAGCTAATATAGGCCTATATGTCTTGTTGCTGTTATGACAATTATATTTTAAGATTGCCGTTTTGATACAGTCACATGACTGTCACATTAACAAAATAGATAGCCGAGGAACAATACAAAAACAACCGTTTTATCTCCCCAACACCTGCAGCATGTTTTTATTAATTTAAGACACTGCATGGCCAATGGGCAATGATGGCTACTGTGTACATATTACAAAAAAAGGAAGAAAAAAAAGTGCAAAAGGAAAGGTGCGGTCCATTTAACCATGAATTGAGACATATAATTAAGGTAATTGCCAATTAATTAGATCCACAATGAGATCATGCTGACCTTGCACATGACATGAACCCTTTAATGGGTTGTGAACTCGTGCTATTGATTCCAAAGTTGAAATTGGCTGTTGTGACTTGTGACTCTGGGGGGGGGGGGGGTTATAGCCAAAAAGGCTGATAAAAAGCGAAGGATTCTATACAGGAGAAGCCAAGGCCAAGTGATGGAACTATTTCTTCCCCACTGTCTATCTCTCTTTCGTGTAATGATCTTCATTGTGTTTCAACGAGCCCATAGTTGATTGCATGTTTGAACGCGGAAAGAAATCGCCGTTTGTCATCTAATTCACCGAGTCAAGAGAGGTTAATACTGATTCTTTATTGTGGTTATACCTCAGCCTACCTCTACAGTAATGACATAAATGGTGCTATTAAGTGGGCTGCCTATATACACCGCTCCTGAGAGGGTGGCGCGCAGCGCCCACGCACGCCGCACACACGAGAGAGAGAGAGAGCTTGAGGCAGCGCGCGCTCAATTAGCCTAAATGGAAACAGTTTTCATTCAGTGCAATAACTCACTGTTCTCTCTTTCCTCTTCTGTTCTGTGGACCAGTCGTTCAATACATATTTTATTATGATACACTGACCTCGGTGGCACGGGGTGGCAGGACCGGGGGAAGAGACCAGACATCCCCACAGCCCCGTGGGTTGTAATTATTTGAAATTAATTGGGTTCGAGACCCCCAAAGTTGCAAGTATAGCAAAAAATAAAAAATACTAATAGGCCTACTAATAATTGGTTCACGCGTCCGGACGGTTATGTCCATATTTAAATAGCATAAAAAGACCAATGCTCGACAGTCGACACCGGGTGGATCTGTAAATCAACAAACGGACTAATTAAATATTTTACAATTCTGAAAAAGTGGTTTGTGTGTCCAATGATTTCCACAGAACACGGAATAGCATGGGTTTAATCACTCCATGATTCTGCACCGGGGGTTGTTAAAGGGTTAAAATAAAAACATAATCTGTATAGGAGGCTGTCGAGCTATAGACTAAAAGTGAAAAGAGTGCCTCGGGCGCTAGGAAATTACCCGCGCCCGCGTGACCTTTGAGCAAGGTAATCAATCAAGTGATCAACAGGGATATTTATCACTGCTGTGTCCTGCATGGCGAACCTGCTCCACAAACCAAATAAAAGATGCAAAATGAGGATACCGAGCATGCATTTATAGATTTTAGTATATTGTATCATGGCTTATATTAAGATGCGTCCACTGAACTTACTGCTACATTTTAAAGATGATAAGTTCGTAAAAAATAATTAAGTTTCACTTGATTTCGTAAAAGAATACAACAAATAAGAATAAAAACAATTAAAAAAACAACATAGTAATCAAATCACGCCAACAACATGCAGATAGGCTACAATTTTAATCAATTCAGTGGCAGAGAAACCGCATGCGCACAATTAAGAGAATAAAACCAGTTTTTATTAATTTTACGCGTATAGGCATGTGACAATTTGTTTCTTTATCAGATGCATTTTCAGCAATAATGCATGCGAGTATAGGTTAACTGTTCCATTTTTTGTCAGGGGTCACAAATTTACAATAATTAGTCTAAAATTCTAGTGCTGCAATAGCCTATATTTTACACGCTTGTGTAACTCGTCTAATAGGCCTATTCTTTTACCGAGTTGTTTTAGAAGAACAAAGCTTTTTTTCATTTTGTTTTTATTTGTGCTACGGCGTATAGGCTATAGCCCGTGTTGTAATAATTGTCTGTTCATAATATGGTATTTTAGCAGTGCCTGATGTAAAATGTGGACATTTTTAAGAAGCCAGTGACATGGCGGCTAAGCAGCCCGGTGCGCAGTGCCCCTGTGTGGTGAACACAAACACATGTAGCTGTGCTGGGTGGTCATATATAGGCCAACAATAATAAGCAGTCAAGCGTCCATCGAAAAAGTTAAATATTAGAACAAGAGTTAATTTAATATGCTCCCAAATAGACAAAAAGAGAGAACGTCCTGCACCTTGGCACCTTCATGTCATTATTATTATTATTATTATTATTATTAAACTTATTATTATTGTTTTACATAAATGAAGATTTTTATTTTAATAAAGCCATGGGATATACTAGAAAGACAGACAGACAGACAGACAGACAGACAGACAGACAGACAGCATCATCGATATGGATAAAGGCGCTATATAAATGCACCATTTACCATTTAAATCGTATGGTTATAGTGTAAATGTATTTTGAGTGAGCATTTACTTTAATTTGCTTTTAATGAATTTTAATTACATTGGTCCTGAATTAAAGCCACATTGCAGATAAAATGCTGCACATTTCAACCTTTCAAGAAGATCATTATTTACATCGTTTTCAACTGCTTCCACTGGAAAAACAACGGTTCTCTACATTTTCTCGAAAGCCGTGAGACTGAAACATAGAGATCATTAATGCTACACCGCCCTCTAGTGTTTATTATATCACAGTTGTGATATAATAATAGACAGTTGTGATAGACAGTTGTCTATACTGACAAATGTAATCAATTCCACTCACTTTTCCCACAAATGAAAAGGTATATCTGAGCGCAAATGTCAGGGTTAATAAAACAGTTTGAAAAGGAATCCATTTAATCAATTACAGGGGAGATAATAAATGTAGAAAATGAAACAATTATATTTCTTGTCTCAGTATACACTGTGGTGCATGAGAATTCCACATTCCAGCATTCTAAATAACCCAGTTAATGAAGTGTTTTGCTCCCAATTTAAATGACCACTATTTGATAAAAGAGGCACTTTATCTTGCAAAGCAATCGATACCATGAAATTAAAGCAAATTCTTGGCTGCCAAAACAGCAACACATTTACAGGCCGTATCCTTGATGGACGTGAACCATTTTGGGATAATATATATTTCAAAAGTTAAATTAATTAATCAAAGGCACAAGGTAACATGTGACAGATTTACAACCTGGCATGTCAGGTCCTGAAGTAAAGTGCATTTTAACAGCCATTCCCGGACTCAGTATCCAAGAGAGGAAGACAGATTACGATGCACCACTGAGACAATCCTGGAAGGTGAATTTATAAGGCTGTGTGGTTAGGCTGTCTTTAAGCACTCATTTATCTCTGAGCCCCGCCTCACACACACACACACACACACACACACACACACACACACACACACACACACACACACACACACACACACACACACACACACACACACACACACACACACACACACACACACACACACACACACACACACACACACACACACACAGAGAGAGAGAACCTGGGATACAGAATCTTCCTCATCACTTTCAATTGATGTTGCCTGCTGCAAGAGTCCCTATAACAAAGGCGTGACGAGTAATCAATGGGACAGTCTATCAGGTTTATTTATCTGTGTTTCCGGTAACAGCGGACGGTGGGATCCTTGTCAGGTTCCCGGTTGCAGGGCAATTACTAAGAGACCACAAATGGATGGATGGGACAGACATGCTTGAGTACAAACCCTATGAATGCTAATCTACCTTGGGCAGTCAATTTCTTTCAGTGGTGCATTTAAAGATCCAACAGGTTTGATAGCAACAGTAAGCTGTAGTTTTGATGTTCCTTTACACAGTGGTTCCAAAACATTTTCCGGATCAGGGTCTATACTTGAACATCTCAAAAGTATTTATTGCAGCCCACTGACCACTTAACACAGCAGCCACATTAAGTGGTCAGATGGGTGGGCCACATGCATTTTCAGAACATTAATAATAATCAGTGTTCCAGCTTGAATCAATGCAACTATAGTATTACTTTAAGTTTCCTATTTATCTGTACTTAGATTATTATTATATATATTTTTAACTATCATTAACAATCTTGTGTTTTTGCCTAACAGCTAGAAGGTCCTGGGTTCGATTCCCGCTCGGGACGCTGTGGGCGCTGGTGTCCTCTCCTCCATCACATATAAGACATCAGTGCCCATACCCGAGGCGGGGTTGGCGAAAGGGCTTTTCTGTGTGGAGTTTGCATGTTCTCCCCCTGTCCCCTAGGGTAGATTCCCTCACAAAAAACATGCAGTAATCCTGGTCTCTAAACTGCCTCCCCCTGGCCAGCCGGGGCGCCTGATGGAGGGGAAAGGAACTGGTTGGAATAACGTGTTCCATCCACACGCTACGTCCAACCAGGGAAACTCCCCCCTGTCAGGTGTAAAGGAGTGACTTGGACACTCATGCTTGAAGGAAGCATGAGTTCAAGTCCGTTGCTCTCCCCAGATTGGCAGAGGGTGTGTAGAGCCCAGGGGCCTATTTCACGAAACTTGGATTAGAGATTAAGCCGGGCTTTAACACATATCCTGGATCAGTGCTTAACCGGTTTCATGAAAGCTGGTTGATCTTGCCAGATTAACTTAACCAGTTAACCTGGATATGTTGAGGCTTGATTCGGTTTCATGAAAGTGATGCTACATAAGTTACCATGGAAACTAATGCTTTGGACTTAGCCTGCTCCGGACCAGGCTAACAGCCAGGTTTAACCTAATCCTGATGTCTTTACTGTTCATTAAGCAGTCAAACTGATCACAAACCAATGATGTTTTCCAGATTTATTCAATTATTATGGGTTTATGTTGCCTTATTTGTATCGGTCTGCATTAAAGGACTAATTTAAGCACTATATAAAATCAAATAACCAAAATATATAGGCTGCACAACATCATGACAGCTTGTGAGCTTGTAGATCAGCTGCTTTTGGTGAATGTTCCCCATGAATAGGTTTGCTGTCGTGCAAGTGCAGTGCACGGTTAAGAATAATTATTATATTATATTATATTATTATTTATTTTTTTGTAAAAGTGAAAACCACTAAATATTACAACATATTACCATTGTAACGTTTCACCAAACAAACCTATTTAGGTTCATCCTACGGTGGACATGTGTACCTGAAAAGGAATCTTTGAAATGTTTAATCGTTTTAGAAATATAGTGCTTTCAAATTTGAGACATTTATAGGCAGATAGTGGCACTTCAAAAAATCACTTTCACCTAGAAACTCCATTCACACTTTGTAAAATTCAGCTTACTGTGGAGACACATGCTGGAACTTTTTTATTTTTTTTAAGATATTTTTTTTGCGGCTTACGCCTTTTATTGATTTTTTAAGGGACAGATAGTAGGCTGACAGGAAACGGGAGAGAGATGGGGGGATGACATGCGGTAAAGGCCGTGTCGGGTCCGGGAGTCGAACCCGCGGCACACCGCGACTGGATCACCAGTCCGGTGCCCAGACCGTTACGCTACGGCCTGGGCCCATGCTGGAACTTTTTACTTTGAAATGTTTTGTAGTTTGAGTTATTTAACTTAAACGCCCAATGCATTCTCAATGGCAATAGCACAAACTTTGGCATGCTACATGAACCCATGACCCTCACCAGTCTGGCCCCTGTCTGGACAACAACCCCCTTCCCCAAAGGTAGCTCCCTAAGAGGAGGGAGTTATGGGCAATATCACAATGCGACAATATCATTATGCTTACAATATTAAGAATTTTTAAGAAATTTAAGTTAATAGTAGTGGTAAAATGTAAACTATATTTTTGGGGTAGTTAATCATTCAGTCTATCCACTATTGAGAGTATGTTCTCTCTTTAATTACAGCAGCAGTATTTATTTTAGAAGCTTAAGTCCTTGTATCAGTAAGTCTTGAATAGATTAGTAAAGATAAAGAGATATACAGAAGGGGGCTGTAATGCAACTATTAAGGATGCAAACTGCCTTAATACCCCATGAAGAAGAAGGATCAGTAAATCTGTGTTCTACAGAATGGGTCTAGAGACAAAAAGCCAGACTGTCTATTCAGCCAGGCTTGCTGATCCCGGCTCGCCAAATCCGCCAATTCTGAGCCTCGCTTGGCTTTAGTGGAACGGAATAAACCAGGCTGTAAAGATCAGGATTTAAAAAGCCTGGCTTTGGCCTAAATCGCGGATTAGTTAATCCAAGATTCGTGAAATAGGCCCCAGGATCACATTAGATAATTGACACAGGGGTGAAAAATGGGTTACAAAATCGTGGGTTTTGCCAATATTATCTTAGTGGGCTCTGGTTCTAAAGTCCTTGGTCAAGCTCAAACTTTGGTAGTAGAGCCTGATGTTGACTGGACAAGTTGCTCCGTAGTGTGTTTGTGCAAGGACAAATTTGCCTCGTCCTCATCCTCACCATGTCAAGAGAGTGACTTGGCATGTTACTAAACACATGTTATTATTACATATAGGCCTACTGGTAGAACATCTACAGCAGGGGTGGCCACACTTTTTTGACTTGAGAGCTACTTTCAAAATGACCAGCTCAACAATATCTACCCACCAAAAAACATTATACCATTGCTGAAAATGGCTTTGGAATAGCAGTGCTGGAATTACATATAAGATAAATACATTTGGAATGGGAAGGGAGAAATGGAATAGGTAGAGATTTTGTATTTAATTTGTAATTACCAACCAACCAACCAACATTTGTGTGCAGCAACACTCTTGAAAACAAACTGTATTGCATTATGGGTTTGAGCTGACAGGCCTTTTTATGTCAATCAATCAAGTCAACTTAATTCAAGTGGCAGATGCCAAAAATAGTTTTTATATTAAAATTAAATATTCTTTGGGGGCATGTCATGTGATCTTAAAGAAAATAATACCAGCACTCACGTAGTATCCTGGAAGGATTAAAGCTTTATTTTGTTTCCACCCAGCAGCAAACAACAACAGGATACTACGTGAGTGCTGGTATTATTTTCTTTAAGACTGTATCTTCCAGAACCGTGCACCTGTGACATTATGACTTGGAAATACTCAACCGAGTGCTTGCTTTTGCCTTCTTCTTCATGTCATGTAATCTACCATATTTGCCTGATCGGTCGAACCTAGTCGGTCAAAACGTTGCATTTTTGTTACCTTAAATAAAGTAAGTCTTAAGCCTTAAGCCTTAAGCTCTAAAAACTGGTGTTCTTCCTCTTCCTTGATGTTTGCCTTGATGCCTGACATCCAGCACCTGGCCTGAATATAGGCATTGAGATGTGCACACAATCTTCTCTGTGATGTGATCTACTGGTAGATCACAATCTACCTTTTGAGCTCAGAATTGTATTGAAGGATAGCCCCTTGAGATGCAGCATCTCATTTTAGAGGGGGTCCCATACACAGGAAAAAACATACAGTACAGTGCAGTTACACAAAAAATTGCAAATCTGAATATATTCGCAAATTGGGAAAGTTGTGAGCTTGTAGACCGGCTATTCTTTTGCTATTCATCACATGAAAAGTATTCAGGGCTAAGGTGGCTAAGGCTCACCAGCCATTGCATGCAACTCCCTGACCTCATATTGCTTCAAAACTTGTCCTGATGGAAACCCACTAACCCAGGTAAAGCCAACCACAGCACAGTTAACAGACAATGCCGCTGGCTATACTGGTCATGCTGACAAACTACAGTCCGGCATGCTGGAGCAGGATGTGTGAAGGTGTCATCTCAAGAGCCAGTTACCCTAGTGGACTTGACGTATTAGTACACCATCTATGCTAGAATAATGTCCTTTGCCTGATCCCCAGAGAGGCCACGTGGTCCCTCTGCTCTCAGTCTGAGGTTGAGACTGATAAAATTGCTTACCACTAGCTTTCTTCACAGATGTGTTCATAAAGGTGTCTACTATCACAGAAAAAAATGTTCCAACCCAACTCCCTTGGGAAACTTTGTGACAGCTGCTGAAAGTTAGGGTACCATTATCAACCAATATAAGGCAAAAAATAGATCCCTCCCCGTCAGAATCTAATATCTAACATTAAATTGCAGCAGCATTCAGCAGTTCAGTTGGCACGGCGGCCATAGTAATTAGTAAATACTATATTATCTCTCACTGCAATAGTGACTATTAGAGAAATAATATAGTTAAATAGTAAATGCTTTACCTTAAACCCCAAATGTCCTCTTGTGCTCCGGGGTGGTTAACTCCCTCATCATGGCATTTACTGTATATCCAACGTGTGTTACTTGTCCAGAATGTCATTATGTACGTGAGGGTAATAACGGTAGTCGTCTGGCTCATGGCTGCAGGTGCAGGGGCCGTGGCCGCCCGGGCGTGCAGGTAGACTCGAGCTCGACCCCGGCTGAACACTGCTGCTGCTGTTGTTGTTATTGTTATTATTGTCCTCCTCCTCCTCCAACTTCACGACAATGTCCTCCTCAACGTTAGCACTCCCCTGCTGAACACTGCTGCTGGTGCTCATGAAGGGTTCATGAACTAGACTTGATTTGGGCTTGAGCCCACCAAAGAAATCACTCATTCTCTTCTGAGCCATGTTGACAACAACAACACACAGTCAGGCTGAAATTCAAATCAGTGCGCCCCGTACGTAAAGGTAACCGGAAATAGCGTCAGCAGCAGAGTAGAGACGATGATAAATATAAAAACAAACCAAAAATGTCACACAAGTGTAGTTTAAGAATACAATTTATTTTATCCTCCAACCAGTCCACTTTTTATTTATAGGCCTATAAATAATAACGTGACATTCTCGGCCACTCTTAGATGGCTCTGCTGTTAGTGCATGGTTATCACAGGTCTAATGAATCTATTTTGCGTCCGAGCATAGACATGTTAACGCCCCGTCTGCCTCTGATTGGCGATTTGGAAAGGGATTTTAGTTTTATTTGAAAATGTGTAACCTACGCCGGAATTTAATCATAGCTGGCTACTATTACTAATTATGACAGTGCAGTTGCACACAAACACCACAAGAGGGCAAGCTATGCATTCGGATAGAGGGAAAATATGTCAAAAAGGCATAAAATATCCAGGACCAGGTTCTCTGAACTTCAGAGTCTGAAGGTGGATTTTTGGCAATGAACACACTCTGTCACCTTATTTGTAGTTGTACTTGTACAGTTACAGTATCAGTATTCGCATTCTCTGCATGTAGGCCTACATCAACGTAGCCGGCCTAAGATTCTACATGGGTTGCATAGGAGAGATCAGATTATTTCCCAAAGATGCCCTTCATTAAAACAAAAATGCCTCAAATCATCAAATTGACATCCAAGGCGTAAGAAGAAATGTCACCCTTTTCACTTTGGCCTATTATAGCACCACCAGGAGGCCACAACCTGACCTGCCCTGGCGGAGACCTGTGGGGTCACTTTTTCTAGTTAACAATAGTCCTTTACAATACTAGCCTATAGGCACTGTCCAGAGACTGAGTCTGTCCATCCGTCCGTGCATGTGTGTGTGTGTGTGTGTGTGTGTGTGTGTGTGTGTGTGTGTGTGTGTGTGTGTGTGTGTGTGTGTGTGTGTGTGTGTGTGTGTGTGTGTGTGTGTGTGTGTGTGTGCGTGTCCGCCTGTTACCAGCTAATCTCCGGCACCGTTAACCCGGTCGGTGACGCACACTCCCTGGATGCCAACGATGAACCTCTGCCCCAAATTTTCCAGAACGGCCTGTTATAGTGTCACCAGGAGGCCGACTTTTCAAAAACACA
Organism: Protomyctophum parallelum; assembly: GCF_964188405.1. Classification (NCBI taxonomy): domain Eukaryota; kingdom Metazoa; phylum Chordata; class Actinopteri; order Myctophiformes; family Myctophidae; genus Protomyctophum; species Protomyctophum parallelum. Next base: position 39,330,483 of record NC_139706.1, read on the forward strand.
TTTTTGGATATTACTCCTCCAGAAAAATCCTGCAAATCGTTACACAGTATCTCTATAGTCGTGTGTTCAAGACAGATCTGTCCGATTTGTCATATTATTCCATCCTAATTGGCTAACATTGGCTTTCAAAGTTTGCAGGATTGGCAAATCATGAACGCAGCATGCAATTTACATGAAATCTTTCACAGACTTTCCTACTAGGCTGAGGAATATATCCCACCCTTTTCACATTGGCCTGTTATAGCACCACCAACGGGCGGACTTTTGCAAAAGGGTTAGGGTTTTTTGGAACAAAATGCCTCAAATCATCCAATTGCCATCCAAGACTTAAGAATAAATGTCAACCTTTTCACATTGGCCTATTATAGCCACCAGGAGGCCACAACCTGACCTGCCCTGGTGGAGACCTGTGCCCCGAGGGGCACTTTATCTATAGTTTAGATTTCTTATTTTATTTTTAATTTATGTTTTGTAGGTTCTTTTTTAAATAATCCAATCACGTATAAATGGTCTATTCCTACACTTCTTGTTAATTTAGTAAATAAAGCACTCATACCAGTAAGACAGACAGACGCCTGGGGGCGAGAAGCGACTCATTGACGCTGGCGCTTTGGTATGGGGGCATCAGCTATAGCTATAGTTTATCTCCATATATGGAGCTCAAGGTGAAAGCCTTCGTTATTTCACCTATGAGCTCCATATATGGAGACAACAGCGGTGTCTCAGTGGTAGAGATGGGAACCGCAAGGTTGCCAGTTCGAACCCAGGCTCCCCCAGAGTTAGTGTTGAAGTGTCCTTGAGCAAGACACTGAACCCCTAATTGCTCCCGATGTGCAGGTTGGTACCTTGCATATAACTTCCTCCGGCATCAGTTTATGAATGTGTGTGTGACTGGGTGAATGTAATGCACAATCCATGTAAAGCGCCTTGAATAAAGGTGCTATATAAATGCACCATTTTCAACCTATAGCTCCATGTATGGAGACAACAGCAGCATCCAGTGCTGACATCAGAAGAATAGTGTAGAAACCTATACACGCCTGGCATCGTCATGGTGATACGTACTCAGTTGGCTGGCATCGTCATCATGACACGCATCAAGAAGAATCCGAGGTTTAGGGAGCTAGCAGCATTTGCTATGCTCCTCACGAGACTCCATTGCCTTCCGGACGAGACAGGATATTTGGCCTTACAACCCAAATGTGATATCCCCCTCGCGCATTAGATTAGAAGGACACCAGGGCCAACTTCATATTAACCATAAGAGTCTGATGTTACAATTGGTTTGTATAAGGGGACATGTCTGATAAAATGAATATCAAATATCTAAATACTAAATCATACAACTTAAAAACTGTTTGTTTTCACAAAAAAATGTTTGAAAGTGAAATATCCCTTTAACTCTGACCAATGACCAATGTTTAAAGTTTAAACAAACTCACAGGGAATTATTATTTTATTTCCCTGTTCACTGTGGATGGTTTCATTCGCAGTCAGGAAAAAATAGATGGGGAATTCCTACAGGTCTCGTTTTATAACAGAACATAAGAGTGTCAATCACTGGTAGTCTATGGTTTAGAAACACTTACCTTGCTTACAGCAAGTGTTCCAAAACTTGTCGGGCACGACCCCTCCAAAACAAACATACACAAATTTTATTTACTTTACAAATGTGCAAGACCAAATTTTGTACAAATCCATTCATTACTATCCATCCGTCTTGAACCGCTTATCCGGAGTTGGGTCACGGAGGCAACAGCTCCAGCGGAGAGCTCCAGACTTCCCTCTCCAAAGCAACATTAGTAACTTCATCCTGGGGGATACCAATGCGATCCCAGGCAAGTTTGGAGATAAAATCCTGCACACCACAGAAGTTGGGTTTTATTTAGGGGTGTCAAACACCATTTTGCGGGGGGTGTGGACACTGTGGAGTGAGGACACAAGGTTATCCTATTACTATAACTATACTGGAGTCAGTACAAATCTACACTCTCAGTATTGAATAAATTCATAAATATGAACATTGATTGAAGAACATAGATGAAGAAATTATGATAGATATTTATATATAGACATATTTACTCAATCAGTACAAAGTTATAGTATAGTATTGTACACAGATGCTTTAGATAAGGTATTGAAAATGGAACAGGAACAACGATGGGGAATAAAGTGCTTTTTAACTTAAAAGAAAAAAGGAGCACACTCATGTGCCCACTGTAGCTGCCTCACTGTTTTTAGTGCCCTAAACAAACAGTCCATAGACTTGGCTGGTACCCTGATCCCTCAGTCGTTTCGTTTGTGACTTGTGAGCAGCTGTGTGCGCACTCAACTGCATCAATGATCGAATGCCATATATTCAGCTTGTTTGGTTGATTGTGTGTTGCCCATTCATCAGCAGCATATTTTTGTCTTTGTGACTAAATGTAGTCTACTACATTTGCAAACAGTGCTGTTGAGTGTTGACCACATTGCTACATTATCCACATAACATTTGTGCAACAAGAGCCTCCTCGTTGAGGAGCCGGAGATGCTCGGGAGGCATCCTTACTAGAAGCCCGAAGGCATCCAAACGAAGAAGCAGAGACTCCGTCTCCGAATAACTGACTGAACTGCCAGCCACCCGTCTGAGAAATCTCACTTTGGCCGCTTGTATCCACGACCTTTCGGTCATGACCCACAATTCATGAGCGACTGCAATACCCCCCCTGCTGCTCAGATTCTCCAGCTGATCTCCTGCTCCGTCCTCCCCTCACTTGTGAACAAGACTCCTTCACCTGGGTCTCATTCCCTACTTGGACTGCACAATCCATTCCTACTGAGAACCATGGCCTCAGATTTGGAGATGCTGATCCTCAGCTGACGGTCATGGACCGATGGTGCCATCAGGATCATATCATCTGCAAAAAGCAGTGAAGCAACCCTTAGCTCACAGAACCGTATACCCTCTTCGCTACGACTTCGCCTCGAGATCCTCTCCATGAAAATCACGAAAAGGATATACTGTACTGTAGGTGACAAAGCCCTGGCGGAGGCCAACCCCCACCGGAAACTAATCGGACTTACTGCCCAGCACACGGACACAGCTCTCGCTTTGGGTGCACAGAGATTGAATGGCCCTCGACAACCACAGCACCTCCCACAGAACCTCCATAACCATTAATTAACTGCTCAAGATATCCTGCTAACAGAGAAACGGACATAACAGACGGGGTGAAAACTCCTTGGTGGAGTTCAGTGGGGTCGAAAGATTTATGAATGCTGCCTATATATCAACATATCAATCTATACAGGGTATAGCATAATATAAATTAGGGTGCATTGGTTATAAATCCAGGATGCACACACATAGTGTATCTGCCCTCAGTTTCCTGTCTCTTTACAGTCCTAAATAAATAAAGGAAAATTTCTAAATTCCCAATAAAATATATTTTAAAAAAAGAAGATAAGTTAGGCGAGTTAGAAACTATTTTTTATTACATGCAATACTAACTGATACAATGTTGCTATCCAATTGTAAACATGGCACTTTGATGTTTGAGCCAGGGGGGCAGTCAGACAGATATTCTGTGAAGCCACCCAAGGACTGTCTAAAGAGGACAAGAAGCGAAGACCGTACGGGCGACGCCATGTTGCTCACATGGTGCTCCATGGAAGGAAAGAAACATGCGCAGTTGCAGACCAAGGAAGCTGAACGCGGAAGTGTTGGCTGCATAAAGCCCATTGCGCATGTTTCTTTCCTTCCATGGAGCACCATGTGAGCAACATGGCGGCGCCCTTACGGTCTTCGCTTCCCGTCCTCTTTATACAGTCCTTGAAGCCACCAAGGAAATAGGGATTTCCTGAAAGTTCATATAATGGCCTGTTGTGGCGCTGTCATTGGGCCCAAAAAACCCCATAGCCCCATAGAAGTCCATGTATTTGGGCCCAACTTCACCTAGACTGTATTACCTTAATAAACATGGTCAAGAATACTTTCTGCTTCCAGTCACTAGTTTAAAGTCTCATTTCTAATGTCATAATATTCTTTTTGGAAAATGATGGTCCCATGTATTAAAAGAATGACCATAAAGTCGCGTATGTTCTGAGGGGCGTGGCTACCGTAACAGTCTATGATCGGGATTCCCCACTCAAAATAAAAACCAACTAAGAAGAAGGGGGGAAGTCCCGCCTCGTTGTTTGGGCCAGCCAATGGGCCAGCTGGGCCCAAACGGATCTAGAAAGATTCATTTTACGTTCATGTTAGACCCGGGGAACGCTTTGTCCATATTTTTTACAGTCTATGGTTTAAGCCTACATTACCCAGAATTACCTGCAAAGGCTTGTTTCTTGTGCAGTTCTCCAAGTGAGGAATGGAATTGTAGTCTTTGATGTTCGTGTAACCATGTCACACCATGTGATAGAGAGAGCACTGCCACTGACACTCTGACAGGTTTAGCACTACAGAATGTAGTTATCATGACTCCCCAAAAACAACAACGTAAAACATTCCTTTAACCACAAGCCCTATACGTCATACGACAAATTCACTAAAGTAGCCGATCTACAAGATCACAACACATCTCATTGTGAGTAGGTAGCCTACATCTATTTTCTGCTACTTTTTGAAAATCCTTTCATTTAGTTTTTTAATCTTTGACCATTTACCCAGATTGAAAGTGGTTAAAGGATGTTACTCAAAGTGAAGTAGGTGCACAAAAGACACATAAGCGTTGCTGTTTGATTTTTAAACAACATTTTATTTCCAGTATATCTTCTAACAATCAAAACAAAAACAAAAACACATGGGTGCATACTATGTAGTCATGAAAGGGAACATGGGTTTTACCAGCACAAAAGCACAGAGAGACAGTTGAACATTCACCAGTTCAAGCTTGGAAACGTGGACTTTGCTGGGGTCTGGGTCTGGGCCTGGGGGTCTTGCTGAACACACTGTGCTAGGAAAACCACTAGGCATGTTGCATGTACAATATTTTGCTTGCATGTTAGATCTGCACTTCATGACCATTTTTTACTATAAAATAGGCATTGTTTTGTTTTCTCGTGTGATTCCAATGGCTTTGGACAACTTTCAAAATGTATAGAAACCTTTGTTTAGATTACTGACAGAAGAAGGTTTCTGCCAAGTAGATGTGTAAAAAATTATGTTAAAATTGTTTAAAATGCAGGACTGCAGTGACAAGAGGTGGAAATACCTCTCAATTCCATGCCTGTAATTAAAATCTCTTGGAGGCAAATACTATTGGTCGGTCAGTGAGATCTTTCATCATTTCAGAGACCCAAGAGGCAGTGTACTTGACATATAGTTATAGTATAATATTGTCACACAATGTATTGTAATGTTAAAAAGTGTGGCCATAGTTTGGCATGGTAAACTACCACAGGTTAAGAAAAGTCACTATCACAAAATTCTAAATATTCCAGTTTTGTGCCAGAAATAAAAACAGAATTGTCATGAACTATCTGTGTAATGCCTCATACAAAGGAGTCTCAGCCTACAGTATCAGCTTCGTTCTTATAATTTGATCAACTTCACTTCAGTGTCATTGTCATGTCATATAATGGGCCCGGCTCTGTAGTGAAATCTTCGTGTGAGCTGATTAGGCCTTTAGAGGTCTAATAATGAGGTCATTAGGCCTTTGCAGCTAACTGACCTGGAGCATTCCTTAGTGGACATCATCTCCCATTCAGGTTTGTAAAAGGGTGCTTTTTTAAATATATTGACTCTATCTTATCTATGTGGAATGTGGGAAGCAGAGTGCAGACGTCACACTCTGGGCTTGGCAGTGTGAGTTTAGACACTAGACCTATAAACATAATAGTGTAGAACTGTATTTTGTACGATTTAGCAGTACAGTACAACAACACCATTACAGCAGTAGTAGGCCTACACTAAATAGCACAGTTTAGTAGCAGTGGAGTCCACCACGATGATGCTATAATATACTCTATTATTATTAGTTATGTATCATAGTACTAGTAGTGTAACAATTTCAGCAGACGTCAGACTCTTTTGAATTGGCAGTGTGAGTTTCAGCTGCTCTGGCAGTAAGTAGTCTACAATAACTGTATGGAATCAGAGGGATACTTAGTACGTCTTGCAAATTGTTATAGTGTCTAATTTAAACATTTTGCAACTGCAACTAATCATAACATATTATGGTAACCAAGTTTTGGTAACCCTTGGCCTTTGTTAAAGGCTCTTGGTTTGCAGAAACTCTTAAATGTATCCACTTTCTAACAGGAATTTGTGGGTGTTTTACAGTCTCAAAGTCCTCCTTATGACATTTGAACAAACTGCCCACTGACTGAGGGTAGTCTACTCTATACAACAATAATCACAAGACTGAAATGATCATTAGACTCCCAAAACCCTCTATGTAACCATTGGATATAGTTTTAACACAGTTTAATCACAAACAATTATGGTAAATATAAACTCTCACAATGCGTTATACAACAACGTATACAGTATACAGCTCCCTAAACAATTGCAAATATGTTTCAGGAATATTTGAGCACAAGTCATTTATAATGCTAGTTCTAGCCTTAGTGGCCGGTCACTAGCTTTCCTTTAAACAGTGTTAGTCATCAACTATTCATCCCATGACTGTTGGAATGGTATATTTTGCCACTATAGCGGGCACTATAGCGGGGACAACTGATTGTTTTGGTACTCAACAGTCAGGTGACAGTGGGTTGAATGTGCCTTATGACTGTTCTGGATATTATTATTCTTTTGTTTGCCACAAGAGGGCAGAGCTGTTCTATTTGTTGTGATTATCTACCAGGGGGTTATTCTGCTGTACTGCACCACTGCAGATAAGCACTGCATGTTGTGTCTGTAGAACACTCAGCACAGCAGCCATCAATGCAGAAGCAATGCCAGCTGAGCTCATACATCTGATCGGACATTTCTAAACAGACGTTTCTAGAACTGTGGTTCTGTTCTGTTAGTAACCCAGCTGAAAATATTTTGTTTTCAGGGGGGGAGGGGGGATATCAGTGTGAGGACTGTCATTCTGAAATATAGGTCGGCTTCATCCGCACAGTGCAGCACTCTCACACCCTATAGTTCCCTGAAGCACATAGTACAGTACAACACACATAATATGGCATGATTTAGGGTAGGCTATATGGATTGTTGAGGGGGGCGTTATAAGTCAGAATGCTCTCATGGAGAGAACATGATTAAACTGACAGAGAGAGAAATGGGCGTAAAAAAGATCTTCCCTGGAAGAATGCACAGATAACAAACAAATAAGGACCATTGGTATGCAGCAACACTATTCACCCATGGGACATATAATCACATATATTATCATGAGGGAATGGGGATATTCTAATATCTGGCTCATCAGTGTATCAAGTCATAATATATACACAAAACACCCTTTCTGTTTAACTAGGTCAGGGGTAAATCTAAACACTGATGGCTCAAATAAACAATATTGCTTTTCCCTTCAGGAAGACTTTGGAAGTTATGCCCTCTTTACAGAGAGATCTGGTTATACAAGGGAGTGTGTGTGTGTGTGTGTGTGTGTGTGTGTGTGTGTGTGTGTGTGTGTGTCTCTACTACAAGTACACACTGCTGCTTCCTAATATCCAGAACAATCACATGTTTGTATCACAAAACAGTACTTTATCTACTCAGTCAGTACTCACATTGTACAGTTAGTGTTGGTAAACACAGTTACAGTACTCGGTACAGCATCATCATGCCAATGAAGCTGACATCAAAATCCCATTGTAAATAGATAAACTGTATATGAACTGCCAAGATATGGCATCACAGCCATTTCAGCCTAAATAGTTTGATGATGCAAAGACAGAAACACTTACAGAGGTGTAGAATAATTATCTTTGAGGTAAGCTGTAGACCTACAGTATGTCTTATATATATTTTATATTCTGTGTTTTTCCTGTATTCACCCACCAGCATATTCACAGTCATTTAAGATGAGCTGCACTATAAATAATAAATCCATGACCTTGACTTAGAATGACACGTTTTGTGGCAGACATGTGACATGTCACAAGCTGACTGCCAACATTTTGGCAGCTAATGCAAGTCAGTTTAATCTGATGCTGTGTGTTGGTAAATGTCAGTCTGAATGGCACAGAATGCCCATGGGCCACAGTGCAATATAGGACCACAATGGAAACAAGCCATCAAGTTTTTTTTGTGTTATCCTTTTAGCATTGATTGCGAATTTGTACTTGATGTACTGTTTGCAACTTGCTAATATCAATCAATCAATCAAACAAAAGGTTGCACCAGAAATAACCATTACTTATACTACAGGAAGATGAGCTGCAATGGCATTAGGGGTGTGTGTTTACATTGCCAGGAAATAAAATGTTTGTGTACATTTACAGTATATCTCGATGCATTTTTATCTGCATTGGGATTTTGATCCATTTACAGGTCTAATGTCTAAGTCTAATGTCGATACATTAGACCAGTGGAGAAACATTAAGTGTAGACATACATTTATAAAGTGCCACAAGGCCGACAAGGTTATTGCATAATCTGATGACTGTCTTATTGCTTGAAAGCAAAACAAATAAAAAAAATCACTCTAATATTAGAGCAAGTGAAATGAACATCTAAAATAAATCAAATCAAATCTATGTCACAATGTCTAAATATGACTTAATTAGCCAGCATCTGTAGGATGTCATGGAGTCTGAACTAATATCACAATCAGACCTGTGGACCGTGCAGAAACTGCAGACACGTTTTCCTCTACCCTCTAGGTACAGCCACTATGATACACCCACTGTAAAGTGCTGTATGGTTACCGGAATTACACAGGGTCAGTCTATACATCACTGTCAAAGTGGATATTAAATTGTGATATATCCAACACAAATCTCAATCACATCAGACAGACTACATTTCCCAAAAGGAACTGCATGTATTCAAATCAGTCTGACCAGATGCTGGGATAAAATATATCCCTACTGGCAATGACAATTAATCAAAAGCAGAGGCATGGTTCCCTCCCCTCGACCATCCAACAAATCTAACCCTATACGTATAGTTATTACACAGGGCCAGTCTATATATCACTGTCATAGTAGCTCCAATTGCATTAAAGTGTGCATACAGTGTAGACATGTAAGAGTGGGTAAATGAGGTGAATGGTGGAGCTGCACAGGGTATGTGAGGGTTGTCCGTGTGTGTGAGTGTGCGTGCGTGTGTGTGTGACTCGTGTCGTGAGTGTGTGCGTGCGTGCACATCGGCTATCCCAGCAATGTTTGTGGGTGTGGCAGCTCATATCTGGCAGCCTCCGAGAGGTGTCTGTTCTCTAACATTCAAATAAACCCACAGAGACCAGCAGGTCTCACTTTCCTGAGGGATATCTAGCACTAAGAAGAACATCCGAGTCTGGCCATTCACGTACGCGACACAAAATAGAAATTTGCCATTAAAATATTATAAAGTTTGTTTTAATTCCCATATAACCCTGAGCTCAGAGTAGCATTTCTTATCTTGATCAGTGAATCATCAAATTGTCAGTCACCATACATACAAGCTTAAAAGCAGCTCTGAGTTTAATAATCAAACTCTTGTAAAAGATTGTTTTACTGCCAACCCCAGTAATTGGCTTTGGACAGACGTCTATTGCTTGATACCTAAATGTGTCAAATCTAATTAAACGTCTTACTGTAGTTTTTTCAACTATAAAGTGCATACACACTGTAGTTTGGACTTTGTGTTAGGATGAAGTACTGGCCTGTTCACTAATCACTAATGACATTCTTATGAAACACATCATCATCATCTCCTACAACACCTCAATGTAAACACATGGTTGATCAGACAATGATTATTGTATTTCACTTGTACATTCTACAAATGTTGGCTGTACATTCTTCGCTATTGACTTGCCCAGTGTTGTGCTATTTCCGTACACTGAGGCAGTGTTGTCTCCATATGAGTACAAACATGTCTATCCAGTATCCATTGTTCTGTTAGGTAATAGGGCTATATGGGAACAGTGACAGTTTTCAGGAGAGAAAATCAAACATTTGACAAAAAAAAAAACTGAGATTAGGATGGAAGGGTATCTGTATCTGGAGAGTTGCTTATAGTATTTGGCTGTCCTCCCTCAGAGGACTTTACTGTGTACAGTCAGTCACAACACTCTGCTGTTCATCTTAACAACAGACCTTTTCAAGTTCACAAATTAAAAGTGCTGTACAATAATAAAGACATAACGGATTTCCCCTTTAACCTCTAAACATCAGTGGACTTCCCAATGGCCTACAGTACACAATAACGGTATTACTCTGTAACACACCATCCCCAATTTCATCATTGTAAATCACTTGTTCTTAGTCTAATTTGTCTGGTTATATAAAGGAAAGAAATGTATTAATCACATGTGGCAAGGGGTATGACATCAGACAAGACGATGTAGACAATTCTTTGAATGGTGGTGGATAAAATATGTTCATATGAAGATACATTATAATATATAAAAATGCTCACATGCTAAAAATGCATTGGTTATTTAGACAGAAGCAGCATGATAAAATAAGTTAATTCATTTCTATAGAGAACTTGGTTATCAGGGGATTGTCTTGATGACGGTTAGGGTTGGTTGTTATTTATTTATTTTAAATAATTCTCTGTGTTTATATCCTCCCACCAGCAAAGGGAGCAGAAGCAGGCACCTGTGTTTCATCAAAAGCATAACAATCAAACTAGTGCAGAACTGGATCCTTCAGTTGCCCCAACAGCCCAAGTTTGTCATGCTAGCTAGGGGTGTAACAATATTATTGTATGGTGAGTTTTATGGTATTGTTACATCCCTATAGCTAACTCCAACTACAAGTAGCCTCCAAGTAGCCAGGAGGCTACTTGTAGTTGGTTTGGAACTGCTGGTTGTTTTAGAACCACTGTGCTAGGTCACAGTTTGCTAGAATGGAGGGTTGGCTGAGCTCCCTCCCAGCCCCTCCTCTGTCACTTTGTCAAACCAGGACCCTGCAGACAGTAAACATGTACGGTTTAGGTCCGAATACCATGGCAGTGGTTCAGGTCAGTTCCTGTTAAAAATCAAGTGTAAAAATCATAGGTGCATTCAATAGGCGATTCTGATGCCTGTAATGATAAGCATTGCCAGCACAGTGCTCTTTGCTTATGTTCAAAGCATAATACCAACACTTTTCATTTACATAATGACAAGTTGACAACGGGTATTATTAGGTTCCCATGAATTTGCATGGTTCTCAAGTAGGCCGTGGCCGACGGGCACGTACAGGTCTAGTTTACAGAATGTGTGGACCCTCTTGTTTAACACATGAACGTTTTTTCTATGCTTGCCAATGTCTGGCATATGTTACAAAACAACAGACCTCATTGAATGCACCTTTGTAATGGTTAGGTAAGGTTAGGATTAGGAGTAGGAGTTGTTTGTGCCATAGTTCAGTATTTGTGGCAGTTGTTTGTTTGGTGGCAGTTTATTGATGATGTGTGGTTCTGTTAATGTTAGAGACTAGAGTTTGTTTGGGTCCAAGGTTGACTCAGACTAAAAGTAAGGGGCTGTGGCCTACAACAGAACCTCATTCACCTCCTCTCCCAAAAAACAGCAACATCAACGACAATAAAAACCTATTGGTAAACAGTAATGTCCCTGAAACCCCTTCTTTGCCACTAAATGTCTTACTTTAATTAGACTAAGTGCATTTCTCATCAATAAAACTATCATATGTATGAACAGCAATCTGCATTTTCATATAGGTTAATGTATATACTGTATTTATTTATTTTGTATTTCTGCATTTCTTTTATTATAGGCCTGCTGTGTGTTTCTGTGGTTAGTTTAGGTATACCCTGAGACATTACAGAAAAGGCTTGTGATACTTTGGATGATGCTATAACGTTTCTGTGAAATTAGGAAATTACACTTTAGTTGCAATTGTATATAGATTGTACTCTGCTGAGAGTTTTGGAATGACTGAAATTATAATACTGTCCAAGTCGCAAAATTAGAGTGAGTCTCGGAAAGATTCAATGGGTCCCTTCCAGGAATTCTCCTTAACCTTTGTGTTTAATTTAATTTGAATAACGTATTTTATTGTGCAATGTTAACCAGCATCGTTGCAGGATAGGAAAGAAGTATAAGAATGTGCAAAATGAAAAGTTAGTCTGACATACAGTAGCCTACACAATATAATCCTCTGTGTTGATTTATCCATTTGTAAATCTGAGACTGTACAACCAAATTGTTACATTTGCACACTCGAAAGGTTAAACACAGGATTGAACCGTGACTCGTGAGCACTGCTGTATAGAACAGGTTTGAGGACAAATGAGGTTCTGCAGTAGAAAAGAGATGAGAGCTGCCAAAGAAATGCAAACAGGACTTGACACAGGCTTCATATTGTGTGACATATGGGCTGCTATTTAAGCAAGTGTGATCCAGACTTCTACACATGATATACAGTACCTCCCAAATCCCAAGCATATGATTTAAAATATACATGACATTTGTCTATTAGCTTAGCCACTAGTAAGGTAAAACAGTCCATTAATGACTGTGTTTTGTCTTTTTTTTATGGCATATATACAAACATACAGACAGACAGACATACTCGTTGTGTTGTGTTCATGCCTTTGGTGTTCCTTTGTTGTCTGCTTTGGCACCTGAAAGTCCATTTTCAGTGTTGTCATTCCCTGAGCTCACCAGGCACTCTTTACTGGAGGGCAGAGAGATCAAGAGAACTTTTATAGAGGGCAAATGTTGGGGCACACACAGAGAATGTATCATATTTCTTTGAAGTTCTCCCCTCTGGGAAGTGACTCCAGAGTCCAGACTAGTGTCACATAGCAGAAGAGAAAAACGAGCACTCTCAGTCAAAACATGCAGTTTACCGCGTGCACAGGTCACAAAAAATCTATGTTACAGAGAGATAGCCAGCACTCCGAAGTATTTAAGTTATATTTATTACATTAGCAGCACGGACAGACAGACAAAGCATGGACACGTTTCGGCGTGAAGCCTTCCTCAGCGTGTATATATCATATACACGCTGAGGAAGGCTTGATGCCGAAATTGTAGTCTCACATAGCCACTATAGCAAGACGATAAGAGATCTCTGCCTACTGCAATGTCTGGGCCTGGGGACACATTTTTGAAAACCAAGATACCATCCAAATATGTCTTTAAACTGGATCTGAAATGCATTTTTCTTTAACATTTCTGAATAGACCCCAGTTCCAGCCCCTACGTTGAATTTAGATGCCACCAGACATTTTGGAGGTATACCACTTTTAAACCACCGCTTTTTCAAAATGGTATACCACTTTTTGTGAGTGGTATACCAAAGATCACTTTTGGAGCTCGCCCTGTCAGAACCAGGCATGCAAACAGGTTCTTCCCAAAGGCAGAACCGTAAGCAACAATTAACTATAACACTAGATTTGTATCCAGCACTGAACAACTCATTGTTCTTGCTGCACAAATAGCAATACTGTAAGCAGTATCTTATTTGGGCATTTTTAATACTGTACAAATTACAAAACCATAGGCTATACCGTAGGCGTAGGCTAGATACATGCATTCTCACCACGGCATATACATATTGCACCTAGCAAATAAACTAGGGCTGGGACTGATTCATTTCTATTTAGAAAAATAATTACAGAAACTATAAATAAAAATATGAACACATTTTAATCAAGCTTAGTTTTTGCACCATTCTCATTGGACCAATTTCAGGCGAACCAATCATACCGGTGCACGCTTTGCTTGGCCCAGTGGATGGGAAATTTATTCACTTTATTTACTCATTGATTCGTTCGTATACAAAAATCAGTTTGAAAGGTCAAATATTGATATTTGATTAAAATGTGATTAATTTTGATTAATTAATTAAAATGATAATACATTTAAAAATATATATCGAGTCCCAGCCCTAAAAAAAACAGATGATAATGATTTGATCTGTCCGTCATCGGTCTACTTACTTTTTCTCCTCATCTTTACCTAACAGGAAGTGGATAACCAGGGCCTTGATCACCATGATGAGGATGACTGCACTGATGACCCCGCCCACCACAGAGACGATGATAGTCGTCAGAGTTGTATCAATCTCCTTCACTGGAGAGGGTGACAAATACAAGGATGAGATGGAGAGACATTTGACTAATTATGCACTTTTCATTGAACTGAAATGGGTTTTATGTTTTGCCATATTTGTTTTTATTCATCCCATGAATAAACATGAATCATACAGTATATATATATATCTTATCATGATTATGACCTGTTTTGCTCTACTCTGATCTACAAGCTCACAACGTGTGTGTGTGTGTGTGTGTGTGTGTGTGTGTGTGTGTGTGCATGTGTGTGTGTGTGTGTGTGTGTGTGTGTGCCTGCCTGCGTGCATGCATGCATACGTGCGCATGCATATTACACACATTCATCCACGACTATCAGAGTGAAGATAGCACTGTGGTTGCGGTTCTTTTCTTTTGGGTTCTTGGCAAAGCAGATGTATTCTCCCATGTCCTCAAACGTGATGTTCCACAGCAGGATGGAGATGTTGTTGGTCTTCGTCGTGCCGACGAAATCCACACGTGGATGGACGACATGGACCACAGGCTCTGTTTTTTCATCAACAATTGACCCTTCAGCCAGCTGCATCCATGCACACATTTGTATCCACACACACACACACACACACACACACACACACACACACACACACACACACACACACACACACACACACACACACACACACACACACACACACACACACACACACACACACACACACACACACACACACACACGTCAAGGTTTATAAGTTGTGCATCATCTCAACATTTTACACACTGAAGCCAACACCCATTTGTACTGCTGAGCTACAAAGGAGAGCTTGTTTGGGAAGGGGAGATATTTCCATTTGAATGTTATGCAATACCTCTTGTCAACCGGTATAGCGGTTCTACCTGACCACAGGATAAAGTCTCAATAGAAATAGAAACCTACCAACCACTACAGTTGTGTTAGTTATATTATATTAACACACTCAACCATACAGATTAGTTGGTTGTAACATTTTACTCACTAAAAATCTATGAAATGCAGCTTCAAAGCAACATATTTTGTGAATGTGTGTCAATATGTGTTCTGAATGAATGCTATACCCTCTCCAAGGTTCCATTGCTGTTGTAGTGCCAGCTGAAGTAAAGGTTCTTGATGCCAATGCAGGAAGCGTAGGTGCAGGGAATCAGAACTGTAGAACCATTCATCGCCTCAATATAAGGTATTTTCCCTGTGGAGACCTCCAAGCAATCAACAGCCCCTGAAAAGGAGACACAGAGAGATGGTGAGACAAAATGGACAGAGACGTCACATAGAATCACACGTCCTCCTTAAACCTCCTCTACCTGCCCCCATCCCTCTCTGCTGAAGCCTTCGTCACCTACTGATAAGAAGGTTGATGACATGAGAAGTTCTTTCTCCCCATCATGAGTTAAACAACATATATACCATGTCTTCCTTCTCTCCTTTCTCTCCAGATGAGATCCTAAAACTGTAAACCAGCCATCTAGTGAGTCTAGGTCAGGGGTTCCAACCTTTCTATTACCATGGACCGGCTGTTCATAAATTGTTTGCGGACCGGCATGGCTGGGAGGTGGGGGGGCAGGGGTGCGTCACAGACAGTCACACATCATTGTACCAAAACACAGAAGACAGTTGACTGGCCTCAAGTAGCCTACCCACTGCTATATTATTATATCACAACATAATGTGATATCATTGTCATTGACCATATCATTGATCCTGGTGACGTTATATATTCACGGTCAGGAAAACTTGGGATTCCCTTCTCGCGTACCAGCACAGGTATACACGTACCAGTGGTTGGGAACCTCTGGTCTAGGTCACTCAGGTTGTCCTTCTACTTGACTGGTCGGACGACTACCTACCAGGTTTCTTGGAAAGTGTTAATTAGCAAGCTTGTAAACTAGTCAGAGGCTAAAGGTTCTTAAATTCTTACAATAATATTCCAATAATACTTTAAATGTATTTTTAATTATAAACAGCTTTTGTCATTTGTTTTGCCATTGACGATGAGCGGAGAAATGTCGTCAGAATTCCTCTTTTTAGGACGCAAATTAAACATTAAAGTCAAAACATTAAACGCCATTGACATTGAAGGGAAAATGTAAACGAGCAAATCAGCTAACCAATCACAGGCAACAGGCATTCTGATTGGCCAGTATGAGATGATGCATAATGTTGTACGATGATAAGAGCGCCCCTCACTTCACAGTCACACAGGTGTGATTGCTTTCTGATGAGCTTCACAGTGTGTATTGGGAAGTGGGCCCACAGTCTTCCTCTATATCACTGCACAAATCGGCGACAGGTCTGCACATTACCATTGTGAACTTAAATAATACTTATTTGGCACGATATTAAGAAGTCATAATACAGTATCTCCTTAATATCTCCGTTCTGATGTCGGGAACTGATTGTCATATTTGATTGTACCCTTAATTAAGTGTAGGTAAGACAGAAAGGCAGAAAATGCACAAGGAGAATACACAACAAAGTTGCTGAGCACACAGACCTCAAGGCTACTTGTGATTGCCTGGCATGGCAGACTACACCGCTGAGGGCTGTTCTTTTTGGTTGCACTAGCGATTTCCAGGCTAGCTCACAAGCTCTCCTATCACTGTGACACTCAATAGTTGTCTCCACCAGGCCGAAGGCATGGGGAGAGAGTATGTTTTGCACTCCGTCCGTCCGTGTGTCCGTCCGTCCGTCCGTCTGTCACCAGCTAATCTCTGGCACTGTTGACTTGATCCCAGCCATACTCTGCACACACACTCCCTGAATGCCGAACCTCTGCCCCAAAGTTTTCACATTGGCCTGTCATAGCGCCACCAGGAGACCACTTTGTGCAAAACACATTTTGAAAGTACACCTACATATTTTGTCAAAACATCATGCAAATTGGTACACAGTCTCTCTAGAGCCATTCAACGAAACAGTTCTTTCAGATTTTTCAGACTCCATCCTGATTGGCTAAGATTGGCTTCCAAAGTTCGCAGGAGTGCTCCGTTTCAAACAAAATGCTGCGAATCATGAACACATTGAGTGATTTCGCACACACATTCCCACTAGGCCGAGAAAGACATGCCACTTGGACATTTTCAACTCAGCCTCATGGTGGCACTATAACTGGCCAATTAGTGTTTTACCTATAACTGCACCAATCTGTGTAAAAAGGCCAAGGAAAAACCTTTGCCTGGAATTTTTCACATCTGCCCTTTATAGCGCCACCAGGAGGCTGACATATGTAAAACACATTTTATAATATTACTCCTTCAGATTGTATCAGAATTTCACGCTAATCGGTACACATGATCTCCATAGTCAAGTGATCAAGACGGGTTTATTTCTCATAATCCATCCTGATTGGCTACGATTGGCTTCTAAAGTTTTCAGGAGTAGCCTCCTAAACATTTTGCCAAACATCACACACACTCCTATCCTCCTGATGGATACCTGTGCCCGGAAGGGCACTTTTTCTTTTCTTCTTTTTATCCCTCCTGCCACAAGTTGCATTGCGGCATACCTGACTGACATGTGGATGTCACTACATCTCTGTTCATGTACAAACATAGCCTATGCTGAGATACCACACAGCTGATCTTAATATGCTTTAATTAATGTTTGGAGTGGACATGAGGAGATTTTAGGCTGCAGGAAAAGCAGCACGTCACCTCTGTTAATCCCCACATCCCTGTGATAATGAATAATGATCATATCACATAATTATTCTCATATTCTGTCTGTAAACGGTTGCTTTCATAGCTGTTTCCTCAGAAGAAACTCCCCTTTCTTATTTCAATGGTTTAAGTTTCCAGACGTCTACCAACCTGTAGTGTAGATGGATGGATGGATGCAACAAATGCCTAGTCTGCATGCTTACTGTCTTATTTCATGTGAGTAGCAAGTACTGTACGTGACTATTCCTAACAATGAGAATGGACCATTCATACTGCAAACTGTGGGCAAAAAAGGAGATGTGAGAATTAACCCCTCTCCCACTGCTTATGCCTGGCTGCAGTATGTTGGTTACTTGTTCACATCATTTGTTACTTTTCTTTTATTGACCACAAATGTTAAGAATTATATTTAATGTTTAGACAGATGCTTACCTGGTATCCAACATTATTCAATTAAATTCAATACAATTTCATTAAAGTGTCAAATCACAACAATACTTTACATGTAGAGCAGAAACCCAGCATTCCCACCCTGAGCAAGCAATTTAAGCATTATTTCAGCAAGAATACGCTGTTCTTTGAACTCTACTTAAGTTGCAATTTAACTGGTTGTTGACTACGTTTCGAGCATTCTCTGCTTATACTCTGATTTCACTCTTGTAAGTCGCTCTGGAGGAACACTGTCTGCTAAATGTCAAATTTTAAAAGACATTTATTGGATACAAATGAAGCTTTTAAGTGTCCTGATAAAGGGAAGAGGGGTGTGGCAGGAGTGGAAAATGGATACAAGAGGGACAGAGGAATACCGAAAGATTGGAAGGAGGAAATGGCTCAAAGACAAAGTAGAATAAGGCAGAGGGTGAGTGGAGGGGCTAAAGAAAGGGAGAGGTGGGGGGAGGAGTGTGGGGATGTGGAAGAGAGGTAGGAGATGAAAGCAAGGTAAATAATAATAAAGTCTATCAGAGGAAAGAGATAATTTAGATCTTTTAGATCTACTTCATGGCCACTAACCCATGCAATACAGCAGTAACCTAGAGTAGACTAACCGCTGACTGACTGTCTGAATGTGTGGCATCATGGCCAGACTAAAATCACTGCATAGATATTAGTCTGGAATTTCGGTGTGGAAGATTTATTACCAAGGGGCTGTTACAAACAAATTAATTCCAACTTTTCATAGCAAACTAGAAAAAGTGCCCCTCTGGGCACAGGTCTCCACCAGGTCAGGTGAGGTTATTGTGGCCTCCTGGTGGCGTTATAATAGGCTAATGTGAAAAGGGTGCCATTTCTTCTTATGCCTTTGATGAGGTGGAGGATTTGAGGCATTTTGTTCCAAAAATGTGTTTTGCAAAAATCCACCTGTTGGTGGTGCTATAACAGCCCAATGTGAAAAGGGTGGAATTTATTATTCAGCCTAGTAGGAAAGTGTGTGAAAGATTTTACGTAAATTGCACTCTGCGTTCATGATTTGAGGGTTTTTGTTAAAAACGGGCCAATCCTGCAAAACTTGGAAGCCAATGTTGGCCAATTAGGATGAAATATCGGACAGATCCATCTTGAGCACATGACTATAGAGATACTGTGTAACGATTTGCGGGATTTAAAAAAAATGTGATTTACAAAAGTCGGCCGGACATGTTGTAGAGCAGTGGTTCTACAATGTAGAGAAATATACAAACTCAACACAGACCTAAAGATCCAAGCTTCAGGCCCTGGTCAGTGTCATTAGAGATTGCTGATGGCTAAGCTAATAGTACAAACTTAACACTTTCATATCGAACTCTTGGACGGGCAAGCAAATTCAATGCTAATCTAACTATGAGAGTTAATAATGGGTCAATAATCATACACTGTCTGTGTTAAATTAACACTAGGTATTTACCAGTGTGGGACTCCCACTGAACTGCTTAGGTGACTTTGCAGTGACAGCTGGTGTAATTCAGATTGTTGTTGCGGTGTCACTCACACACTTGGAGCCTATTTATAAACCCTCCCCTCTACGCTGCACTGGTCAAGATCACATTGCACATGGGACACATTAGGACAGTGTGTGTGTGTGTGTGTGACGTGTGTGTGTGGCGTGCGTGCGTGTGTGTTGGCGGCTTATATTATAGCACTAACAGTGTCCTATAATATAAACTATACTGTAACTAGGCCTATACAATATAAAACCGATCCTCTACTGTAAAACGACTCTGTACTGTAACTATCCAACATCCATACCACTGGAATCCTAGTGGCATGTTCAGCTGATGGACACTGATGATAATTGTGGAAGTAATTTAGGGGTGAAGTGGTTACTGAAAATACATTTGTAAATGCAGTACACCCAGACAAACTGACTGGCTGGCTGACTAACTGACTAAATGGTACCCAGGAAGCTAGAACAAAACAGGTAATAATCACGATATGACTCATGTATATTCATGGGATGAATTAAATAAATATGGCATGTTAGGTAATGAGGAACTATTGACTGTAGCTGCAACTCAATTTCATTGTAACTAAGATATTTGATAGAAATGAATCATTATTTAATGCCAGATTTAGCCAATACGACCGCAAATGTCCCATGCAAATTGCTAGCCTAGACACCTAGCCAACTATGCATGCTCTGTGAGAATCAGCACAGCAGATTTTTTATTTTGATTAGGTGTTCCATCATGCTCGTTTCAGCACGGGTAAATTGCTATTTCAACCAATCAGATTGCTTTCTCAAAACTACCTGAGGGTACAAGCTAACAATGCATAGCAATGCAACACACTGTTGGCTCATAGACTGGCTATTTCTGGCTTGCGACAACAATGATCAAGGTTTAGTTTCCCTCCCATTTCTCCCTTCATCCTCTCTCATCTCTCCTCATCACTTTACTCCTCCACTCTCATCTCCTCTCCTGTTTTTGTAATCCCACTAGTGATGGTTTTGCTTTAAGGGGCTCTCTCTCTCTCTCTCTCTCTCTCTGTCTTTTCTCTCTCCTGTTGTCAGGAGTTCCTCAGGGATGTGCCAGCCATACTATATAAAGAGTGGGGACACGTGGTAGACTGGGCTGGGCTGCTTATAACTAATAAATGAGCAATAGCCTATGGGTTCAAAACAAATACCAAGACGAAGCATGTATTGAAAAACATTATTTAAGCTAACTTACTGACTTCACACCCTGGTAAATGTGAATATGCAAAGCAAATCTAACGTGTGTTGGAGTTGCAAAGAAGGTATTACTGAGTCCTTTTCATTGTTTTGAAACGTGAAAACAGATTATCTGGAAG
>NC_139706.1:39351716-39379216 GCF_964188405.1 Protomyctophum parallelum
GGCGAAGTACAACAATGTGGAGATTCATGGCCTGCTGTGATAGGACAAGGAAATCAAATGGAACACAGGTGTATCCCTGCAATATCTGCATTCAATGACCTCGGTACATATAGAAATTGATTTATTGCTGCGACCTATTTGTATTTGCTATGAAAACGTGCATTTCCCGTTGGTTCGTCACGCCCCCATATATGGTCATGCCTCGTGGCATCAGGGATTTCCATATATGGGCATATATGTAGTTGCGACGTAGAAGATATCGCCAGGGGTCCTTTCCATGGGAAAGACCCTTAGATCTCTATATGGTTGTCAGTCCATCACGCCTCGTGACATCACACATCATACACTCATTCTGACATCATCAAACCCTGTAACACTCAAGACACTGACCCCGCTGCCACCCTTAGATCTCCAGATATGGAGCTGACCCGTTCTGACATTCCATATATTGATCTGACCTCATCAAACCCCATGTACACTCAAGGCCAGTACATAATTTAATCTATGCCATATGTTGATCTGACCTCTCATGCCAAAGCACCAGCACTCGCCCAGCAGTCTGACGTCTGCCGTTACCATGCAGGCGGATGCGCCCTAAAGGGGTGAGGTCGCTTCTCGCCCTCAGGGCGTCTTACTGGTACTTAACTAGAAGCTTGCGCAGCTGCGTCTAATAATTATTGTGCTCATTGTGGGCGTGAAATTCTCTCGAAATAATACAGAGAGAGAGAGAGAGAGAGAGAGAGAGAGAGAGAGAGAGATGGGGAAAGGGGGGGGGGGGGGGGGGGGAGACTTGTGAAGGATGGAGGGATCCAGAAGGTGGGAGGTGTCCTCTCCAAGGTGACAGCAGAGGGGAGAGATGGGGGGAAGCAAGCGCTCACATGTAGCCATATACTCTTCATGATGTGCATGGTGCATGCAAGCACACACACACTGCTTTATCACATACAGTACAAGTAATCCGGTGTGAGCTACTGCTAAAACAACAGACAATTGTAATTTTAGGATTATCAAGCATTACTAATGTTCTGATTATTATGTGTATAATTAAACACTGCTAAGATTTATAACTGTAATGACAACACTGGCTTAACCACTTTTCTTAAACCCTATACCTTTGACCAGGGTCCCCCAGGGGTCTATGCCCATGGTCCCTTTCCTTTATTTTTTCCCTTTACACAAATTGTCACGATAATAGATGCTATTTGCTATTTTTGTAGAATATTGGCCTATAATTATGACATGCCCAGCATAGGGGCGCTAGGGGTACCCTTCAACAGCTACATTTTGACCAAAAACACTTCGCAAAAAGCTCTTTTGTTCTTTACTGGTGTTACACATCATAACAAGCTAGCTCCATGATCAATAATCTGAGGTAATGGAGGTGTGCTATATAGGATCAATAGTACTAGTCAATGGGGGTTGACAAGAAAGACAAAATTAATGTAGATAAGATAGATTTTCTTTAGTTTTTCATCATAAATGTATATGCCCTACTACACCCCAGTATTTTATACTGCCATTATTATCATAGTGTATTTGTATATAAAAATGCTGACATGACCAAAAAGTCGTTACTGTAACTGTAGTATTAAAAGCAACCACCCAAGAAAGCATTGCATATCATTAAAGTTATATTCAGTGATTTCACTTAATTCAAATATCACTTATTTTTTTGTTTTGTTGTGATAATCCTCCCTATACTATAGAGTGTGCTGAGCATAAGGAGTTCCTCCCTGTCCCCAGTGAGCCCCTGGGGTCTAAAAACCGTAGGTTTCATTTTTGGTCTCTTCTTTCAAGTCTTCATCCAATCAGGATGAGAGGGACCTTCCGCCTCGGGCTTTGGGGTGCGTGCTGTTGGCCTGTTGCACTTTAATGCTCCTTTAATAAAGTGATTATTTGATATATTTTTGTGTGTGTAATATTGTATGAGTTTATCATGTATATTCTATTATTATGCGAAAAATAGATGACTAGACAATTGTGGTATGGTTGAGGAATGCAATTCAAATAATTTAGATACTCGTTTCAATTGGATGGATTTGTGTCACTGGCTATCATTGACTAGTGAGTACAGTTTTATTACAATTTACATTTTGAAAATAATTGTAGGAGGAACTGTAATTGAGAACAGAAATAGGATCAATAAAACAATAACAACTACAACAATTACTACTAATTCTACTTTGACTACTGTTGCCACACATACTGTACACACACACACATGCACACACAAATTGTAACCCTGCTGTGGTGTGGAAGAATGTTTTATCAACTGAAAGCTGAATGCTCTCATACATTCAGTGTCGCATACTGTAGATGGCGTGAGTCATACCTTTTGTCAACACAGACATTTGGGATTACCTAACCTGAAATATCCTGTTAATAAACTGATTGTCTCTTGATAAGAAAGACAGCCATGTAAAGAGAATATGTTGGGGAGGATGTTATCACATGATTTAAAGGGACACTTCACCCCTTTTGCAACAAGATCTTGCAACAGGAACTGCGATGATGGAGTGTTCCAGCAGAGGTGCTAGATCGAAAGCTCATAACTTGTGATGTAAATAATGAGATCCAGAACAGTTGAGAATTAAACAGCAGTCACCCTTCCCTTTTCAAATATTTGATATCATCCACAGCACTTGAATGAACAGTATCCATGTTCCTTTGTCATTTCACAAAAATAAAAGTTTGACACATGTACTACAATCAAATTTGTACTACAATTTGTATGGCCATAGGGTGCAGATTTGAAATTGTGCTATAATGTTATCTACTAAAAATACTATTAACATGGAGTGACTCCAGTTTCTATAACCCTAAATCTAACCCTAACCACAGTCTTAACCGGCCACGTAAGTCCCCTAACCTAATATTAGTCTTAACCAGCCATGTAAGTCAGTTTCACAATGTTTTCGCTTCGGCGGCAGTCATTTCACTTCCACATTTCCTAGTTGCCTATACTCGTGGTAGGCAGTATGTGGAAATGTCCATACTGGCTGGTCCAGATAAGAATATACTGGTGAATATCGGTTTGATAACATTTGAAGTGGGTGGCAAGTCAGTCAAACCTCATGGGAGGCTATGATAAATGACTTGGGGATGTCTATTCCCTGTGCTCATGACAAGCTCCACGTTTTACCCTATTCCTCCATTGCACTCCATACTCAGGGTGGGAAACCCCACACTAACAGGACCAAATGTAATCAGAGTATATCCTTTATCAGTACTCTGCCTTTACCAATGGGATATGTTGCCCATGCTCCCTTACAATCAAATAATACTCATAGCATTCACATGATACTGATACTGATAATTCTAGCCTAACTCACAATCTCAGCCACTGGGGAAAAAAATAACTCTTCATTCCAGACACCTTTCAGGAGAGAGGGGGGAAAGCTTTTGAATGTAAAGACATAGTTTTAGTGATGTTTACATGCATGAGAGGTTCAGTGTACCAACCCGACAAATGCAGCCCTTTCAATGGTGGCAATTGGGATGTTTACTGATACAAGGCATATAAAAGGCAACCAACAGGTCAACGTTTTCAGCTATTGATGAGACAATCAGTTTGTTAACCAGCCATGAATACATTAATACGTTCTTTAAATTCTCCAGCCATCCAGCCAGCCATCCAACTAGTACAAGTTACCAAGTTCAGATTGGGTTGAGTTAGTCATTATGATTCCCTCTCTACCGCAGCGAGTTGTTTTGCTCATTTTGCTCTGTCAAGTAGCGAAACAGAGATAGAGTGGGGGGTGACAGAGAAAGAGAGAGAGATACAGACAGTAAAATCCTCAGGGTTCATTTAATTCCACTATAGAGTCAAATTAACACTGCATATTTTACTGTGAGGAGGGTGAACTGGAAAGGGCAGGAGTGTTATAAAGGTGCGTACAAACAAACAAACATAAATGATGTGAATTAGAATGAGACTCACACATACAGGTAGAGGGAAGGGCAGGTTAAAGGCATGCTGTAGGTGAGAGGAACTCACCCAGACACAGGGTCAGCAGCAGACCAGCATGAAGAAGATGGCCCGATGTCAATCGCCTGCAGACACCCACACCACTGCTGTTTTTTGACGCCATGGCACCGTCTGTCTGTCTGTCTGTCTGTCTGTGATTCAGTGTCTGTCTGCCTGTTTGCCGTCTGTCCAGTCTGGAGTCAAGTCCAGTGCTCTGTAAACGTGTATGTCTTTCAGGATGTTCGTGTGTGTGTGTGCGTGCATGCGTGTGCGTGTGTGTGTGTGTGTTTGGGTGTATGTGTGTGTGTGTGTGTGTGTGTGGGACACTGATCTAGAGTCTGATCCCAGATCAGTCCCCTCCCCTCCCTCTATCGCACCACTCTCCTCCTCAGTAAGCTGTCCCAGGAATGAACAGAAAGAGAGAGACAGAGACACAAACACAGAGAGAGAGAGAGAGAGAGAGAGATGGAGAGAGAGCAGGGGATAAATTCCTTCAGGGCACCCTGTCTCTTCCACTTGTGTCCCTTGTGCTGTGGCTGTAGACGGATGGAAAGACAAGACAAGGCGGGGGTGAAGAAGACATCAATGCCCGATCCAAAAGTATGGCAACTGAATGGAGAATTCCGCCTCCCTCTCCCACATCTCTCTTCTCCGCGGTGGCAGTCGTCGCTGTGGAGATTATCCAGCCAAGGCAGTGTACGCGAGGCAGGCGAGTCCTGGAGAGGAGGTGCTGGTGGTGTTGCACTGCTACAGCAGTGTAGTAGTTAGGTAGCTCCACTACGCAGCTAGAGAGGTGGGATCACTGAGGAGCCTCACAGGGGGAGACATACGTAGGCTGAAGGAGGGGGGGGGGTGGGGGGCGAGAGAGAGAGAGAGAGAGAGAGAGAGAGAGAGAGAGAGAAGGGGGGGGGTAGCAGCTAGCGCGCGTCTCCCAAGCCGGCGCAGGGAGAAATGAGCAGTGAAGAGCTACTGCAGAGGTAGAGAGAGATCGAGGAATGGAGAGAGAGAGGTAGAAATAGAGACAGGATGGTGTAACTAGGGCACCGACACTGACTGGGACATATTTACATACGAGAAAACGGTAGAGAGATGGTAGTGATAATAATAGATAAAGAGAGAGAGAATAAAAGTGCACAGAAATAAGGAGAGAGCAGGGCAGATTATATCACATACAGCACACACCGCACACACTTAACACACGCTCGCATGCACACACACACACACACACACACGCACGCAGGCAGACAGGCAGGCACGCAGGCACGCAGCCTGGCTGAGTCAGCATTACTCCAGAGGGTCTCAGACAGAGAGATATGGGCTGGTCTCTTCTTTCATACCAAATATACGTCTCTTTATTGCCGTCACTGCTTCTCCTCTTTCACTGCTCCTGTCTTACTCTTACTTTTGTCTCGGTCTCTGTTAACATGCGGTAACATGTGTGAAACTATAACCCCAAGCGGTTTTTAAATCATGGTGGCCACTGTATAACCTTACTCTTGAACGAACTCTTGAATATCCATATAGGGTCCAACCATATGGGAATGGCCCCACCATTTTCCAAAGAATATCTTTGTTTCTTCATGTCAACAAACTCATTTGTCATACAAATAGCCACAGGAATTCGGCACCAGGAGTGTAAACAAACCATCACCCTAAAAAGAGGGTCTCAGGCCGAGGTGACCACAGCTGATCACAGCTGACCACAGCTGATCACCAAAATAGGTCTACTGTATGTAAATAACACAAGGCACATTTGTCCCAGAATGATTGGTTCCAACATATTACAGCACGATGGCACAGTCAGTAGCACTGTCGCGTCACAGCTAGAAGGTCCTGGGTTCAATTCCCACATAATCAGCGCCCATACCCTGTTGGTGTTGGTGAAAGGGCCTTTCTATGTGGAGTTTGCGCATGTTCTCTCCCTGTCCCCTATAGTTACCCTCACAAAAAGCATGCAGTAATGCTGGTCTCTATACTGCCTCCCCCTGGTCAGCCAGGGCATCTGATGGAGGGGAAAGGAACTGGTTGGAATTATGTGTCATTTTGACACTCTACATCCTACCGGGGAAACTTCCCCGGTATGATGATAAGAAGCGGCCTGCTCACTCCTCATGCATTGAAAGAAGCATGGGCTCAGTTCGGGGCTCTCCTCAGGTTGTCAGGGGGAGAGTAGCACCCATAATTACAGTTTAGGGCAATTGGCACCGGGTGAAAAGATGGATTACAAAATTGTCTGAAAGAATAAAATAAAATAAAGATAAACAATCATGCAACACATTTTATCAAGATGTATCAATCATATTTTTAGATTCCATTTTGATCCATTTGAATGCCACAAATTATGAATGTACCGTCCAATGTTTTCCCAATTTTAATAACACATCAAGGGGCCTCCATACATTACAGAGCCAAAAGCGATTTCACTTCCAAGGGGATGCCACATGATGTCATGCTTATGGGGGCATGCTGAAAACATGAATAAGAGAAAATATTGTCCATAGACTTGGCTGCTACATATATGTCATGTCTGAAAGCCAGACGTTGGAGGGGATAGCACCCCTCAAACATATGTGGGCGGGACCTATTCTTACTAAAATTGACATAATATATTATAAAGGCAACATTCAATCATACCCAAATTTGAATCACATGCTGAGGGACCTCAAAGCAAGTTAAGCAACCCTACAACCACAGCTTCCTTGTGTCTGACACAGTCTTGCGTATAGGTAAGGCCTGGTGCGGAACGGCACTGCAAAGAGAGAACTTTGCTTGTTTTAAAATGATATGTCCCTCTCCCAGCTGTGTAGAGCTCTCTCCTTTGGACCACACAATCATGGGTTCGATGCCAACTCAGCATATGAGTAGCACGGATTGGATGCGGAAAGTCGTGTGGTACTGGGAGCTGGTGGTGGCTGTGGCACTCCGGGATAGGCTCCTATGTTCTCGTCTGATACCAACAATAAGCCTCTCCGGCCTACTTACTTCCTAGGCTACTGACCCACAGACACAGACAGACATCTGTGGATTTTTGTTCCTGGACAACCGCCAGTCCGACCAAATTCCCACTTGGCACAACGGGGTCAATCGGTCGGACAGTGCCAGAGTTATTTGTGGGACAGATACATGCACAGGTGGTTCATGCAGAGATGCTGTGCATTCTTCAAGGACCTCCATATACTGTATGGCCTTTACTGTAAATTGGAACACAGAGACTGACACACAGAAATAAATGGAGATATATAGCAATCTTACTGTAAATACAGTAGAATAAATGCCTAGTTATTTTTGCTACAACCTAATGGATGTGATGATTATGGTAATGAAAGAAATCACATTTTCGGAGAAAGTTACAGGAAATAACAGATATGTCCGATAGCACATTTTCATTGGCTCTCCTTTTGTATTGCGCATGCAAGCTCACACTCTGCTCTCTTACATGCACACGCACGCACGCACACACACACACACACACACACACACACACACACACACACACACACACACACACACACACACACACACACACACACACACACACACACACACACACACACACACACACACACACACACACACATCAGGTGATTGATCAGTTGGCAACTGATGTCATGTTTCTGACGGACGGACGGAGAGAAAGACATTCTACAGAGAGAGGAGGGACAAATGAAACGCAATCGTAGCTAAATATACTCTCCAACATACTGTAAATCCGTGCACAGCTGCTCACCCATGCATGCATGCACACACACACACAGACAGACACTTGCACGCACACACACTGCCATTGGACAGGGTGACCTTGGATGCTGTGCACTGAAAGTAGACGGAGCCTCAGAGGACATTACACAGATGAGGCCTGAAGAGAGGGGGGGGGGGGGGGGCTGTGAAGACAAGATGGGGGGTGGAAGCAGAGAGAGAGAGAGAGAGAGAGAGAGAGGGGGGGGGGGGGACGACGACTGTGAAGACAAGATGGGGGGTGGAAGCAGAGAGAGAGAGAGAGAGAGAGAGAGAGAGGGGGGGGGTTATGGAATTCAGTACTGAGTGTGGAGGAGAGGAAAGGAATCCAAGGTGAATGGAGAGCAATGGTGCAGGAAGGAGGAGAGAGAGACAGAGAGAGAGAGAGAGCAAAAAGGGAGGAGTTTGGGACAGGGTGACAGGAGGGGAGGGAGGTGTGCAGGCAGAGAGAGGCAAAGGATGGAGGGAAGAGAAATGGAGGGAGGGAGGGAGGGGCTGCATGGAGGTCTTTGTGGGACCCCCCCCCCCCCACACAGTTTGCCCCCCCCCCCCCATACACACAGTTTGAACCTGCTTTCTGTCTCATCGCTTCAACCTGCAGCATCCTCCTCCTCCCTCTCAGTCTCTCCCCCTCCTCTCTGCAGCAGCCCAGTGAGTGAGCACATTTTACGGAGCGTCCTGAGTCGAGGATGAGAAGCACGGGGGGGAGGGCCTCGCCTCACCTCTCCCTCTCTCGCCTCTCATTTTCTCAACCTCGGTCCTCTCCGTCGTCTTGTTAACACCCGCGTCGATGTGGTTTGGTGTCGGGGCTCGCTTTTTCCCCTCCTGCTCTGTTCGTCACCCTTTCCTTCGCCTCTCCAATTCCGGCACAGTCTCTGGTAGTTTGTCACTGTCGTCCGACTGTGTCTGTCTGCTTGTTTGACTGCCTGTGTATCCGTCCGTCCGTCCGTCCGTCTGTCCAATGGTGTGGAACTAAAAGCTTCAAAAGGTGAGTGCTGGTAGAAGTTATGAGCAGCGCACGCACGCATGCATGCCTGCACACAGCTTTGGTGCATTATACTGTATAGTTCTTCATGGAAGGAGCTTGTGAATTAGTAGGTTAGAATTTCAGTTGGTACCACTGTTGCAACGGTATATGGAATCTAAGGGTATGGCCTCTTGGTGGAGGTTAGGGGTCAGAAGCGGATTAAGGTGCAACCTGCCAACTTAACATGTTGAGTCTGTCTGTCTGTATGTTAGTCAGAGTGTGCAGTTTGAACATGGCTGGGTGTTAAACTTTCACAGAATAAGAAGTGAGAGTGCTAAAACAAATCCTTGAATGATTTGATTTGATTTAATTAGATCCCCATTAGCTTTCTGTGAATCACAGCAGCTACTCTTCTGGGGTCTTAAACACATCATCAATTTTTTTTTTCCATATTATATACATGCACATCCAACATTTATTTAACTTACAATAGAAGACAGTTGGCACCGCTATCTGATAAGTGGCCTTATATATTGAATATAACTGTGGATTCCTTATGTACTGTATAAATATTTTATCGTTGATTAACAATAATTAGGCCTACGATATAAAAT
This sequence comes from Protomyctophum parallelum, assembly GCF_964188405.1. Classification (NCBI taxonomy): domain Eukaryota; kingdom Metazoa; phylum Chordata; class Actinopteri; order Myctophiformes; family Myctophidae; genus Protomyctophum; species Protomyctophum parallelum. The sequence goes on from NC_139706.1 coordinate 39,361,000, forward strand.
ACAATACCAATTGGTATTATTAAAGGGGAGAAATAATCGACCAAAATTAAGTTTCCAAACTTTTACAAGGAGTTTATATAGACACCTTTATACTTCAAAGCGCAACAGTATTGCGCACAGAGAACAGCTGATATACAAGCTCACATCGCATCGCAGATGCAAATGTTGTGAGCGTAGAGGTCTGCGTGCATGACACCATCGCGGGACGAAGCATAAATTATACTTGATAGGCAGCAGGTGCGCGTGCAGCCATGGACAAACCAGGGACAAACCCCCCTGGGAGTCGGGACAAACAGGCTCTGCTGCCATCAGTGCCGTGATCATGGGCCCACCTCCTGTTCTTATGACAGTGAATGTAGGTGTGGTTTTGAGGACAACTGCTTTGAATTGCTATTATTGTTCACACACACCACAGAAACCAATGGATTATATATTTCAAAAGTGAGAGATCACAATAAAAATTCTAATCATTCTTCCTCCACACTGGGAGAAAAACAGCATCTGAAAGTGTGATGGAGCATTTTTTTTACACCTGAGTGCAGTTAGAACTTTTCCATTGCATCTTATGAGACGGTGTTCTTGTGCTGCCAGCCTGCGCACGCATGATGGTGCTTATCAGTGTGACATCGTCTGTTAAGGCGTCTATATTGCAATTGTCTTTGAATTGTATTAGTGGGCAGTTATATAGTGGTCATTATTCCATACACATATTGTAATGTGCTATTTTGTCTTGCACAGAAGAGAAAGGAGGTAGCACATGCTCGTAGTCACGATGCAATACTTTATTTTAAGATGACCAACGTTTCGACAAAAAAAGTCTTCTTCAGGGCATGATTTTGTATTGCATTAACATTCAGTCATTTCCATTTCACTGGCTGACCTGAATTGTATTTATCATCAGAAGAATATTCTTGTTAAGAACTGTTAGCAGCTGATCTAATATTCATTTGCCAAACCTCAAACATTATGGCCCTCATTTATCAACGCGATTTGCACCCAAAAATGGGCGTACGCCGACATCACAGCAATTTTTGGCATTTATCATTCCAGCGTGACTTTGAACTTTGACGTACACCACGCCAAAACTCACGTCTGGTGTAGTTGTCGTACGTCAATTTTCTGTCGTATAGACAAGCGGAGCAACAGTGTCTGAACAGCTGTCTCAGGCATCTAAACATACTGTATGTAAAATGTTTAGCTATAATAAAACAAATGCATATGAAAAAAATATATTTTGTAAAGGCATGTCATATGAAATTGGTAGGATATATACAAGCAATTAAAAACAATTAGAAGTTACAAGTTAGTTAGTTAATTTAAACAGTTGCATGTGCACATATACATGCAAGGATTAAATCGGGAGCGGCGCGCTGCCTGTGCTGGAATATTTTCATGACACGACAGAGAGACATTGGAGAATGCTGGAGGTGGAGAGTGAAGTCTTCCTTGCCCCTTGCCTAGCCGCTGCCTACAGTAACAGCACAGTAGGCCTGTGTGGAGTTATGTCACTGTGCAACCTCCTTGTTTAAGGATAAACCCGACGCAACGATCGAATGTCAACTGTGCCGATCTGGAGACCGCATCGGGAGATATAGTTATAACAAACAGTCGACCACCACACACCAGTTTACTCATCACTCCATAAACGCTCATATAATTGACAGCCACACTGGCTGGCTATATCTGTCATGACTCCTAAACGTGGTGTCACAAACCACAGTATCCAGAGATGGGCAAAATACATTGAAAATGTATTTTGATACAAAATACAAATACTGGGTCAAAAAATGTATCTAAATACAAAATACAAAATACATCTTCCATCCCAGCGAAATACAAATTACAAAATACAAAAAAAGTATTTCAAATACGTATTTCAAATACATGTATTTCAAATACTGCCCATCTCTGATGGGCAAAATACATTGAAAATGTATTTTGATACAAAATACAAATACTGGGTCAAAAATATTTATCTAAATACAAAATACATCTCATTTCTTCCATCCCAGTGAAATACAAATTACAAAATACAAAAAAGTATTTCAAATACATGTATTTCAAATACTGCCCATCTCTGACAGTATCAGAGGGCACGGTGACAGGAGATGAACAAACAGCAGCGTGCGTGTGCAGCTGTGCCAGGGCTATATGCGCGTCCAGACTTATCCAATCATAACAATGGGATGTGATGGTGTTATTATCAACTCATGATGGGTGCCAGCTAGGAGACGATTAAGCAGTGTGTGTGCGCGCACGTGTGTCCAACGTAGTACTAGGATCTTCAATCTCAAATCTTTCTTTTTTTTTTTAAATGTATAATCGCAGCGCAATCATAAGACATCGCAGAGATGCAAGTTATACAGGACAAGCCGACATTAGAGTCACACCAAAATATAAAGTAACAACATACCCCAAAAAAAAAACCAAATGAAGGGAGCAATTTGCACATTCAACTCAGTCAAAGCTGTCACGACTTCACCCATTTTCATATAATTCACTCACTAATGTTCCCTATATGGTAGCATTTTTCTTTACTCACTTTGTCTCAGAGGAGGGCTGTGGACAGTTCAGGCAGGGAGGTTTTGTTCTGCCCTTACTATACGTTGGTGTATGCCACCATACACTGTATGGCTTGGCAGACAGCTAACATAGTTCCCAATAAAGCTCCTTAGGCAGTGACTTGGTTTAACTTCTTTACTGGTGATTAAATTGTAAAACTGCAATAAAGAAAAATAGAAAACAATGTGTCAAAGTGTAGAATCATAAACCAAACCATTTATTTTGTATGCATCACAAGTTGCAAAATGCACATGTAGTCACTGTACTATTCAAATAATCAAATTACAAACATTTTAGAAAGATTAAACAAACTTATAGGCATATTGCTTTAAGAGCCATAAAGTTGAACAAATAACACACAAACTTACAGACTTATCCTGTCCAAGGCCTGAGAGCAAGGAAACACTTAACCTGCAGTGAGTGAGCTCTTGACAGAGTGCTGGTTTACACTGAACTGACTCTGACCAAACTAATCACCTATTAAATACCCTGGTGAGGCTACCAGGTGAGGAGAGTTACAAATTAGGCAAAGGAACATTGGTCTCCATTACACATACAAGGCTTAAAGGTAAACTACATAGAAAGTAAACAGCACAGGTTTTGTTATTTCAAACAAGATCTATTCTATTTGTATTATACAACAGGTAGTTCCAAAGCAATCTGATTGAAATACAAGCCAGCAAGCATGCCAGAACATCTAGCTTGAAAGTAATCAAAATATAAATGTGCTGATCAGACAGTCTGGGCAGAGCAGAGCCGGCTAAGTGGCTATAGGCTAGCAGTTTGAATGGGAAGTATACAGAAGATGTAATAGCTAAATCTGGCATTAAAAAAAAGTTGAATTTCTATTGTATATCTTAATTACAATGAGATAGACCAACATGTAGCTATACTCTAGAGGCAGATGTCACGGTGCAGGGAATAGGGCCTTAAAAGACAGCAACCGCACCAACATGTAGCTATACTCTAGTCTAGAGGCAGATGTCACGGTGGGAATAGAGCCTTAAAAGACAACAACCGCACAAACATGTAGCTATACTCTAGAGGCAGATGACACAGTGAACTCAGATTTTCCGGGAAAATCAGTCGTTGATGTAGAAATTCTGGCCCACTGCCCAGTCCCTTGACTGGTGAAAAAAAACGGTCCTCATCAAAAGATCTAGTTCACATGCAAATGAGTGTGAGCCAGACTTGAGCCATGAGATGTTTTTGTTTTGTTTTGTTTTAATGACATATTTCAGTCAAGTGTGTTGACAGCAATGAAGCAGCACAGAACAGCGATATTGTCCTAAAAATATATTTCAAAAACGCGTGACTACAACTGCTTGTGCAAGCATTGGTTTGGTGTCTATACCGTCTGTTGAGGTAATATTCATTAAATATTTAGGGAAGATTCATGAACAGTAGGGAAACATATGACACAGGACATACCTGTATAAGTTGTACAAATGTTGTCAGAAGACCTTTAAATTTGCCTTAGATTTGCCCCAAATGTTGAATTGCCATTACCTCACTGGCAGCTAAAACATGTGTTGATACATAGGCAGTGTCCAAAACAGAATTTATCCAACTAAATAAAATCAATTTATCAAAAAGTCATCCTGTAAACGATTGCAATGTAAAATAACCACATTACATCTATTGCTCTATCAATCACCATAACATACTTTAATAAACATTTCAACATTATACAAACTATCAATGTAACAAAGCAATCAAAAAACAAATACGTAGTGATACTACACATTACAGGTAACTGGCTCGATGACCATGCAAGTTATCGAGACCAAATAAGTATAGGCTACAACCGGCTACAAGTAAAACAACTAAGTGTAAAGGGTGGGGGGGGGGGGTTTATTGTTTAACCTTCCATACTTTCGCCTATACCATACTGTAGTGTACCTACTTTTACTGTAAACAAACAACAAATTATCTGACATTGCACATGGGCAGCCATTGACCATTGGCATTACTGAAAGTGAGGAATCTCCAACTTTTCCCAAATTCTTTCACTTAAAAAAGATTTAAACTAAATTATAGAGCGTTTAGTTGATTTACCAAGTAGTTTCTTGCAAACATACCAACATTTGCATTTGTGCTATGTTAAACCGTAGATTGCACAAATATCATTTTAATATTAATTCTAATATTATGACCACTGGCAATTTATGTTTACTTTAGAAGAATAAACATTACAAAAGTGTAGCATATATTCTAAAGCAGTGGTTCTCAAACTTTTAAATATCAAGGACTCCCAGTTTGGTATAGGCCCGGACTCCGATAACTCTCAAAGGTGTAACGACAGTCATTGTGTACAGTATATCATTGCTGTCAGGCAGACTTAATCTTTTTAACGTTTGCAACTTTCGTAATGCCCTACTCCATCATACAAGAGTCGAGTGTCACACATAAGTAGTGAAAATAGCAGCTCTACAAGCTCACAGCAAAATGTTGCAAAACACGTTGTGAGATTTAAAAACTTGTAATTGTTTTTAAAATTATAATAAAAGGGAACTCAACCTGACAGCAACAATATGTCTCACAGCGCCTCTCTTACTCTTACTCCATATCTGTACCAACTACAGTGAACTGAAATCCTCCTAATAATCAATAAAGATCTATCTATCTAGAGTAACGGTCACTATTGGTTCCTAATCAGTCTTTTAGTCCACGGCTATAGAGTAGCTATCAAATACCAATTTGAAAATGTGAAATGAGTATCTTAGCAAAATGGGCTTACACATGCGTAAACAATGATCAAGTTGTAAGTGAAATCTGGGTGTCAAAGGTTTTATACTATATTCTGTCATCTTTCAGATTAACTACAGTGTAATGTTTTATACCTTTGCTTTGATATGAATTAATATTCAACTCTGTCATGACAGAATCCTTTTTCGAAATCATCCTGTGCAGATTAATTCCGGAATCAGTTTGTCAATAAAAATTGTTTTGATCACTAACCCCTGTATGCTTAGCAATGTGTACAAAGGTTAAGGAGGTAGTTATTGATAATAGAGGGCAGGTAATTCAGGCCACTGCCACTTTTCATTGCAATGTTCTAATGCTTTGTTTATGCTCCTCTATTGTACAACAGTTTTGTCTTTCGTTTCATCTCAACCTTTTCTTCTCCACTGTTTTGGATCTCAGATCATGCATATTATATGCCTGCTGTAAACTATTTACATAAATATACACAATATGGTATCATATTTTGTCATACTTTTCATTTCCTACATGTTTTCATAATCTTAGGTGTTTAAATAATCTTAATAAGCATATGCCTATCATCAAAATCTTGTCTATAACACAGTGTTAATTTGTCATGTTGAGATTTTATTACTATAAACTTCTCATAATGTTTGGTCAAACCTTACTGAGGTCATAAATATGTCTTCTATAAGTCAAAATATTATCATTGGGCAACAAAGCAGAATGTCATTGTAGGCACTGGCAGTTACTTGGAATATAATAAGTTCATATTATTTGTGCTTTAATAAATATACCTGTATAAAGCTCATCTTCAAAAAGTGAGCGAATAAGTCCAATTCTTATGGTCCCATTCCGTTTGGCTGATAAGCAAGGTCATATAGAGGACAAAGTATACAGCTATTTATCATATTAATCGTGTGCAAAATTGTGGTCAATGACTTATCAAAATGGCAAAAAGCCATGGTCCCCATCGATATAGATGACTTAAACTAAAATAAAGATGTACCCACCAATAATTAGCTCGCATTTTAATAATCCCTATTCTATCGACTCACATAAAATATGTCATTCCTATATAGACAGGGATCCGTGCTGGGTGAACAGGTGCCTGTCTGCAGTGCACTATAAAAATGGCATGCTTTGCTGTGAGGAAGATTTCATATACCTAATGGCATGTTGCAGTCGGTGCTAAAGTGATATACAAAGTGTTCAAGTGTAGTAAGTGTGTTAGGGATGTGTTGGAGCAGAGAGCAATGGAAAAAAACGTTCCATGGCTTCTTTCTAGGTGATAAATGTATTGTTATCTTACTCACATACATAAATACAGAAACGCACGCACGCACACGCACACGCACACGCACACACACACACACACACACACACACACACACACACACACACACACACACACACACACACACACACACACACACACACAGTAGGCACACGCATGCTAGAAGGGGATGGTCACTGAACGATGACTCAAGCAGTGGTTACTATGCATCTTCGGGCAGGGGGTACAAGTCTCTGAAAGAGACGGAGAGGAAAGACGAGAGAAAAAGAGAAAAGAGTATGAGAAACATTTTGACCCAAAAGCAGTGAGATTCATGTCCTAACACATTCCCCCACAGCCTCAGCTCATCCTCTAGAGATGAAGTTGGTAGCAGGTAGAGAGATGTAGGGCATACAAAAAGAGGCTCACATGCACACACACACACACACACACACACACACACACACACACACACACACACACACGCACAGCTGACATTAGAGAGGAACAGAGTGTGAAAACTGCATGGTTTCTAGCACATGATACATCGTGTAGCAGTAGCAAGCAATATGATTAGATTTAAACAGCATGGTTTCTAGCACATTGTGTAGCAAGCAATATGATTACCGGTAGTAGATTTAAACGGGATGGTTTCTACATCAAGTATAGGTAATATGATTATTAGGTTTAATGAGTTCATCAAGTCTGGGGTTGAGAAATCTGCCAGGCTATTGTCTCTGGTAGAATTACCTTGAATGAATTAATGAATATAAAAGTAAATTGGATGGCTTCTTCCACTCAAGCTTTGGTTTCAGTCTCTTGCGCAGGTAGGTTATGACATGAGCAAGGCTTAATAAAAGCCTATTGGCTCATAAGGTTAGATTTGTTTCAATAGTAATTGCCTCTAAGCACAAGAAACACATTTTCTGTTGTTGTTAAGCCAAACACGTAACTCCATATAATTAATGTCAAAACAGGATCTGTCTGAAACTAAGACATCTTGGCATGGACATCAATTAGGGAAGGAGCCACCGGCCCTTAGGGAAGCAGACATTTGCCTTATTTGAAGACAGCAAAGAGGCAGCAGTCACTGCACAGCAGACTGGGGTATGTCCTTTACCAGCAAGAGTCTACTTTACCACTGCACAGCAGACTGGGGTATGTCCTTTACCAGCAAGAGTCTACTTTCCTCAAGCTGGAGAACAAGAAAAATAGCAGTGACAGTAACAGTGAGTTTAACAACTTGCTTCTTGTTTTGTATTAACAGCAAGAGCTCCATTGTCTAATGGAGCTCTTGGCTGTTGGCTGTTGGTATTAGAACAGTGTAGATCTGGAAAATGATGTTTCGGTTATTTTACATATTTTCTATAGTTTCGTACTATAATGACAGGTGTACTTTGGTCTCCTATAATACACCTCTGCTTAGTAGAATTAGATCAGGACTTCAGCAGCGCAAACACCAGGCAGGCCTTTCAGAAGGCGACAGCACTCACTGGGTCCACCTAAAAAGAAATCAGCCCTCCTACACCCACTGACCACCTCGTTCACTAGAGACCTGAACGATTTCTATGCCAGGTTTGACACGCGCGACTGCTCAAGCTCCACTGAGTGGGAAATATTGCTCGGGAGCCAACCCACCTCTGAGCAATCACCCTCTGTCCACTTCACAGACGGGGACGTCTACCATCAGCTCATGACGTGCAAAGCTGGCCATGGCCCCTGGCCCAGATGGGATCACAGGAAGCCTGCTCAATACCTGTGCCTTGTAGCTCTCCCCTGTTCTCCATTCTAGCTTCATCATGTTGCCCTTGCCTGGATTATTTTTGAAGCTTACTTGTGAAAATCTAGTTCCTTGGGCTCTGCATACCTCCAAAGCATTAATATAGTTTTACAACTAAAACCAGGTCTTCAAACTAGCATTGATTGAGAACAGGCCTATAATGAAGTCTAACAAAGACTCTCAATCAAACGTAATGTCCTGCTCCTTCTCTATCGAACCCTTAGTTGTGATATAATGGAAATATACAATGGGCTGTCATGCGTTATTGCTCAATTATATTTATAAACATTATATACCGTGAAGAATACAAACAAATATGGTAAGACAATACACAATACTATACAAACACTTTAAACACCACACACCACTATAAGAATACAACCAGAGCCACTGATACAGCCTTAGGCTGGGTTGAAAAAGGTTTAAACATTGCTGGCTAAAGTAGGCCTACTAAAATACTAAACAATATTGTTGATGCATACTATGACAAATACTTTTATCAACTGGCTCGAAAACACAATGTACTGCTCATTGTGGCCTTGATCAGGACTGTGTGTCACTCTCATGTCTTATTGTCTTCATCTCCACCCAATTGCCAGAGAATAAAGGTTGCTGTTGTTTCTGCAAACCATTTTGACGTTTCAAGGCAGGCAGGCTTGAGCCCCTAGAGGCGCGCCTGGGCAAGGCACCAGGCATATGCTGTTCGAGTTGCACATAATATAAACAGTAAGTAATCAATTCTCAGTTATAATCTTCTTTGAAATTGCACTCGACTGTCCACAGCGGGAAACATTGATAATGCAAATTGTTTTGGGAGGTTAACATTTTCTCTGGCAAACAGGCTGTTCATCTAAACCTCCCTGGCCAACCTGTTAATCAGTGTCTCTGGACACAACCGTATCCACATGATCATGTCAATGTCTGACCCACTCCTTCCCATGGCTGCCATCAAATGGACACAATTTTACTTTAATTTATCATTCGCAATCCTAACTTTAAAATTAAAACTGAACACGATATCTAGCTTTGTCTGGAGAGCCAGTTATTACAGTTAAATAGTTACAAGATTTTCTATCATTGTAAAATATATACTGTAGGTCATTATAGCTGTAAAGAAAGGCAATAAACAGTTACAGCTTTCTTACAGAACTATGGTAATGGTATTATCTTATTTTATTGCAGTGTCATGGCAGATGTGGGTGGGAGGGAGGAAGACATCATGTTCTCTCTACACCACACCAACAGAGATGTTAGCCATACCACTTGGGAGGATGGGTTAGAATTAAGATGGGAAGTAGTCGGCAGAAAGGGAGAGATGAACCAACTGTATGGCTGATGAAGGAGAACAACACTCCTCATTGGAGGATATCATTCACATGACCAGGTATTTACCAGAGGACATGGTGGGGTTCCACTTGTCACTGGACTGCATTATAGCTGTCTATCAATAGAACACAATAAGTATAATATCAGTCAAAAACATTGCTGGAGAAGAGAAGACAGTCAGAAGAAAACTTTTCAACAAACCAGAGGACTGTTAATGGTTGATGATCCAAGAGTAGGAGAAAAGCAATTATGTTAAGTAGAGAGCTTAAACCTTAGAGATACCTTCCGTCTGTATTGCTCGCCACTTTTAGAACAAAGAATAGGGCACTATTTTGGGGTAGGTGCATCAATTGATGCGAGGTGTGCAGCAGACAGGCAAATTGTCAATTTCCCGATTTACCGTGTTTTTCCCTGCCTGCATGTGTTTTGTATATTAGGGAGTCAGTTGAAAAGGAAATGCGAGCACTTTTACTGGGTGCTCGGTTCAGAATTCAGATTGCCAGCGCATTTCATGTTCATGTTCCTTTTAGGATATTTTATTTTCAGGCACGGACAGCACAACAAACAAGGTTTCTTACCACCCTCGCTTTATTTTGGAGAGATATTGTAGCCATTCGCCAATGTGGAAGGAGAGGATTGTGTGACATTTGCAAATCAGCAGCACACTGCATAACCTCTTGACACCCATCTGTATACTGTTAACCCTTCCCTTCCAAGATACAGTAGCTAAGTTTGAGGAAAAGTTGTTTTTGTCACAAGACTGCCAGGAAATGAGCAAATACTTTATTTTTCTATATTGTGTCTCTGACGTGTGCGCTTTTGCTCGTGTGTGTGTGCCAATAGCACTCTTTTTTTTTTTTTTTTTTAGATATTCTTTTGCGGCTTACGCCTTTTATTGTTTTTTTTTGAAGGGACAGACAGTAAGTTGGCTGACAGGAAACGGGAGAGAGATGGGGGAAGACATGCAGTAAAGGCCGTGTCGGGCTCGGGAGTCGAACCCGCGGCACACTGCGACTGGATTACCAGTCGGGTGCCCAGACGGTTACGCCACCGCCTGGGCCACCAATAGCACTCTTACAGGTCGATTTTGAAGGTGCAGTTTACCAGGTCGTGATACATAAATTGGCCTCGCTCTGCGCACATTCGTATTATGAAAGGCATATCGGCCCGTGTTGAACGCACTCGGCCCGTGTTGAACGCACACACATTTGGCATACCGCGTCCCTGAATATTTTAGCATTGTGGGAGTGTCCATATGTTAATTATTCTCGCTTTGCGCAATTTGCTATTAAGCCCCTTGACCTAAAGACACTCAGCGCATAACGATTAGACGTGGGTCTGACCACCTCATAAACGCAAAAAGCACTGTTTGATTTGACACTTGAGCGGCTCTGGAAGGCTGGTAGAGTGTTGCCATGTCTGTTTATTATAAGCGGCTTATTTTTCTGTAAAGTTGCTTTGTGTGGTTGCTTTTCTTGTTTCTAAAGTGGTTATTTGGGCTTTTCTCCTAATGTTGTTTAAACCAGTGATCGTCACACAGCACATTCCCATGTCAAGGATCCCCAGATGAATGCATTTGCCCAACTAAGGACAGCTAATCCAAAAATTAAATAAAAAGATTACTTTTGAAAATAGCAGATCTATACCAGCTCACAATGCATCACATTCATTCATTAAAACTATGAACTCTGACTGCAGGGGGATATATAATGATCATTATAACAATGTGCAAGAACATATTTAAAAAGAAGGAAGAACTTTATATTTGTGGACAATCAAAATATGTTTTTTTATTTTAATGTGGTGTCATTCAAATTAATCTGGATATGGCAGACTCACTATTTAGAAAATAAAAACATGGCACTTCATTTAAAATAGGTTACAGACCCCTGTTATATGCGCTTATTTTTATAGACCTATTTACTTGTTTCTATGAGACATGGCAGCTTTGCGTCTTTTAAAAAAAAATGTTGAGATTAGAAACGGCCATAATTCTTTCATTTCTCAACCTTAAAAATAAATAAAAACATCTCCATAATCCGTGGGAAATGTGCTTTCATATGCTGTATCACACCCGATTCAAGTCTTCTTCAATAAAATGCTACGAGCGAACTCAGCGAAGACCATACCATGGGGCCACAGCATTACGCAGCACGCATTCAACTCATTCCTTCGTCGTGACTTGAATGAAATAAAATATAATAAACGTTATTTTACTGGTGTTTTTCAATAGAAACAAATAAAGAGCGTGTGTAGGCTACTGTGTGCAAGTGCAACAGTGCATATACATGCATGCACTAGGCTATATTTCTTCCGTGTCGGGATGGTGATTGAGCTCTTCAAGTTCACAGCCCGTTTGGTCTTTCATAAAAAAACGTTGATATTAGCCTATAAACACTCATGGTTCTCTCATTTCTCAACCGTTTTATTAAATGTAAAAATCTCCATATTCCTTATGAATATCTTGCTTTCATTCGCTGTATGGTACATGGTTCTATCGTTATCGAATTAATTAATTACGCATGGATTGGCAATTTGCCAATATGCTGCTATCTACTCGCAATTCCATTCCGATCTGAAAGGTGGGTCTGTTCTTTTGAGGCATAAAGGTGACAGCATGCAGTGCAATAGGAATAATTAACCCAAATGTGACAAAGGCATGTCATGTCTTCTATGGTGCCAGCCTGAAGAAATGTCATACCACGACCCCCAAAGTGCGCATTCCGTATGTGACATCAGCTGACTGGTAAAGAGAATAGTACGGACATGTTGATTGGGTACGTCTCAAACACGCCTTAAACACACCCATGACTAATTCAAGGCCGTTTTGCGCACTCCGCGGGGTGTCAAAAGCGCTTCTTAACATGCCCAAAATTGCAATATGACATACTACACGCCCCCAGATCATAATACTGTAATTAGATTAGTAATATAGAAGTAAGTAACATAGAAGTCCTAAATCGACCCCTTAAGGTGGTTGCACACCGGCCACGTTTTTCCGATGGAGAAACGCAGCTAAAAATCCGAATTCGCATCCGATTCGTGCCCGGTGTTACTGTTCCCTGGTGCCTGCCGCAAATAAATAATGTGGGAAACCCAAACGGTCAGGATTGTAGGTCTATTTCTGGTGTGTCCCCGTTCTCAAAGCAGCGCTATTAGTTTTGATTTGACTGGGAACAGTGACATCCTCTTTAATCTTGTTATTTTGTGTGTATAGGCAGCCTACGGTTCATTCTTACAGTGTGGCTCTAGTTGGTCTGTCTGTATGTGTGTCCGGAGCTAATCTCACAAACCACTCGACCGATCAGTGCCAAATGTCTTGTGCACATTGGCAGTAGGCCACAGAAGTACCTCCACTATTTATTTATTTCTTATACTTTGATTGGACATCAAAGGGGCTCTGATCCGGCTGAAGCCTTTCCCAAATTTAGAGTCATACTTCATAGATATGTCATAGATGCCTGACATCATAGATCCTTGACATCACAGACAGGCTGGTTCATTGAAACCACGCCCTTCACATAATATGGAAGTGCAAATCACAAGTAGGCAGCTCGACAGAGTGCATTTCTAGTTCAAATATTTTTTGATATTTGGTATTTAGCAATTTTGTGAAGATAAAAGAAAAAGAGGGGATTAATTACTTAGTTTAAAATAATGTCAATGTATTTTAAATAGTTAGGCCTACTGTATATCGATTTCAAATCATTGAATCGTATCGTATCGCCATAATTAACCAATATCGTCCATGTATCGCATGATTCGCATCGTCAACCATATATCGGGATACGTATCGTATCGCTGTTAAAATGTTTCATACACCCCTACTGAATACTGCCCTCGCTGCTCTTTCCTTTTATTAGAGGTCTGCTACAGATACAGGACTTAGTGTTTAGAGTTTAGGATGCATACAGTACTTTAGACTCTCAGATGTAATTATTCCAGATCTTACTTTGTGCCTTCTTCCACTACACCCTCAGCATCTTGCAGTTTTCCTTCCTCCTCCATCTTCTCCTCTGAAATGAGGTCCTGTTTCTTGTGTCGACGGAGACACTTCACTACGACCATGGAGAGAATCAGAAGCGCCAAAGCCCCTCCCACGGATGCTCCAATTGCCACGGCAATGGTTGAATCCCGTGGAGGGGGTACTGTATACAGATGAGAGAGAGAGTAAGAGAGAGAGAGAGAGAGAGAGAGAGAGAGAGAGAGAGTTAAATATTAAATATTTCTGGAGATGGAGACAACTGAAGTGCTGATAAAAGCTGTCGTGGGCTAAACAGAGTGGAAATAAATGTCTGCTGACTTATCCTTTGGTACGCATGTGTGTGTGTGTGTGTGTGTGTGTGTGTGTGTGTGTGTGTGTGTGAGAAGCAGGGAGATTGTAAGAGTTCAACCCCTAAGTTGGTCATCAATAAGTTAACAGCTGACTCATCACCAGTCGGTCTGCAGCTGTACAAACAAACACACACAGTGAAATCCTCAATGTCATTTTAACTCACTGTCTCTGAGTTACAAACACATTCCATTATCACTGACGATTTTACCTACTACATGCACACAATTTACGTTTTATGTGACTACCGTATTTCATGCAATGTTGTTGCTTCAGTAACACACTGACGAGGAAAATGGAAATGAGAGGAGGTATGACATCATGCAACAAACCAATGTTGTTCACATACAGTAAGCCTTTTAATTGTTGCGACCATAGGTCGTAGTTTACTATGAAAACCTGCGTTTCATGTCAGTAGGTCATTCCTCGTGACATGCTCCATATATGGCCTTCTCCATACAGTATATGAAGATCACGACACTGACCTAATCAAACCCTGGATAGCCATACATGGAGAAGATCACCTAGATCTGCATATATGGAACCGGCCAGCAACATACATCTGACATCACGGACACATGTTCACATGTTCAACACTACCAATATGAGAAAAATAGCCCCATGTCTATCTGACCACTACACCATTTTATTTGACGCCGCTCTCCGTCTCCCTTTATCAAAACCTCATCTCCCAGCTCGCCGCTCACGTTACTGTAACTCTCAAACCGTCACACTATTTTTAGAGGCTCTCATTGCTGCCCCAAACACCCGTATCATTGAGGCCTCGCCATCACAAATGACCACTGAGGAACTTACTGCCCTATTCAACTCCACTTGTGCCACCATTTTAGACATTGTTGCTCCCATAAAAGAAAAAAAATCTAAGCCCAAATGCTCCCCCTGGCTTAACGATACCACCAGAGCCCTAAGAAGGGAATGTAGAAAGTCGGAGAGGAGATGGAAATGTGACAAGCTCCAGATCTCCTTCGACCTAATGAAAAATAACCTCCTCAAATATCAGGAAGCTATAAATGCAGCTCGTACAACTTACTTCTCAAACCTCATCTCCAATAATTCCCATAATCCACAGATCCTATTTAAAACCATTAACTCTGTCATCCACCCTCCCCCCAGCACTAACCTGGACATTTCCACTGCGAAATGCAATGAGTTTCTTACATTTTTTATCTCCAAAGTCAACAACATTAGACAGAATATACCCCCACCCACATCTGACCTATTGACCCATCAGTCTGTACATTACACAGCTTCCTTCCCATCACACTCCCCACCATTATCAAGATCATCTCTACCATGAAACCTGCCACCTGCCAACTAGACATTGTCCCCTCTGCCCTCCTAAAAGAGGTCGCTGAGACTGCTGGTCCTAGTATCCTCGCAATTTTTTTTTTTTTTTTTTTTATCCCACGATTTTTGTAACCCATTTTTTACCCCTGTGTCAATCATCTAATGTGATCCTGGGCTCTACACACCCTCCGCCAACCTGGGGAGAGCAACGGACTTAACTCATGCTTCCTTCATGCTTGAGTGTCCAAGTTGCTCCTTTACACCTGACACGGGGGAGTTTCCCTGGTTGGACGTAGCGCATGGAAGGAACACGTTATTCCAACCAGTTCCTTTCCCCTCCATCAGGCGCCCCGGCTGGCCAGGGGGAGGCAGTTTAGAGACCAGGATTACTGCATGTTTTTGTGAGGGTACCTACCCTAGGGGACACGGGGAGAACATGCAAACTCCACACAGAAAGGCCCTTTCGCCAACCCCGCCTTCGGGTATGGGCACTGATGACGCGGAGGAGGAAACACGCCGCCAGCACCCACAGCGCCCCGAGCGGGAATCGAACCCAGGACCTTCTAGCTGTGAGGTGACAGCACTACCAACTGTGCCACCGTGCCCCTATATCCTCGCAATTATTAACAGCTCCTTGGTCACTGGCACAGTTCCGACCTGCTTTAAGCACGCAATAGTTCAACTAGGGCTGGGTGCAATAACCGCAATACCGCCATACCGCCGGTATGTAACGCATACCGCGGTATCGGGTTCATTACCGCGGTTTTTTTTTAAATAATTTTTGTGAAAAAAAGTGTATCATAATAAACAGTGACGCTCAGTCAGTCTAATCATGCCAGCAACACAACAACACCAGAGGGAGTTCAAAAAACCATGTGCAACCCAGATTCGTCACAAACAAGGATTGATTGATTGATTGATTGATTAAAATATTTATTAACAGTTTGCAGAATTACACTACATTTCAAGCACAACTCAATACAAAGACTGTTAACTGTGAGTGGACACTTGTTTACAAGAGGGTCCACCTAAATTCATTTCACTCCTATGCCACAAAAATGTGGAACGCCCTACCAACTGTCATTAAGATGTAAATCCCACCCACCCCTTTCCTGTATACGTTTTCCCCCTTTTTACCTCCTTTATGATGATTTCCTGTTTTTGGCTTTATAGAAGTGCATAGTGTACAAAATGATACGATGAATTGAAAATGGTGGACCCTCTTGTAAACAAGTGTAATGCTTTATGGCAGGGGTATTCAATTAGATTAGGCCTCCTATGTGACACAGACCGAGTAGAAAGAAACGTGCTATTTTATCATGACTATTAGTGAGGACCTATTATATGAAGATAGGTTCAAAAGTGGTCCTTTAATGATTACCGTCATTATGGTAATCTCACAATTAATATCGCACACACCATACCTGTAACTTTTATTAGCCCTCTTATTATTCCCCCCCCCCATAACCGCCATACCGGCGGTATGGGGGGCGGCAATAACCGCGGTAATAAAAATCCCATACCGCCCCAGCCCTAAGTTCAACCCCTCCTGAAAAAACCCAACTCAGACCTCTCCCTGCCCAATAATTACAGACCCATCTCCAAATTATCATTCATGTCCAAAATACTCAAAAAAGTAATTCTCACTCAGCTAATGCCATATCTCCAGCAAAACAATATTATGGAAAAATTTCTCCCTTTTGACTGATACCTGTCCATTCAAACTGTAGACAGGCCCATCCCAAAGTCATTAGCGCAGCCGTGCCCGACAGAGATCTCAACAGGACCGAAAATTAAGGCCCGGCCCTACCTGGGCCCAAAATGGGCTGCCCCGAGGCCCCGCCTGGCCTTACTAATTTGCACACATTTTACCAGGGTTCAAGGGTTGGATTGGGCGTAAGTCCCTGCGACATACTAGTCATGTCCAGGGGGTGTACTTGTACATCAAGCTGTCTCATGCTACAGAACCAGGAGATAGGCTCCTGCCCTATTGGCCTCATGGCTCAGCAAGGTTTACTTACTTTATGCCCTACCCGCCGGAAAACGTCAATTTAAAAAAAGGAAGAGAAAATAAAGGTCCATACTGTATATGGGCATTCCCAGACATGTCTTACTGGTATTAAATACACCAGACAATAATATGTCCTGTCCAGTGAATACTTTTCTGACAAGCTCTGGTTATGTTGTTGGCCTTGAAAGTAGGGCTTATGTGCCAAATTGTGGCAAATGCTAATGCTGGCTCATGCTAATAATATTAATAATAAATATAGCTGCAAGCAGCGATAAGGCGGGACCAAGAAGGAAGGCAATAAGCAATAAGAACAATATGCACAATAAGTCAGGGCTTGACAGTTGACATTAAGGCTGCTTGTCCGGGACAAGTAATACATCTTGAAATTAATGCATCGAAATTTGACAAGTGACTCTTGGTTTCACTGTGATTTTTTCTGTTTCCAATATTGGTAATAGCCCAAATACACAGCAATAGATTGGTCCTATCAGTTAGCAGACTGACCATGTCGGCATTTAAACTTGTAGCAATGCATTTGTACTACTGCGTTTGTACTCACCCAGTAATTAATTCCTAAGATTTGGAGTCAGATATTGTGCTCTAGTTTCATATCAATTTGAAAGTGTTTTTAAGTCAAATATTGTCACTTTTACACAAGGAAAACCTGGACTGAAAATATGAAAACTTCCTTTGGGAACAGTTGATGTTTGGGAAGCACAATCGTATGGGGCACACAATTGACAGGTGGTAATTGATGTGAGGCCAGTGTGTAGCCATTTGCATGATAAAATCTGTACGAAATCTGCCTCATGGTGGTGCAGTCCGTTCTGGAAATTTTGGGCAGAGATTCGGAATTAGCATCCAGGGACTCAGGGAGGGTGTGCACAGTTTGGCATTATCATGTGGAGTAGATTA
>NC_139706.1:39384216-39404216 GCF_964188405.1 Protomyctophum parallelum
AAAATCATAGCCTACAGAGGCGGTGATCATAATACAGACATTAATGGGGAATATGCTGTTACAGTGATTGGATACATCAACAACTGCTTTGGAGAAGTAACAGTCACAAGGTCAGGGTCAGGGTTCACAGCAGAAGTTTACAAACTGCTGAAATCCTAGAAAGCTCCTTTTGAAATTTGAAGTAGGCGATGAAGCAGCAGCAATCAAGACATCAATGGCATTAAACTGGCTAAAATGACTACTTCACCATCACCAACACCTGTGCCTGTGACAAGATGCCTCACTTCCAGATGCACAGGGTTGCACTAATGACTTTGGGACAGGCCCGTCTAGAGTTTAAATGTATCAGTCAAAAGGGAGACATTGAAGAGGAAGGATGGATGGGGAAGGATCAATATATGGAATGTGAACAGGTCAGAATAGGGTTTGAGGTCAGATGTAGAGTTGCTGGCCAATATTGATGACATCAGGGATCTCCTGGGCTTAATATTGATGACATCAGGGATCTCCATTCTGGATGTCATATATATATATATATATATATATATATATATATATATATAAATATACAGTATATATGTCATACCCTGGTATGTCATATAATGTCATAGTAAATGCGACCTGCAGTAGAAAACGCTATTGCTACTGCTAATGAATTAGTTACATTTTCGCTAGAAATAGACTGTCATATATGAGTGACTGACTGTCGCAAACGATACAGAGACACCTCCCTGACAATAACGCAGAGCTTGTTCATTTTTGGACCACAATGCTTATATGAAACGATTTTAAGATGACCCCATGTTATTCTCCATAGAGAAATTACTTCCGTGAACCAGGCAGAACCAGGGGATGAGCGAGTGACGTCAGGACTTTGGCGCTCTATACTGTCTCAGCTAGCATGTAGAGTGAACGCAAAATAGTGACTGCTTAAATGGACCGCCTGACATACTGTGGGCGTGTGTGAGTTAGCTTAAAGCGAATGATAAACAGACAGACTGATTCTGGGAGTATATATAAATTAACTAATAGTGAATGAATGGAGGGTCTGGCGAGATAAAATGTAATGTAATAAGCCACATGGAGATGACACCAATAGGCTGCATTGTGTATTGATGTAGACCTACAGTACTGTACTGTAAGCATTCCTCATTCCTCACCGGCTGCTTTAGCATCTGGTACATCATCTGTCACCATTGGTCCCAAAGTACTACACTACAGTGGAGAGTGGCGTGTTTACAGCTGAGCAAATCATCAGTGTCTCTCTCCCTTCCATTTCCACCCCATTCGGATGCTGGAACGCCTCCAGCATTGTGGTTTCTCTGTCATCTGACGGGATGTTCAGAATATCTGTACACAGGCTGTGCAACAGTTTCTTTCTTCAGACTGTTGAAATCACTGCTGCACCAAGTCCACACCTCCCTATTAGGGACTATTCATATTCTCCTTCAGAACAGAGACATATGTACAGTTTGTATATGTTCAGAACGCAAGTGGAACTGCTCCTATACAATACTTAATGGATGTTCACCCTTTCCATTCTCTACATGGCAGGCTAGGGTGACCTTTGACCTTATATTATTCTTTGAATAAAGGTCTTGTTCTTAGAATCTTTGGATCAGCCGTCATGTTACAGCCTTATTAATTATGGCAATTTCATTACTCGTATCTTTTTTTGCTGAGCAGTGGCAATGTAACATTGAATAAATCGACACGACAGTAAAGGCTACATAGTTTTGAATCAGTTTGCACATACTGTATTGCCATGTTGTTTTCCTCTTGGCTGTGCACCGTTTGCTGTGTCAGGCAGGGGACCACTATGGCCCCCACAATGTATTGCATCTTGCAGTGTACATGTTGTATCTGTAGCTAGGCTCTGCTTGACTAGGCTCTGCTCCCACCTACTGGAGAGAATCAAACACTGCACACCACAATGACAGGGAGTCAGGGACCATAATTATGCATGATCCGCCTAGTCACAATTGGGACATTTTCTGCACCTGCTGTACTTGCTGATGCCTGCACTTGTTTCATAAACAACTCACTCACCATGCCTGTGTCCTGCATACAGTGATATTATTTACAACTCTCCTCACATAGCAAAATAGGCCTAATATAGCTTTGTGAGATGCAAGTAGGGCTGTAGAAAGGACAGTTGAAGTTGTTCAGTAAGGATTGGCATCTACAGTAGTAAGGATGCTTCCTGGTCGCTTCCCCAGGGAGGTTTTCCAGGCACGCCCAGATGGGAAGAGGCCATGGGGCAGACTAAGGACCAGGTGGTGGTATTATTTCATCTCCATGCTGGCCAGGGAACAGCTCAGGATCCCCGAGGACCTAGCTATAGTTTTGTCAAGGAAAGGGAAGTCAGGAGACGGTACCTCTGAGACCCCGAATTTGGATAAGCGGTACAAAGCGTACAAATGAGTAGTTTAAGTCACTAATTTAGTTCACAGAAATTATTAGAATAGTGTATAGGACAGAAATATTGAATAATAATTGTTCCATGGCCTAATTAACCTCAGTGTAGAAATGGACTCTTACCTTTGACCCTCCAGAAAAAATGTGGGAAAAAATGCTTGATTATCCTCTATGTGCAGTGTTAAATTAACAATGCAGATTTTAGTGTACCAACTACCCAAGACTACAGTGGAGCCTCAAAGTCTGATATCTTTCCAAGCTTCAGGAAACCATTACACGCACGCACGCACGCACGCACGCACGCACGCACGCACACGCACACACGCACACACACACACACACACACACACACACACACACACACACACACACACACACACAAGCAAGATCACTACCAAGTTTCCTACAATCGATCTGTAGTTAAGTGTACAGTCCTTGGCTGGCTCTGTTAAGATGTTTGAATATTTTATAAGCAGTGAACAACTTCAGCTTGACTAAGGGCTAAAAGGGCACTTCTGGGATTCTTTTTACTAGATATTAGCCCTGGAACATGACTCTCGTATTCATACGAGAGTCATGACGTAACTTCACCCTGGTTTTTGCGAACGCTACATTTACAAATAATTAAAATATATAAACATTCGCATTTCAAATATAAAGTACTCAACAGGTGTTATTTTGCCATTGGCTTTCAACTACGCGCCCCTATCGGTCGGGAGGAGGGTGGCACTCAGTGTGTTCGATATAGGTAGGCTGACCGCCCTGCCAATACAGACTAATAGGCGAGTGCGCTCCCGGTGTGCAACTGTGGATTTCCCAAACGAACCCCGTTTGAAAAAAGTAGCCGGGGAGCTCGGACAAAAAAGCTTTTTATTAAACAACGCGGGACGCAGCAATTCTAATCGCTGGCGCTGCTACTAACTAACACCCGTGGGACACTTTGTGAGTACTTTATATTTGAAATCTGAATGTTTATATATACGGAAATCTTGTAAATGCAGCGAGCGCAAAAAACAGGGCAAAGTTACTGCATGACTGTCTTGATAATCATCATGGCAGTCATGTTCCAGGGCTAACTAGATATATACTTTAACCAGTTAAGCCACAGCACCCAAAATTTGTGACATTAGTTTAACACTGTGACACTGGATAATTAGTGCAATTGCTTTTTAATGTTGAGTTAATTCACCAATTTAAAACATATTTATATCAATATTGGGATGGTAGGCATAGTTTATTTTGTGTATCTATAGTGCCTACCACAAACAAGGGTGGACAGTTCAGGGAAATTTAACTTCAATTAGACCACATAGGTATGATATATGATATCAAATCAATATATATATAGAAATATCAATATATCAAATATGTTGATGATTAGCTGGAGACATAAGGTAAATTAAGCTGATTAAGTGATAGATTCATAATGGTGATGTCTGAAACATAATATTAGAATAGTCACTCAAAATAAACTACTTCTCATACCCCCAGGGGTCCACAAATTACACTTTGAAACCCACTGAATCATACCGTTGTGCGACATGTGAGTGCGGTGACCCTGAGCAAACTGCCGACCATATCATATCATATACACCTGCCCCTTGTACAGACCGCCCTCTGAGGCCGGCCTCTTTGACCTGGGACCAGAGATGCGAGCGTGGCTCCACGACACCGAGTTGGAACGTTACACGAAAGAAGATACCCTTGTAACTTAATTCCATCTCCTTCTTAGTATGCTGATGCTCTCTAGTGGTTCCTTGTCATAGCTGCATCTGGAGGCATTTTTAGGGGGGTGCATACTTAGTTTAGACTAGTCATTGGTTAGAGATAAGGTTGGTGAGGGGTGCGTTAAGGCGACTGGATTAAGGTTGGAGAGGGGTGCGTTAAAACGACCGGATTAAGGTTGGTGAGGGGTGCGTTAAAACGACCGGATTAAGGTTGGTGAGGGGTGCGTTAAGGGGAGATTTAAGGTTAGGTTTAGGTGTGCTGCCCCGTGGGAGGTTAGGGTGAGGGTTTGAGATAGGTTGTAGGACTAATGACTGGTCTAACCAATGACTAGTCTAAACTAAGCTGAAATAGTAACACACTTCACTGGTTGACTGTCTGAGTGAGTCACGGGGGAGACGTTTGAAAAGGGGGTGCATACTTAGTTTAGACTAGACTCATTGGTTAGACATGGGTTAAGGTTAGGTTTAGGTGTGCTGCCCCGTGGGAGGTTAGGTTTAGGCCAGGGTGAGGGTTTGAGATAGGTTGTAGTTGTAGGACTAATGACTGGTCTAACCAATGACTATAGTCTAATCCAAAAACTGTCTAAACTATACTGAAAAGCAGATGAGACCATCAACCCCAAACCCCAGCAAATATAACCCTGGTTGTCTATGACTTGGTCTGTTTTTATCGTATTATGTAATGCCTGATGCAGAGGCTGATGCCGTATGTTTGATTAGATGTGGACCATCATTGTGCTATAGTGGTTTAGGCCTATCAGTTTATCAGTGGATTATGTATCACAGATGAGTTTCTCATTCTGATACAAATTAAATGGCCCAATCTATGCTGGATTAAACACCCATATTTACCATGTGGTATCATTATTAAATGTTTGTTGCTGCCATCAGCAAGGCAACAATTACGTGTGGTAGGTATATATTGCAATGCCAGGCCAATGTTTTCTTTACTATAGCCTAGGGATTTTGTAGTTGGTTTTCCGTAGTTTGTGTTAAAAATAAATAAACTCAGAAGAGTAAAATAATGTTCCATCCATAATGCCATGAGTAAACAACACTGCTGCAGATAATCAAATGCCTGTTGAGTTAGAAACACATAGGTGTGCTGTACAGTCCCGTTCGGACAACACTAACAGGTGGGCCATTGATATTCCTGTTTAGCCTATATTTCTCAATATGGTAGCCATTATAATTAATCACGATAATGCTATTGGATTCAATGACCTCTGTCGTTTTATTGTCTCTGTGCGACTATAGGGTTGTAGCTAACGATGTTTAAAACATAGTAAGCCTCATTGTGTAGGCTATTGATGAGGAGAGGAAGGAAAGGTATAGGCTACAAGCTGACCAAAATAGTTTTAGGATGTTAAAAATAAAATCATGAATCACTTAAATCAGAATTCAGATGTAGCCTATACAGCAGTGGTTCCCAAACGTTTTCATGTTAAGGACCCCCAAATTGACACTAATTAGCCCACGGACCCCCATTTGACAATATATGCCAGGGTCCCCCATAAGAGAACATTTTTACGGCTCCAGTGATTCTCAACCCGTTTAATTTCAAGCCAAGGACCCCCAGTTTGACATGCATTAGTATACGGACCCCCATTTAATGGCATTTCTATCTGGGACGGGGACCCCCAATTTATATTGTAAAATGGTAATTAACTCTGACAGTGTACAAATGGAAACAAATGGTCTGATTTGTACCCTCTCAGAGTTACAGACCCATAAAGGTCCATTTGGTTCCAAACTATGATTTAGCTGGGGACCCACTGGACCCCACTTTGGGAACCACTGGTCTACAGTAGGCTATATGTATCTCTCTCTCACGCGACACACACACACACACACACACACACACACACACACACACACACACACACACACACACACACTTACAGGTGGCTTACAGTTTATGGTTCTTCGTATTGATCAAGTGAGCGTATCATTCTCATTGTATCAGAGTATTGATCGGCTGCTTCGTGCAGCTGTGTGTGTGTGTGTGTGTGTGTGCGCGCGTTGCTTACCAGAGAGCGAAAGCAGCACCACCACTGTACTCGCGAGCTGAGCGGCTGCCATCCTCTGCTGCGCGCGCGTCGACGTGAAAATCATTTTACCATAAACAACTCTATGAGTTTTTACAAAACAATAAAAAACCACACCGTCAAATCGTTTGTGCGCGCGTTATAAAATGCAAACAAATAGGTAATAATCTTTGAGAGGCAGGATTCGGCTGGCAGTGTCTGAAGCCTGACGATTGATCTTGTGGTTATCGGTGTTGGCAATGGAGGCGGGAGGGAGACTCTTGCACAATGCTGTGGTCCTGTTAATTTCATTATAGAGTATTTAGTATTATAGGAACTTGAGGAAGGATAACGTATGAAGAATGAAGCAAACTCAGTCTCAACACAGCTGTTGGCAGAATAATGTTGCAGAATATAATCAATAGATTTAGATAGACATTAAAAATAGTCAACCAAATTGGATGAACCATGATCTTGTAACAGCTATGGGCATACGGACAAGAAAAGAGAAAGGGGGAAAGTAGGCCTGTGCATATTTCCCTTTCTCTTTTCTTTGTGTCTTTTGATGCCTCCTTTCTGAAATGAAAATATAAAATCCATCCCCAATATAAACCAACTCAACTTTAACTTTACTGTCACATCAGAGACATGCACAAGTGTGGCTGTAAAATAGCAGGTGACCATATTAAAGAGTGAATAAATACGCCAAGATATTAATCATCAATCTGTTGCAGTCAATGCTACAGTATGTATTCCTGTAGTTATTCTGTGATGAAGTGTTGCAATTAGCCTAACTTTATTCTTTCAACTTGGTTGTCTACAGTCACAACACAATACCGTTGCTGTCCGGAATAACCATCTAACTCCATTTCTTTCATTTCTTTAACCAATGAAAAGTATTAAAAGGCGCTTCAACAAAAACCCAACTCCACTTGAGCTGGATGGTTTTTTTGTTTTGTTTTTTTCATTTCCTGAAACATGTCAATTTAAGAGTTAGGTGGTTTCTTCCAGACAGCAGAGATATACAACTTCAGTTGGTGGTTTTCCTTCCCGGGATTCTGTGTATATGTTTGGCCGTGCCAACAGGTTTTGTGGCTGTGGGCTGTGGCTGTCTATTGAGGCTACTTTGGGTGTAGACATTGGCATATCTGCCTCTTCTATGCTGGACTCCTCCCTACATGAGTGTCGGATGTCGATGGACTGGAAAATAACCAATGGCTCTGTGGTTAAATTAATGCTGTAATCTCTAAGTACTGAACCCTCGTCTGGTTCTGATAGAAAGGTAATGTGTGCAGGTGGGTGGTGTGTGATAATCGTATCACACACCAGACACCACCCAGCCTGCACACACTACCTGTCTATCAGGGTCCAGTACTTAGAGATTACAGCAGTTAACATTTTTGGAATTGTTGGATTACTTTCCCCTAGTATTTCAACCTGACATGAGACCAACAGTAAAAATAATATGAATGTATATCTGGACCATAAGGGCTTGAACCCAAGGGACGATACATTGATGATGCTCTGTTGAAAAAGAAACACGCTGTCGTGGAACCAAACAATAAATTAACCCAGCCCCTCCCATCCCATCCATGCTTCTCTACCCCCAACCAACCAACCAGGAGAGGAGAATGAAGCTATCACCTACAATGTTGACATCACAGGCTGTTGAGGAAGAGTCATGAAGCCTCCATGAGTCCATGCCCATTACCCTGTTTGGGGTGATGTAAAGAGAGAGAGAGAGAGAGAGAGAGAGAGAGAGAGAGAGGAGAGAGAGAGAGAGAGAGAGAGGAGAGAGAGAGAGAGAGAGAGAGAGAGAGAGAGAGAGAGAGAGAGAGAAATTCCTCAGAACATTCCTCAGCTTTTTTTTTTAGAAAGACGGATGATGACAAAATGCACAATGAGGGAGGATGAAAAACAAGAGATGAGAGGGAGGGATATACTGTAAGGGTGGAGAGTGGAAAGGAGGTTTTAAGATAACACATTTATAGCACAAAGCCATTAGCAGAGGGGTGGGGAGAGTTGGGGGTGGGGGGTGTGTGCTTTACTTAGTTGCCATGGCTTCTGCCTGTGGTAACCATAGAAACGATACTGAGTATAGTGAAAAATGGAGAGCTGTGGTGTAGCTACTATCAGAGCTGTGTAGAGCGACGGTAACCAACCTTTTCTAGATCAGGGCCTCACTTGGAAATCTTGAAAGGCAAGCGTTAGCGGCTTAGGTTAGCGGCCAACACATCTGACCACTCAACAGGGCAGTCGTGTTAAGTGCCCCCCCCCCCCCCCCCAACACACACACACACACACACACACACACACACACACACATCTCTATGTAGTGATACTAATATCACTGTGTGGATATTAGTCTTGTCCTTCTCAGTGTTAAATATTTTCTTCAATGTATATTTGCATATTGGGCTCTGGTGTGGTCCTGGTTGGCTCACCACCATTTTGGCTGTGAAGTCCTCCCACAATTGAGAGGGGCCAGACTTCTGGGACTATATGCATTGCAGAGGCAGATGAAGGCTGGCTACGCAAAGCTACAACATCTTGTGGGGGATGCACCTGGGGGTCCCAGCCCACAGGTTGAGATCCAGTGATGTACAGTACAAAGTGACAAAGAATCTTGTTGCAAAAGAGAAAATCATTACTGTTATTACTGTATAAACCCTGAAATGGATCATAGCTTTGGTGGTACATGGGTGGTATAAATACTGTACATGCATGAGAAAAATAAAAAAAAGACAAACATCGCAAACCTACTACTAGGCTGGGTGCTGGATCAAAAGTTCAACATACACAAATTAAATCCACACACCAGTATAATACTCCCACTTGCAGAATGTATTGGTATAACGTTTCGAGCTTCCTCACACCTTAACCGTTAAGGGAGAGCATGAAACTTGTTCTATTCAGTAGTAATGCATTTCCATTATGTTTTAACTACCGTATTTAATTTGAATCGTCCATAAAAAAGGTAAATAAACCGAAAAATGGAATGCAGTGTAGCACAATATAAGTTGAATAATTGTCTAAATAAAGCATTTATATTAGGAGAAATATCTCAGTGATCTATTTGAGTAAAACATTTATAGACTGCCTTGTGTGTGTGTCAAATGTTTGCGCTGTGGGAAAACAAAATAAGTACACAAACAATCATCATACAATGTCACAAAAAATGCGATGGCATAAAATGTACAAACATTTAATATTGCAATTACTATTTCATACTCTTCATAGTAATTGTATAGGTTTATAGTGACTGTACAGGTTGCTGTCTCTATCCCCATCTCCTGGTGTATTGCTGCCAGTTCATCAGACGCTCATCTCAACCACATACTGTACATACATACTTAACTTAACACCAAACATTAATACTTTTTGTGTTTTTTCACAGGGTTAACTGCTGGCCCCAGGGTTCCACCACACGAGGAGACCGAGGAGTGGAAGACTCTGCACCGAGCAGAAGGGTTCACAATAGGAAAGGGTTTGTGTCAGACGAGGTCCTTACAAACACCGAGCAGAAGGGTTCACAATAGGAAAGGGTTTGTGTCAGACGAGGTCCTTACAAACACCGAGCAGAAGGGTTCACAATAGGAAAGGGTTTGTGTCAGACGAGGTCCTTACAAACACCGAGCAGAAGGGTTCACAATAGGAAAGGGTTTGTGTCAGACGAGGTCCTTACAAACACCGAGCAGAAGGGTTCACAATAGGAAAGGGTTTGTGTCAGACGAGGTCCTTACAAATACCGAGCAGAAGGGTTCACAATAGGAAAGGGTTTGTGTCAGACGAGGTCCTTACAAACAAGTGTAAAATAAAAATAATAAATGGCACCATGCAGAGATTGTTGCAGAGATGTGCCATTTACTAATGAACCATCTACAAACATTACAGATACAAAAAACATTCCTCACACAGTTGTCCCAGCTGGTAGCCTACAGTACCCCCCAACTATACTGTCAAAACAAACGAACAAAACAAACCCCTTCGGCTCCAACTACAGTACACCCCTCTCTATGGCCCATTGGTACAGCCAGACAAGGTAATTGCTAGGATTAGATGATGGACAAAAGCTGGAGCACAGTGCACTAAATAAGGAACAATAAATAAGGAATACTCACGGGGCGTGGCACGGTCTCCTGCAGGAGGTTTGCACATGCAGTGTAAACAGGAACTGCAATGATGGAGTTTTCCAGCAGAGGTGCTAGATAGACGTGGTTTGCTTTTCCCCCAAATTTTTATTTATTTATTATTATTACAGCCTACTGCTGCACAAAGTTTGGGCATTGTGACATAGTCAATCAAACTTGTCTTTAAATAGAAAATCTTTTAGTGTTGTGAATGACCTGATGGTGAATGTGAACGTTAGCACAGTGCACACTGATGTAGGGGAAATAACAAAAATGTCATGATTCCCATTTCCCATGTCAGCCAACCAACAGTCGTTAAGACATCCCTTGACTACTTCAAAACTGCTCTCAAAGGGCACATAAGGATGGCAGCAATTCGAAACTGGCCCCGTAAAATCTGAATCCCCCACCGCTTTTCCCTCCACTGTTTCTGTCCAGTTTACCTCCTTTTATGATGATTTTCCTGTCTTTGATGATATAGAAGTGTATATTTGTACGTCTCTAAATGTTCTGATGAATTGAAAAGGGTGGACCCTATTGTAAACAAGTGTAATACTTTATGGTGTCGTCCACAGTTAAAAGTCTTTGTATTGAGTTGTGCTCGAAATGTACTGTAATTCTCCAAACTGTTAATGAATACTTCAATCAATCAATTAATCAAAAAGTCCACCAGACTCCCTTGGACCAACTAGCACCTCTGCTGGAACACTCCATCATCGCAATTCCTGTTTACACTGAGCATGTGCAAACCAACCGCAGGAGACCGTGCCACGCCCCGTGAGTATTCCTTCTTTATTGTTCTAGGTGCACTTCTTAGTTAGGTAAAAGTAGCAAAAGTTGTGGCAAATCTGCAAACAAAATGCGTACCACTAGCTTTCTTCATAGATGTGTTCATAAAGGTGTCTATCACAGATAGTAGAATCTATTCCAAGTATTAGTTTTGCACGAAAAACACTCCTTGGCCTAAAAACGGCGACAGCCGTTGGGATATCCTTAGGCCAAGGAGTGTTTTTCGCGCAAAACTAATGCTTGGAATGGATTCAGAATCATGAATACCCCCTAGTTTGACATGTCACATGTTAGTATGTTGTTAGTATAACAACAAATGAATATATACTGGTTGTCTATGGTGGGGTATACAAAAATGGCCATAACTGTTTTTCACGATATTTCCGGCAGAGCAGACCTCTCATTCTGTGGACTTTAATGACCAAATAGATAGAAAAAATACAAATAAAAAGTATGTCATGACATCACAGGTCTTCTCAAATTTTGGACGGCTGGCTCCCCGGCTATCTACACTTTGTCAGTCTTGGGAGTTACTGGGAGTATCAAACCAGAAAAACTGCCCCCGACAACAGGAGCCGCAGCACAGCACTCTCTCCGAGCTTATATCATGCAGACCAGAGATTGACTGCTGCTGCAAAGTCTATCACTGAATGTACAGTACATCCAGTGTACCACCACCAAGCTTCCATCCATAATTTCATGTACTGGAGTATGGATGGAAGCTTAATTGGTGACAAAGGCTATGAGTCTGTACCGTCAATGAACAGACCAGCCTATCTTCTGAAGTTAGTCAGTTGCAACTTGCAATGTAACTATGAGGGGGACTGTAACTGCCATGGCAAGATTTTTGCAAGAATGCAAGAATAGATGACAAGAGCACAGTGAGGGAGATGCCAGGGAGTTGGAAGAGTAGAGATAGTTGTATGTTTATTCATGTTATTTATTGTTTACAATAGCATACTTTCTTTTTGGCACCGTAGTTTTGTATTATGTGTTGATCTTTTTATCATATAGTGATATCACATTAATTTCACCCTTTTTTTTAAGGTGTGACAATAAAGTATTTCTGATTTTGAAAAGAATAAATCTGTTAAATCCTTAAAGATTGTCCATCTACTTCTGTTTCAACAGTTAGTTTAAATGAAGATGCATTTGTGATATATTAATAAAATGCTTTTTATATTTGAATATGCCCCCTGTGCACCCCCACCACCAACACACAAACAGAAAAGAAAACACCATAGACATCCATTGACGTATGTGTGACAGGGCGATATGAATTAACTATAGCCAACTACACCACCTGGGGAATTATCCCTTCACTAAATCCCACCCCAAAAAGCGATTGTCCAATGCCAATCCAAATAGTTTAGCAACGGTTGCTATGCAGGTCAAGCTTTCTTCGCTGCTAACGTGCATATTGGACAAGGATGGGTTGGAGATTGACTTAGTGAAGGGCTAATTGCGCCCCAGGAGATATTTACTAAGATATACATTCACACAGATCTGTGTCATCAGGGGCGTCAATATAGCTGGGGGAGGGGGGGTGGACTTAATGGCTGTTGGTTTTTGATATTACGTTAAGTTTTAATTGATCATAGCTATAGAGTGTCTCTACCAGGCGATTAAACACTGCGCCGCGGTAACACAATGTTTTGTAACGTGGGAGAGAGATGGAGAGACTTATCTCCGATTTCGGTGGTGCTTATGCCTGTGCACTTCAGGCCAGGTCACTTCAGGCCAGGGCTTACAATCATCATGAGCTCACAACGCGTCGCAACACGCGGTGAGCTCATGATCATGATTGTAAGCCCTGGCCTGAAGTGTTTTACGCACATTGACTCCTCCACACAGATTCGTTATACAATATATAAGGCAGGCAGAGACGTGTGTACCAAAATTACAAAAGGTTTTATTAAATCAATAAGTCAGCCAATATGGCAAACCAATTAATTACTGTATGTACAATTAGGACATTGTTATTCAACATTAAAATGGATGCAATTCCAAACAGATAAAACTACTAGTTAATCAAATACCAGTAAATACTAATTGCACTTCTGCAGGCCAGTACTGGGGGAAAGGGAGGCGGGCATGCCGACCGACCCAGGGTAGTGGCACCCCAATGCACTGCAAACTCAGTTAACACAAACATAATAGCAAACAGAAACAAAAGGGGGGTTACCACCACCACTGGGCAGCTGTCACCTGGTCCCACGTATTGTAGCTCCCCCAGCACCGGTCCTGTAATGGAAACAATAATGAGTACTATAAAACAACCCTATAGCAAAGCAGCAGGTGTGCCACTGGCCCCTGAAAGCACAAGCGGCTATGTTACACTACTGCTTAAAATACTGAATTTCACAGAGACAGAGATACACAAATGAAACCTACCGCGTTTTAGGAGGGCAACACGCACCATCGTGAAACCCCACTGGGAACAGAGCGGCATTCCGACGCATCGCCACCATGCCCACTGCGGAAATAGGAAACTGTAATAGCAAAGGTCCATGTTTATATTCTTGTGGCATGAAAGACAAATTAATGAACATAGCCTATAACTGTGAGGAGGACCGCCAACCATAGACTGTAAAAAATATGGACAAAGCGTTCTCCGGGTCTAACATGAACGTAAAATGAAGCCTGTCAGTATTGTAAGTCGCCATCTTTCTAGATCCGTTTGGGCCCAGCTGGCCCATTGGCTGGCCCAGACAACGAGGCGGGACTTCCCCCCTTCTTCTCTGTTGGTTTTTATTTTGACTCGAGTGGGAGGGGAATCCCGATCATAGACTATAACGGTAGCCACGCCCCTCAGAACATACGCGACTTTATGGTCATTTTTAAGTGGTGCAAACCACTTCTACATCCAGCATGCAATGCCCTGTACGTGTTTGTGTGTGTGTGTGTGTGTACCCGTGAGCAGGAGTGGTGTGCGCATGCGTGAAATTGGAACGAGAGAAGTATGTGACATGGCTGCTGCTGCTGCTGGACGCAAACGATACAATTGGAATGATACAAATTGGAACGATACAGAGAACCAATAGATGGGAGTTGCACCACTTGGTTCACACTGGTGTGATTTTTTTAATAAATGGGACCATAACTTTCCAAAAAGAATATTATGACATTAGAAATGAGACTTTAAACTAGTGACTGGAAGCAGAAAGTATTCATGACTATGTTTATTAAGGTAATACAGTCTAGGTGAAGTTGGGCCCAAATACATGGACCTCTATGGGGCTATGGGTTTTTCTGGGTCCAATGACAGGCCATTATATGAACTTTCAGGAAATCCCGATTTCCTCAGTGGCTTCACAAAATATCTGTCTGACTGCCCCCCTGCCGCCAACACATACCACCTGTGAGTGGTGAACTACACTGCACGCCCAGAGCAGGAACTCCAGAAGGAGTGGTAGCAGTGTAGCCCCAAGGCTACAAAGACACCAGCGGTCACGGTCAATATTATAATTCAGCAACAGATTGCTAATAGCTGGAAAGACACATACCTTCACCAACGTTAAAAACCCAAAACTGACGCCCAACATGCCAGCTTTGGATATGGGATGATGCACACACAGTGGGAAAGCGTGGCTTAAGTAAAAATGTCATTACTGACTTTAACTTGTAACAGAGTACATCTACATTGCGGTATTGATACTTTTACTTACTGTAAGTAAAACATGCGAGTACTTTTTTCCACCACTGTCCATTTGCACACTCTTCTGATTTTCTAGTGTAGTTATGGATCTCAGAGATAGAACGTGGTGTCAATGGAGGTCTGTGGCTTCATGCATATATACCAAACTGGGGGGTCCTTTTGAGAGTTATTGGAAGCAAATTCATAATTGTATCTTAGAAATGACAAAGGTTGATTTTCCCTTCTGCCCTAGGCTTTATATACTGGGTGACCCAAAGCAGGTTGCTCATTGTGATTATGTAGATTTCATCCTCACGGCTATCATGATTGGTAGAAAGGTTTTGATGAGGGGCTGGAAAGCAGGGGGGAGTCCCTCGTTTCAAGAGATTGGCAGGGTTGCGGCATATGAAGAAATGGCATATAGGAGGTCTGACATACTGGATAAATATATCCGTAAATGGGGAGGATATATAGGCTAATGCATATTGCTGTCAGAGATTTGTCTGTATTATCTTTTTTGTAAAGGTTTGGTATTAGCGTATTGTTTTGTTTTATTTGTTGTCTTAATTGTTTGTATGATTCAGACATTCCTTTGTGCTTAAACTGGAAAAAAGCAATAAAACTTTGAATCATAAAACGATCACATAGTGATATTTGTCAGGTGAAAGAAGCACTGGTTTCTTTATTTAGTAACGAACACTCCTCTCAACCGGCCGGTCTCAATCATAACATTACGTTACATAACATTGGGTGTCTCTAAAGATTTGTGTTACCTGCTTCCTGGTCATGTGACCTGTCACCTGTGAACTGAGTAACCATGACAGCAGTGTGTGTGGCAGCCAATCAGGACTAGGTCCTCAGTATGACTAGGTCTTGTATGCTACATTTCATGAGCTGTTGTTAGTCAGGTTTCACCCTGACGGAAAGAATAAAGTTTAACAGCTGATTTAGAGGTTTATCCAGACTGGAGCCGCGGCTGTTATCGGCAGTTGCGGCATCTGAACCTGCGTCCGACGAACGGACCGACACTGCCGCGGAACGGAGTTGTCATAATCCTCCCACCTTCCCCGGCAGCTGCCGCCCCTCCCCCCAGCAGCGCCGCGGCTGTTATCGGCAGTTGCGACGTCTGGACCGGCGGCCGCGAAATGGAGCAGCAGTGGAATGACATAATCGCCTCACCTTCCCCGGCAGGTGCCGTCCCTCCCCCCGGCCGCTGCCAGAGAATGCACTCGCTCCTTCTGGGGAGGGGGAGACTGCACCCCATCCCACACCAGCAAATCTAAACCTGCCATTAGGTCATCTTGGACTAATAACCCAAGGGGCATCAGGGCATGGCATGTTGTTCCATGTTAACATACTCATTTGCCTCTTGTCAGCAGGTCCATATGGCATTAAACCTGATATTGAAGCCGCAGCAATGCAAATTGATGCTGGAGTCAGGAGGGAAACTGTGTCCAGCAGAGAGAATATAATTGCTACACTTGAGGGAGACAAAGTTCACCTCCAGGAAGACGCACTGGTAGTCATTAAATGGATCACTTAACACACACCAAAGGCAGTGAATAATACAATAAATGTCATAACACATGAAGCTGAGTTAGTATTTATGACATTTTTGTTTCAATAGGCAGGACGTTGGAGAGAGACTGTGTTGTTGACTGTGTTGCCCGATGTTCTGTACACAGCTTGCTAAATATATTTTCCAGTCCCGTGATATGGCCATCAATAGTTATAGCAATCATTCAAATGGTATGTTACAGTTTCAAATCTTAAAAATTGTGTTTTTAAAACAAACATTGAACTAAAAACAAACATTAATATCTCTTCATTGTCAATGGCGTTTTTTAAAACAAACATTGAACTAAACACAAACATTAAACCTGTATATAGGAGTGCCCCTCAAAAACAAGAGGTCCAAGAGGTTTTGTCTGAATCGCTTTTTAATACTTTCCATTGTCAAATAAAAAATATAGCGATAACGGGCCAAGCAATAATAATTTAAAAAAAAGATATCGTTGCTGTCGGGAGGAAACCACCTAACTCCATTTTTGAGGTTTTAGTTGAACCAATGAGAAGTAGTAAAAAGGGGGTGCATACTTAGTTTAGACTAGTCATTGGTTAGACATGGGTTAAGGTTAGGATAGGTGTGCTGCCCCGTGGAAGGTTAGGTTTAGGGTGAGAGTTTGAGATAGGTTGTAGTTGTAGGACTAATGACTGGTCTAACCAATGACTAGTCTAAACCAAAAACTGTCTAAACTAAGTACTGCACCCGTAAAAAGTGCTTCGGACAAAACCTCTTAACTCCATTGGACCCTTAAACTGTCTGCTAAAGCAACTAACTCCACCACCTCTACCCTTCTCAATACCGGTATATAAAGTCACAACACCAACTTTCATGATGCAGTAGGCCTATTGCTTTGTTTTCCTCATTTCCTGATTTGTTTTTATTTTTATTTAATTTCCTTGAGACACTTCAGCTCAGATTGACCATAAACCATTTATTGCAAAGCTATTGCATGTTAGTATGGCGGTGTGGCTCTGCTTATGTGATATCAGATAATCTGCGTACCGAGACACAGGTCTGATATCACATTCAAAGTTTCCATTTTCAATTGAGTGCTGTAGCGCCACCCTTTGGCCAATGGTTGTGGGCTTCGCGTCTCCACCGTTTGGCATAGCCCTCTACCATACTGCCGCGTTTTGCGAAAACCGACTGCATGGTTAAGCCAGAACTGCAATATTTGGTGGAAGAAGAAGAAAAAACTTACATATAGGCTCCTCGGATATGGCCTCTTAAATAGAGGCTGACTTTCCAGTGTTACGCAGCCTGGACGAATACCGGAGACATACAGCTCTTCCTAGGATTGACTATATTCATTAATCCATGTATGTTAAGTAAAATCCTCATGGGGCCACTTTAAGATAGATAAGTTGAACAGAAATCAATGTGGAAAGTTCAAGATGAAAAGGAATCAGACGTGCAAATGAAGTCTGGAGTAGTAATTATCTTAACAGTAGTGATGCTGTACCCAGGGCATTTTCTTACAACAATGTATAGCCTATACCGCAAGGTTCCCAATTCGAACCTGGGCTCCCCCAGAGTTAGTGTCGAAGTGTCCTTGAGCAAGACTCTGAACCCCTATTGCTATTAGAACCCAGATGTGCAGGTTGGTGCCTTGTTGCATGGTTTCCTCCGGCATCTGTGTGTGAATGTAATGCACAATCTCTGTAAAGCGCCTTCAATAAAGGTGCTATATAAATGCACCATTTACCATTTACCCTCATTACCCCCAGCAAATTGAACTCTGAAATTCAGAATCAAGAAAAAGGTTTTGTAATGCAGAATTGAAATGCAATATTGTAGTACTGTGCTACCACAAAGCTCATAGGCATTAAAAGGTTGTGAGCAGAGAGATGGACAGAGGCACTTGAGACTGCTTGGTTGGGTGCTGTTTTATTGATGTCATTGTGCAGAATTGTTGCTGTGTCGGGAGACTTGAAAATTGAATAATAATTCACATAAATTATTATTTTAAAGTAATAATGATAATAATAATAATAATAAACTTTATACAATTTAAGTCGTATATTTGCCACAAATATAGTAAAAGATATCCCATGGAAAGTAAAATGTGTCTCTGTCCAGAAGAGGGTGCTGGTACTCCACCAGTCACACAGCAGCCCTCATTATCTTCAGATTGTTTATTCATTCCTTTTGGAACAAACTCAAAATGGAAGATTTATTGGACTCATGGAATGCCAAATGTCTAAAAAGAATAGCATTTTACAGTAATTATGTCTCTATATAAAATAAGTAAACAAACTGAAAACTGGGTGGTGTACTAAATTTGTAAACTTTTTGAGCAATTGGTTGTGCCAAAAATAATTGGCAATTAATTTGATCAAAATTACCATATAAGGCATACATGGAGGTGAATCCAATGTCACCAAGTTTTTCCTGTGGATGACAAAGTTATAGACACAACTCCATCAGAGTAGAGTGTGAAGCAACAATATTGATTAACCTTGCTTTTTCACTGTAACCAAATAAAAATAGTCTCATTACATATCTTCATTGCTGATCTTAATGCTCATGTTCTCAATATAAAATGTTATGCCTTGTATTTTATCCATAAAATCAATCAATCAATCAATTAATCAATTCAATCAAGCCGGCAAAAACTAGAGTTCTCAACAGGCCCGAAAATGAAGGCCCTCATCAAACCCGGCACACTCAAGAGAATGTCCCCGTTACCACCCTTAGATCTCCATATATGGAACTGACCTATTCTGACATTATGTTGATCTGACCTCATCAAACCCTGTACACTCAAGACATGCTCCTTATATGGCCAGTCTAATTCATTCCATGTTGATCTGACCCCCCCATGCCAAAGCGCCAGCGCTCGCCCAGCAGTCTGCCGTCAACGAGGCGGATACGTGCAAAGCTGCACGCAACCTCGCACTTTAGGGCGAATGGCGCTTCTCGCCCTTAGGCGTCTTACTGGTAATGTATTACCAGAACACCAAACCAGCACCGACAGCACTTAAGGAGTGTTCTTCCTGCAGTAGCCCCCATTGCCCATGGTGACCAATCAACTTACATGTACAAAATAAATTATGTAAAATAACACACATAAATCCCCCCAAGACGTTTCACATGAAAATAATAACCTATAACCTGACAATAACACAATAACAATTTGTGTGCGCCCCGAGGCATGCTGGGGAATCCCCCTCCTCCCTCAGCCACTAATAACCAGGGATGTTAAAGTACTAATGAAGTACTGATCAAAGACAACTCAACACAACACTTCTGTGGACAGTTTGTTAAAGGCTTGTCACATGAAAGAATTATGTTTGATCGATCGCCTAAACAAACTACAGAGTAAGGAGAGATAAAACGCAGAGCTGGAGGAGTGACAAGCTAGTGTGAGGTATTACAGCACACCGACTGGGTAACTCTGAGGTCTAGTGAGATGCTCCCGGGGCAAGAACTTTACTGAGTTTGTATGGAATTAGAACAGACTCATAATTATCCGTATCCGTAAAAACAGATTTGTACTCGTATAGGCAATTCGTAACAAACAGTCTGTAAGTGTAAATCACATTTGTACCTGTAAAGTAAAATTTGTCTCAGATTTGTAATTCAAATTTTCACTTCTGTGTCTCAAATACCCACTTTTGTGTCTCAAATTCAAATCTGTGTGTCAACTTATACATTTTAGAAGGAGATTTATTTGTGACTCTCCACTGATTTGTGTGAGTAATT
>NC_139706.1:39409216-39414216 GCF_964188405.1 Protomyctophum parallelum
ACTTCTTTTGCTCATTCCCACAGCAGATCATCTGTTTCCATCTGGTTCTGTTTTTTGCGTCTTCCTCTGCGACTCCTGCCGCCTGCATGTCCCCTGTCAGCATATCTGAGAATGCAAATCTTATATAATTCTTTATTAGGAGTAACCCCTTGAGATGAACCATCTGGTTTTCAAGGGGGTCTGCAGATCACAATACATTATATACATGAAGACATTTTTTACAGACAATATAACAAACAAAACAAGACAAAACAATACATAGCCCTACAAAAAACTGCAACAAAATGACAGTACACATAGACATAACACATGTCATAATATGGATCATTGCATCATGAATCTGTTATAATGATGATTCGTGAAAACATGGTAGTCTCAAGGGGAGAGGACAGCACAGTTTAAAACAATTGAAAATATGTTATTGAACGAATATGGACATACAGGTAGATTATTCCAGTCAGAAGAAGCTTTAAAGGGTAAGACCACTTTTGTTTTGGGTTTGGGTTGTGTAGTTACCTTGCCATGATGTAACTCCAAATGTGGACAAGAAATACAAAATAAAAATAGCTCTAGTGATTAGAAATTGATAATTAAAAATATGCTTCTCATTGACTTACATTGTACGTATTTAATAGTCAGGGGATATTAATACAATCTGGGAATACGTTTCTCACCAAGAATCTTCTTCACCAATGTGTTTGTAAGGGTGTCTACTATCCCACATTGGTTTCTATTCAACCACCCTAGAGGAACTTTTGCATAGATAATTGACACTCATGGGTAAAAGAAAATGGGTTGCAAAAATTGTGGAATAAAACAGAGAAAAAATAAATAATACAGATGAGATTTGAGATTTGTACTTCAAATTTCACACATTTGTGCACAAGCAACAGCAAACACACGTACGCACGCACGCACGCACGCATGCACACGTGTACACATGCGTGTACACACGCACCCACACAGCCACACACAGAGAATACTAACACGGATAGCAATTAGTGTTTTCTTCTTAGTCACAAGGTTGAAGTCTGCCTCCAACCCTGAAAAACATGCATAATGAGTGGTAAAGATATTCAAAGAATCCTGGCCTAACCTTCACTAAGCTCTCTAACAATGATCAGTATACCTCATAACCCCACATCACATGTGCAAACCTCACCTTAAAAGTCTCCCATGAGTTAGAAGGATTTGCTTCGACTGCGACTTGCTGCCACTCATGCATGTTTGTGAGTGACCCACCATTCTGGAAAAGCACACTTTATCATGGTCAACGATGGATGGCAAGCAAGAAGGGACATCAAGCCATTCTCTGGAGATTTCCCTTGGCGAGTGAATAAGCGCCACTCAGAGCTCAGCCAAAACAACACTGACGGCAAGTTAATGCTTATGAGGTGACGGATGCCAGTACTCTACCCTGTATTAAGTTTTTCACTAGAGCAGATGCCATATGTTCTCCTCTCCACATGTCCCCTTTTCCTTTCAGCCTCGCCTTAAAGGGGCCCAGCGTAAATGAGGGAAGCATTAACAGATTCCCCTTAAGCTTCTGTTGCCAACATGAGTCTTTTCAAAAGCCATGCAGCACAGTTGGGACACAACAAGTATTTTTGGAAAATAGACAATGACTTGCTTAACTACAGCGAACAGAGAAGCTCTTTTACAGTTTTTACTAACACACCACATTTCTATGCAGCTGGCAAGAATGCAAGGATGAATCTCACTTCCTTGGGGAAAGTGTATGTGTGCATATGTGTGTGCAGCTGTGCACATTATGTGAGTGAGTTTATGATGGTAGAACATTTGTATGTTCTAGAGATTACCATTACCAGCGTCCAAGCAGATGAGTGCTTGTGTGTGCTTGTGTGTGTGTGTGTGTGTGTTTGTGTGTGTGTGTGTTTGTGTGTGTGTGTGTGTGTGTGTGTGTGTGTGTGTGTGTGTTCACGCGTGTGTGTGTTGCTTCTGTGCGTGCATGTGTGTGCATGCGCTTGAGAGGTCTGTGCTGTGTGTCACGGTCACAGACTAGTTCTAGTTGTTATGGTTCTATGTTTATTTCTTCCCCAGGTGTTTCTCATGTGTAATCAGCCCTCCTGTGTACAGTATATTAGTC
This sequence comes from Protomyctophum parallelum, assembly GCF_964188405.1. Classification (NCBI taxonomy): domain Eukaryota; kingdom Metazoa; phylum Chordata; class Actinopteri; order Myctophiformes; family Myctophidae; genus Protomyctophum; species Protomyctophum parallelum. The sequence continues at coordinate 39,411,324 of NC_139706.1, forward strand.
TTTTATAAAGTCAGTCCTTATCGGTTCATTGTTTGGTGTCACTCTGCTTTAGTTAGTCTGTATTTGTGATTTCTGTTGTATTGTTTATTAAATTCCCAAGATGGGTTTTGAACTCTATTCTGCCTGGCTGTCCTGCATTTGGGTCCTCACCACCACCACCAGATCGTGACAGAATTAATCGACCCAGCAGAAAGCATGTGCCTCTCGTGTCCCTCTCCCCATTGGACATTAGGGACTTTAAGCAACGACGGTATTCAGGACGGCTCCGCTAGGCAGAAGTACGGCGGCTATGACGCCGTACTTCGACATTGGTTCCCATGGTGACGCGTCTATGCAGCGTGTGTCAAACTAACAGCGTGTGTCAGCTAACTTGCCGATCTTGCTTAATTCTTATGCACTGGACATGATCAGCATGCAGTGGAAAGAGGAAGGTGCTGGAGCAATCTGTGTTATTCTAAAACCCTCTTAAAGGTTTTATGACATTCATTTTCATTTCTTTTTCTTTTTCTTTTTTCTTTTAGGTTTTATGACCTCAATTACACCCAAAAGACCTGAACTTTGAACATTCAGTGGATTTTCTGTGGTCTGAAGTTTTCTTTGGGGTTTGGAAGCCTTTTGAGCTACAATGAAAACAGGCAACACAGTGAAAACAGTGACATCTGCTGGCAAATCCCATTGACATATATGGGATTTGCAGGATCTTACATCACAATCTGCCGGAAAATCAGAGCACCTGTTTGAGCCAGAAAACCCCAGATCACAGAAAATCTACTGAATGTTAAAAGTTCATGTTTTTTGGGTGCAATTGAGATTATAAAACCTAAAAAAAATAAGAACAATTCCAAAACCTTTTTTTTAATGTCACAATCCCTTTAATAAACATGGTTAATATGACATAATGGTATTAGTGTTCTTTCTTAATTCCTAACTAATACTAATACTAATAGATTTCACTGTGTAGTTTATGAATGGAACACATTGATGAAGTTCCCTGCATTTCCAATTGCTGCAGATGACAGCGCAGTGTGAAGGCAAACCGCAGCAAATTAAATATGCAAGAATCCCAACTTCTCTGCCCATTCACATTGAGTCTACCGCGAAGTATTAGGTGTGAATGCCTTAGTTAGTTTAGCAATAAAAGTACACACTCACACACACACGCACACGCACACAGACACACACACACACACACATACACCCTCTCACACACACACGCACGCACGCACGCACGCACGCACGCACGCACGCACGCACGCACGCACGCACGCACGCACGCACGCACGCACGCACGCACGCACGCACGCACACACACACACACACACACACACACACACACACACACACACACACACACACACACACACACACACATTTTAGTTCTTTATTTGAATCCTCAAATTACAATTCATTAAAGGAAACAAATATGACGGGGTCGACAGTTCATGTTCACTCAAGGATACACATGGCACCTCCTCCTCCACACAGACAATATATATATACTGTATACTGCCTATAACAGCTGAAACAGAACAGTATTTGGCAAGTTATTTGGCTTTGCTCTTTGTCATGCAAGCTATTCTTAGGCCACTCATGGTCAGTTTATGCACATGGCCCAGGCTTCCGCATATCAGTATGGCAGATCTACATCGATACCCCAGGTTTGTTATAATTCCAAGTAATGGTTGATATTTAGAATGTTTATCTGCATGGGAATGCCTGGTCCATGTACAAATCAAAGACACAGCCCATCTCCAGAATCAGGACCTCCTTGTGACTGGTGTCAACAAAAACAACATCAGTGGATGCCTGGTAGCAAAGACATCGCATACACAACTTTACTAAACCAATCTGGTAACACTCTTGAATGTTTATACATTGCTGCACTAGATGGCACATATTTTCAAACTGCATCAGACACTAGGTCAACAATACGGTATTGACAAGAAATATACAGATTTTTGTATGCACTACATCCATTTGTTATGTGTGCGATGGATTCTAGGTGTTGTTCAGAATCATGATGGTTTATAACTTTATACAGAGTGGGGTGTGGGAGTCGGGATACCAGATTGACATATTGTACTTGGTTGGAAATACTTGCATTCTTGCTTTGATGGTGAATTTTAAAACATCCTCCCCAATAGCAGCATTTTTGTACATCGAATGTGAAACAGAGTGATCAGCTGAATCAACACAGGCCAGCTTTCCCTGCAGTCGAAGTCCACGCCAATGTTGTTTGGCTTCAGTCTGTTTCTTACTAAGCAGAACACTTCTTGCCGTTTCTTCCTGTAGTCTATAGTGTCCCCTCCCTGGTGAGTGAGGGTAGCCTCCACTACCATGCTGGAGTCTGTAATTAATCCATCAGAGATGGGCACATTTTCGTTGTTGTTTGCCCATTTTAGCTGGACTCCTGTCCGATGGCAGAGGTCGTTGAGATCTGGCCAATAAGATCTCAATGTCTTTCCTCCTAAAGCCCATGCAGGAAATTATTCTGGTCTGCAGCAGCCAGGGGTACCTTCCTCCTGCGCAGGTCCAGTAGGAGTGATGCCCTGGCCATTTCTCTGACGGTACCATCATCATTATTGAGCATGTGTAGTAGGTGGCTTAGGCCTTGTTGCTGCATAAATCCACTCTAGATTTGGGACCCCCAGCCCCCCTTCGCCATATGAATGGAAGAGTATGTCTGTGTGGAGTGTGAGTTTAGGCATGGATGTTAGGTATGGATATGGAGCAGGTGCGCTCCCTCTGTTCACCTCTTCATCTAATTTACCATCGATCCTATACTTTAACTCGCTCTGAAGAAGGCCTTGGGGGTTATTCACATTTACTATGCTTAGCTTTGGCTTTGGCGGACTTTAGCGGACTTCAGGTTAAAGGGCAACAAGAACTACGC
>NC_139706.1:39419216-39476716 GCF_964188405.1 Protomyctophum parallelum
AGAGAGAGAGAGAGAGAGAGAGAGAGAGAGAGCTACATGGCTTCCCCAGAAGGGGATGACGATATAATCGGCAACCCCAGTCCCGATTCCTGCCGTTTACTAGATTGCATGCCTGATGAAGAGGCTAATGGTCATGTTGATGGAGGTTAAATGCTAATGTCCAGCTTGGACTGTGTAATGTAATGTATGAAGTCACTTAAACCGATTCCTTGAATTATTGATGGGCAGCATTTATCAATAATGGCACCTCTGCTGCATTTGGGCCTCAGTGGAAGGGGAGCTGAGTAGATTAACAGCAAAATACATTAAAGCTCATCCGCACGCCCACAGCACACAGGGCAGACTGACAAACACATGTAGTTACATGATGTGTGTGTGTGTGTGTGTGTGTGTGTGTGTGTGTGTGCATGCGCGTGTGTGTGCGTGCGTGTGTGCATGTGCATGTGCGTGTGTGTGTGTGTGTGTGTGTGTGTGTCTATAAAACCCACAACCAGACTACACCACTTTCAACCCATTGTGTCTCAATATTGGACATTGTTATCATTACAGGATGATGATACAATACAATGATACAATATTCCAAATTTGTCAAAATGCTTTTTTGACACACAAACAAAATTAAGATGAAACATGGAGATACAAGGTTTCATCTCAACAGTGAGAAAAAGATTGTTATATATTCAGTGAATTGGTAAAAAACATACCTCCCTAACATGGAAGGCTTCGGCTTGTAACACTGACACCTTCTGACTTAATGATGTGGTCGAGCCCAGCTCTTGCACGTCAGTGTTGCGTAAGCTTTCAGCATTTCGGCAGACATTCCCTCGATCTGGAGGTAAAGCAATTGTCATTCTAGCATAAATAATGCTTTTAACATCACCTGTTTGACCAAGATCACACAGGGCTGAGCCCCAGTTGTTCTGATGATCTGATCCGTTAAGTGAGTTTATATCACACTGGTAAAAACAAACAGGTGGGTATGTTTTGAAGCAAGGGTGGACAGAATAAAAAATTAAATAAAATATCTACTTTTGAAAACAAGCACCCCACGTGACATCATGTGGCAGCCAAGTCCATGGACTGTTTTAATGTTTGCTTAACAAGTATTCTAGAACCACAGAAAAACAGCCAACCCCAGCCCAGTATAATGGACTTTAATGTTGGTTACCGTTTTAAGAAGTGTGATTTTTTTTTAGGTGAGAAAGATGGAAGAGCGAGATATATCCAAATACTGGAAGTCAGGCAGTTTACTCTGTACGACTGAGAATGCATAAACACTGATGCAAGTCCCTGCAACACACACGCACGCGCACACACACACACACACACACACACACACACACACACACACACACACACACACACACACACACACACACACACACACACACACACACACACACACACACACACACACACACACACACACACACATTGATTCACATTTATTTATATCCACACCATAACACCACTAAGACCAGTTTAATGACAAATATGCCAATACATGTACCATACATTTATACTTCCAGTCCTTCGGGAGGTCAGGGCCAGGGGCAGTGTTTTCCTGGCAATACAATAATAGCAATAAAGGATAGTATGGAGTATGTTTGTTTAGCCACAGGCTTGAATTTAAATTGTTACAGTGTGTTCCACAGCATGTAACTCCATTCTCTCACCTATTCTTTTTAATTCTTCAATTGAATTTAGTTCAAACTCCCACTGCACAAGGGATTGATAGTCTTCCCTTCCCTTCCCTTCCCTGATAAAGGCAATTCGAGGGACTATTTAGTAATTAGTTGTTATAAACAAATGGTATTTACTATATAAAATCCATGAGGTTTTTATTATATTTTATCAATGTTTTTGCGCTCAGGTGCATTTAATTTTTGGCTTTGCACTTGTATAGAAATGATGAGAGCATGTAACTTATTGTAATGTATGAACATATTGTTGATTGTACACTAATGAGTTACTAGAAGCATAGTTATGGATTAAACTATAGGACAACTTAAAAGAGAAAGTAAAATATGCAATGTTTTGGCAGGGGGTATTCGGTGTGTCTAAATAGGGAGGTACTAGGGGCATATACTGTGTGTCATAGGCTCAATCATCAGTTTGTGGTCACCCCCCCCTCTTCACATTCAATAGATCCTGTGATTTTTTTGTGGTCAGATGTATTTTTCTGGGGTCTAGTAGGATTATAGTATTTAGGAAATCGCCGTAAAATTTCAATTAAATAAAAATTTAAAATAAATACAAATTTACATTTAGCCACTTGCCGAGAAAATTGCAAAAATGCGACAAAGCGACAAATGGTAGAGGGGGGGGGGATCACACTTGTGTGAAGTGAGTGGCACTCTTATCATTGCGCATACACCACATTCCGTGCTCAGCCAATCAAAAAATGTACACTCAATTCAAACGCTACATCATGAACCTTGGTTGTTGTCCTTTAAACAAGCTAATGTATTCTCCACTGGTCCATGACAGTAGAAAGATACTGAGACACAAAATATGGTCACCTTTGGGATGGGAGAGTACCTTGCTTCAACAGGACTGATCTCATACTTTTATAACTGAGCATGGTCATGATGATCTATCTGTCTGAGGGCCAGGAAAGTGCAGTAATCTGAAATGGGGGATGATGACCTCAAGAGGCAGCTTTCGTAGAATCAGTAATCCAGCTATACGGGCAGAGACACGGACGCTCACGTCACAGCAGGAAAAGGATGTATACACAAGAATGCTATGAATGGCAATCGATGACTACATCAAAAACGCGTACCTCATAGACCTCCCGTAGGTCATGGATAAGGTCAAGGAGACAGATGAGTCTGGCTGCATGGGCAGCCAGAACCGGCGGTGAGCAAACCCACACTCTGGGAGCTAAGCCAATAAGTACAGCCAGGAGGGGAAAGAGACACAGAACCTACAGTACGCAGGCACACTGTGGCGTGACAGTGGAGCTAGCAACACTGCAGAGCTCAACACCCTGATGCTGGATAAAAGGGAGTCGAGGGAGCGATCCAGGAGTCCCGAATTCGTATTGACTGGTCAACACTCTCGCATCACATCATCGCAATATGTTAAAAAAAAACACACACAAAGGTCTCCACCTTTGAAAGTCATTTCCCTCTTATTCCCAGTTCTTTACAAACATGTTTCCTTAAGTCCTCTTTCATATCTGCCCGTTCCTTCAAACAAAGCAATTGTTCTACATTCATTCCTGATTAAGTTTAACTGGGAGGTACAAGTTTATATTCCTTTGATGCCATGCCCCGGTAACGTTCAGTTCGTAGCAGTTCTGTTTTCCTATGATGCTGCTTGGGGTATCACAAGCAAACTCTTTTTAAATTCGGAGCTCTCTTCGTCTTTACCTTTTCTGCAGTTGTACATTTTTTTCTCTTTCTGTCGGTAGTCATGGCTGCCAGTTCCCACCTGATGTCATGTGGGAGTACAGGCTGCTCAAGACCATACTGAATAACTGCAAGCTTGCACAATGTCTTCAGACTGGGACTTAAGTCTAAAATGTACAGGTCAGACATCTCTGCTTCATTTTCATCTTCACCTTCAAGACCTTCAATGTCCAGTGGAACGGGTGTGTATCTGTATCTGTATCCTCCAAAGAGGATGATAAGATCTCCCACCGTGCAACAACACATCCTACACATCCAACATGGGCTTTTTCCCCTGGGCTCAACCTTCTTCCAGGAGAAGGTCTCTGGACTGAATTTCCACAGATCATTGAAGCTCCGGTCCAAAAGAAAGTTGGAGCCACCAAATATGTACAGTTCTCCATTGTAGGCAAAGGCTGAATGACATGCGCGTCCTTCTGGAAGAAGCTGTGCTGAAGACATATTGAGCCAGAAGTTGGTCTCTGTGTCAAACACTCTGATGTTGTTGTAATTTATGTGAATCTGGTGTGCTGTGCCCCCGAATACAAACATCTTTGTTCCTATGATGGTGGCAGAGTGACATTCTGAAACAGGTGCTGGTGTGCCTCTGGCGTTGATTATAGACCATGTCATTGTGGTTGTGTCTAACTTGTGGATGTCATTGTAGGTGTGTTTAGTCAGCTTGTTGAACCCTCCAAAGATATACATGACCTTCCCCAAGACACAGGCTGAATGACCACACCTCGCCTCTGGGACAGTCCCAGAAATCTTGGAATTTAACCATCTGTGGGTGTTGACATCAAATAAATAAAGCACATTGCAGCATTCTCTTGTGTACATAAATCCTCCCCAGATGTAGATGACACCTTCGATCAACACAACTGTGTGGCCATCGCGCATGGATGGAACTTCAAGAGGACGTTGAACTCCACCAGCTGTCACTGGGGGCAACTTGATCCAGCGCAGAGACACTGTGTTGAAGACCTGTACATCAATCTGAGCCATGGCATACATGCATTTAGGAATGTTACTATCCCATGCACAGAACCCTCCAAAGGAGTACACCTTGCCCCCCACTGCCACAGCAGCATGAAGGTGCCTGTTTGGGCCTTTCAGATGCACTGTCCAGTGCAACATTTCATACACCATCAGAATAATGTTAAAGATTAAGTATTCTGGTCTTGCTCCATGTAATAATAATTTCCAATTGCGAAAACTTCCACTTATATTTGTACAGCGGCATAAATGTCAGCTGATGCTTGGTCAATTGTTGAGCTAGTCAATGTGGGAAGAATTGGCTCCCCTAATCAATCGTACCTAATATATGATCTACCTACAGTTAATAAATGCTACCAGAAATCCCCTTTGCCATGCAGCAGACAGTCACTGTTAAGCAGCTTGCACACTGCATCCGTATTCTTTGCCTGAAATTGTTACACGTACAATAGCTAAATACGACTTTACGTTGTGTCAATAAGGTTTGCACACTGTCATAAAAGTCTTCGGATCAGATTCCATTTCTGTCTTTTGCAACATGCAACAAGCTGAAGAACGAAGCCGCTGGATTCAGGAAAGGCTAATTGCCTTTCCAATGCGACTATACAATTTAGAATGGGAATTAAATGCTTAAAGTGTGTGTGTGTGTGTGTCTGTGTGTGTGTGTGCATGCGTGTGTGCGTGCGTGCGTGCGTGCGTGCGTGCATGCGTAATGTGCCCGTGTGTGTACTGCCAGCTGCTGTTCAGGATTATAGAATTTGTCATCTTCTTTTTAATGTGGCTCCAGCCTCCAGTCCAATATAGCAAAGCATCAAACTGGACCAATGAAACCATTGGGATTATACCTGCTTCTTCTTGATCAGCAGGTCAAACTCTCCTAGCTCTTTACGAGGTTTTCACATGGGCCCTGATCCAGAAAAGGTTGAGAAGCACTGATTTAACAGACATACCCTATATTGTAAAAAGGATTGAGGTCGTGCCTTCATTGGTCAAAAGCCACTAAGATACATTCGTCAACGATCTCCTATGAATACCTGGGTACTAATTATGCTAAACTAAAAAAGGAGCCCTATCTAGAAATATCTTTCTGCGGAAACTCAGATGTTTTTGTTAGCAGCAAACTCCTGGTGTTTATTTTCAGAGCATTTTGGCTACTGTCTTATTTCATGCAGTACTGCAGTATGAGGGCCATCCTCATTTTAATAGCACCTTTTGATCAATAAAGTATATCATCATCATCATCATCATCAAGCTAGATCGATATTGGCTATGTATTATATGCCTCGCGCTAAATCCTTTGAATCAGAGGGACAGATTTAATTTAGAAGAAAGAGTACTGGAGCACACAGGCCGCCTTTTGAATTGCCGGTGTAGACTAACATTTCAATGATATTACATCTTCATCAGTGTTAACAGAGAGAGGAAGTAACATTTCAATGATATTACATCTTCATCAGTGTTAACAGAGAGAGGAAGTATTTATATTTATTGGTTGTTAGTAATCACCTTGCAGTTAAGAGTGAACTCAGCCTATATGTCTGCATTCCACCAATAATCAGTGTGGCTGCCACAGATACACATAGGCCTACCACGATAGTGCAGCAATGTAGAACATCTACTGTAGAAATACATACATAAAAGCATGTACAGGCATTTAGTTTATACTTAGATAACCCCATTAAAATGAAATAAGCGTGCCATCTTTTGCTTGTCTGGTAATAAAGGTAATCCTTTTCGTCACATTTTTACAAAGTTGTCATTTCCACCAGACCGAGGCTCTGTATTGTCATGTCTGTCTGTCTGTAGCTAAACTTACAAACAACCTCAAGCAATAAAATGTTACACTATCTATATATGATGTACACAAAGTATGCGTGAAGTTGTGGCTTAATTGTTTCAAAGGTTGCACTGCTTAAAAAGAAGAAGAAGAAGCTCAACACCACAGTTGAAAAATGTACAACTCTTGGTGACCAGATAAAAACTACAGACGTGAACGGGCAGAAATAGATGTTCAGCACCTCGTCATGCTGCTGCCAGTCTTCGAACTTGTTACTGTAAGTCAGTAGTTTAATAGTAATATTGGCAAATTCGGATGCAATGTCAGGAGCCGACCCGGGAATAAAGTGTGGAACCAAGAAATGTGCAACTGTGCAAAATCAGAAATAAACGTACAAACAAGGTTTTGCCTCACAGGGCAGGCAAACTAAACAGACTAAACTAAACTAAACAGCATGTACATGTATGCAAACCCAGCAGAGAACAGTCAGAGAATAACAGCCACATGGGAGGGGGAGCAACGACATAGGGGAAAAGTCAGAGAGGCGACCCAGGTGTAGCATAGAGTGTGACAAGCAAAGCCCAAAGGACCCAAGGGGGAAAGTCGGAATCATTTAATTTAATCTAAAAACCCCAATTAAAACTCTTCTGTGTGAGACAGGGTGATCAAAACAGATGGGGATACATGAAGGCAAATGGAAGGTTTAGAGCTTCTGGTTGAGCATAATGAACTCATCAAAGATATCTAATCATGCTGTCAATTCATCCATAGGATGCACAGGAAGGGAGCCAGTGTATCACCCTAGGATGCACAGGAAGGGAGCCAGTGTATCACCCTAGGATGCACAGGAAGGGAGCCAGTGTATCACCCTAGGATGCACAGGAAGGGAGCCGGTGTATCACCCTAGGATGCACAGGAAGGGAGCCGGTGTATCACCCTAGGATGCACACATGTCATCTCTCTTCTGTCTCACCATTGTGGGGCTGAACCTTATAGTTCTGGTCCGACTACAGCTTTTAGTTTAGTTTAGTTTTATTCGTAATAAAAAAAAAAGAAAACAGTACAAAAAAGGTAACATCAATAAAAGAGAAATATGTGCAGGTGAGAAAAGAAACCCATGGAGGGCTTATATGTGGTTCTCACCAAACATAATATACAAATATAGTAGACAAAGTAATCAAACGTATGGAAAATAACAAATACAACAACAAATACACTTGTGTGAAGTGTGTGTGACTTTGTGTGTGTGTGTGTGTGTGTGTGTGTGTGTGTGTGTGTGTGTGTGTGTGTGTGTGTGTGTGTGTGTGTGTGTGTGTGTGTGTGTGTGTGTGCGCGCGTGTGTGTGTGTGTGTGTCTTGCTATCATCTGCACCATCTTATCACAGACACCATACAGTATGTGTGTCAAAAGCCTTTCTGGAAGTCAATGAAGGTGATCATTGCCGAAGTTTCCGCTTCCTGAAAGCTCACCTTCCAGTATATCCTCAGATGATCCATCATCTCCTTGACTGCTGTGCACTCAAGGCAAAAGCCATTAACGTTACCAAAGCAACAGGTCACAACTATCACAGCCTGTGGAGCACAACAAACTGACACTCTGACACAAAGTCAAATGGCTGAACGCCTTTGGAATACTTACACGGCTTAATGAAGCAAAGGCGACAATACAGGATTTCAGCACTGATTGCCTCATGTCTAAATATAGGGAGGCTATATCTAAATGATATAATGGCCATGAGAACTGTTGCTATGCAATTCTTGATGCATGGTGATAGAATAGGCTATTATGTGTGAAGATGACAACCCTAATGGTCAGAGGAATTAACCACTTTCAACGTGGTATCCCCACTATTGGCATGACATTATAGGTGAAAATGTTGAAGTGAAATTGAACATTTTGACCAGGTGTTTATCCTGAAGCTTCAGTAAACAAAAATGCAATAGTTAAATACGGTAGCCTTTTTAAAAAATAGAAAAAAGTTAAGAAAAAGGATTTGAAATTATATTTGTGACAAAGATCTTTGAGGGGCGCTAGTCCCTAGCTCCTACACCTAGCTTTTGGTTACCATCCACAAACTTCGTCTTAAACAAACATTACGTTTCCATTGACAATGAATGGAGAATTTTACATCATAGTATCTGAGCAAATAGGCATAGTGTCTATTACGTCATGATGATGTACAATGATAAGAGTGCCCCTCACTTCACACAGGTGTGATTTCTTCCCCACATCAAACATCTCCGTGTTGAATCTTCAAGCAAAAACACACATAGCACTATAATAGAATCGTCTGCCAAGAGAGATTAGAATCAACATCGCCTGTGTAATCTACACACACACCACCCTTTTACTTTCAATATTGGTTTTATAGGAACCTCAGGATGCTTAATATTGACATAAATGGCATTGATCCCCACGTTACCCAAATGGAGCTTGTTGGATGCTTTGATGACAGCCTGGAGGTATGCATTGTTTAAAATGAATAGCTCATTGATCAGTCTGGATGCAACATAAATAGGAATGGCAACCATGTGAACGCAGCAGTCTTCACTGCTATTGATTGTCCTTCTCCTGGTGATTGCTCTTTAGTGTTGTCACTGTCGGCCTGAAACTGTTCAAAACAGTTACTTTTCAGGAAATGGAAACAAAGAACCAGTATGCGTTATTTACTCACAAGCTGTTCATACTTTTCATTTGGTACTCTGGCCTAATTATTATATTAAAATCTTTCATGCATTTTCTAAACAAGTCCTGATGGCTTTCAATGTGATGTCTTCATTTTGAGCATGTAGGCTAAGCCTAATCAACCTAACCTTTTGTGAATTTTCAAAAAAATTCAAAAATATAACTTGTGTCGCTATTTTAATAGGACAATAATTTATGAAATTCTTTAGACATAAAAATATGAAATATGATACATGGTTTCTGCCAAACCACGACAATATCGCTGCTTATTGATCTCCCATCTCCGTTCATTGCCCTTTAATATAGCCTACAGGTGTGTGTGTGTGTGTGTGTGTGTGTGTGTGTGTGTGTGTGTGTGTGTGTGTGTGGACGGATGTGTCTGTTTGGGAGAGGCATGGAATGGAACATAATGAGCTAGTCTTAAGTGACAACTAGTGACCATGTTCATGATTCCATGGATTCATTTCTCAACATTCTATAATCTGTAAGGTGAGATACATCTTCAGTTCCTCATCTGTCCTGTAGGGGACACTGTTGAACTGTGGCAGTGGTCAGAGCGAGGTGTGTGTCAGAGGCGCGTGTGTGTGTGTGTGTGTGTGTGTGTGTGTGTGTGTGTGTGTGTGTGTGTGTGTGTGTGTGTGTGTGTGTGTGTGTGTGTGTGTGTGTGCGTGCGTGCGTGCGTGTGTGTGCGTGCTACGCCGATGACACACAACTGTTCCTATCCTTCCCCCCCTCTACCACTCAGGTGGAAGAGCGCATCACTGCATGCCTGGCTGACATCTCACAGTGGATGTCCTCCAACCATCTCAAGCTGAACCCAGACAAGACTGAGCTTCTCTTCTTCCCAGCTAAGTCCTGCCCTATGCGGGAGCTAACTATTTCCGTAGACAACGCCCTGGTAACGTCTGTCCCAACAGCCAGGAATCTTGGTGTTGTCCTGGACAGTCAGCTCTCGTTCAAACCTCACATCACAGCTGTCACTCGATCCTGTAGGTTCACACTCTATAACATACGACGAATTAGACCGTTCCTCACCCAGGAATCAGCCCAGCTCCTAATCCAGACAACAGTCTTATCAAAACTCGACTACTGTAACTCCCTCCTTACTGGCCTACCAGCATGTGCACTTAAGCCTCTCCAGCTGATCCAAAATGCAGCAGCTCGCTTGGTCTTCAACCAGCCAAAATTCTCACATGTCTCCCCCCTGCTCCGCTCCCTCCACTGGCTCCCGGTCGCTGCCCGCACAGAATACAAAACTCTGATGCTGGCATTCAAAGCAACCAAAGGTATGGCTCCCCCATATCTTACAAGTATGATTGAACCCTACAAACCCTCCCGCGCACTCAGATCAGCCAACGCAGGGAAGCTGGAAGTACCCTCACTAAAAACGCCGGGACAACGCTCCACACGTCCCAAACTCTTCTCCCTTCTGGCTCCAAAACTGTGGAATGCACTTCCCATTGCAGTCAGAACTGCAGCATCACTCCCAATCTTCCGCCGTAGCCTGAAAACCCACCTTTTCAGACTCCATCATGGCCCTTAGCACTTACCCTAAACCCTTAGATAGCATTTCTGTTGGATTATATAGCATTTGATACAGACTTATAGCATGTTATGTAGACAGCACTGTAATTGTATTGTATGTAGTCATAGCACGCCATAGTACACATATATAGCATAGTAGTAAAGATGTATAGTTTATATGTATAGTGTATGTATAGTTTCACTATATAAATATTCCACTGTTACTTTCTTAGCTTACGCATGTTTCATGATAAATGCTTTTTATGTGATGTATTCCCATGCTTTGTTCTTGCTTAAATGTAAGTCGCTCTGGATTAAGAGCGTCTGCTAAATGCCTAAATTGTAAATTGTAAATTGGGGGGGTTGTCATTGTTCAGGGATGCAGTAGTGTCCATAATGTGTGACTTCCAACTCTGCTGCAACTTCCTGAAGTCACCGGTTAATTCCCACAAATGACTGTGAGGAAGTCACTTGTTGTTAATTACTTCACATATTCCATGGTTTCATGCATAATGACATAATGTGTGCTTGTGCATCCGCTCAAAAGTGTCCGAAAACAGAGGCAGATATAAGATATATTATTATATAGCTTATAACAGAGAAGACAGAAATGCAATGTGTGTGACTCTACCTGTGTGTGTCTGAAAGGACAAACATTGGAGCACTTCATTTGTCCTTTACATCTCTGTGTGTGTGTGTGTGTGTGTGTGTGTGTGTGTGTGTGTGTGTGTGTGTGTGTGTGCGTGCGTGCGTGCGTGCGTGTGTGTGTGTGTGTGCATGCGTGCATGCATGCGTGTTTGCATGTGTACGTGCATGCTGGGTGTGAACATGTTTGCGTAGCAGCTTGCATGTCCTTGCCAAATGCCAGCGTATGAATAGTCACTTTGAATTAGTGAGTTTGTTCGAGTTGTGTGTGAGTGTGTGTGTGTGTGTGTTCGAGTTGTGTGTGTGTGTGTGTGTGTGTGTGTGTGTGTGTGTGTGTGTGTGTGTGTGTGTGTGTGTGTGTGTGTTTGTGTGTTTGTGTGTGTGTACTGTGGTTACAAGCGTAACCCTGTGAGTGTATGCCCTCAGACAGAAGGCAGAAGGGTGTTTGGGAGAGATAAATAAATTAAGTGGTGACAGCTCTCCTCTCGTTCCCTCTCCCCCTCTCCTTCTCTCTTTCTCTCTCTCTCTCTCTCTCTCTCTCACTCTCTCCCTCCCTCTCTGGGTCTCCCTTTTGTGACAGTTCAAAGTCTGTCAAACAACTTTAGTGGGCCCAACTGGGCCGTGGCAACAGGAAGCACTGCATGAGTGCATGCGTGTGACCTGTCAGCTGCCATAAAATATTTGCTGACATGTTGTGCATTACATTCACCCATTCACACACACATTTACACACCGATGCCAGGGGAAACCATGCAAGGCACCAACCTGCACATAGGGAGCAATTAGGGGTTCAGAGTCTTGCTCAAGGACACCTCGACACTGACTCTGGGGGATCGAACTGGGAACCTTGCGGTTCCCATCCAGTCACTCTACCCCTGAGCCAATGCCGCCCCATTTCCACAAATATCCACGTGTTACGCTTCTAGACACGCTAGTTTGGCAGAATGTTCTCGCTCAGAATAGTGATGATAGGGTTGGTTAACATGGGAAACAGTCCCTGACACTGACTAGCACTGACAGATATGTAAAAGCACAGGAAACACTCTAGCCGCTTAACTAATTTAATATCAGAGGTCCATCAGAGAATTCATCTATATTTTATTTTGTGTTTTGCTCACTTACAGTTTACTAACTTTTCTCTGTCATTTGAGACCTACTTCTCTGTGATGCATCTTTGTTGTTTCCCTTGTTCACGATCCATCAGAGGAAGAGGAGTCAGTCCATTAGCCGGAAGGACGGAGCATCAAATGTTGCTTAGAAGTTAACCTCAAACTATGTTTTGGATCTGTTAGCCTGTGTGCGTGCGTGCGTGTGTGCGTTCGTGTGTGTGCGTGTGTGCGTGCGTGCGTGCCCACGTGTGCGCACGCGTGTGTGCGTGTACTCAAACCAAATGTCTTATGATTGCATTGGTATCTACTCTAGCAGCAGATGTCCTTACTGGCAGTTTGTCTTAATTACATCAACACCAGCAACAGTCATGATGACTGATGTACCATCAGACCATCTTGTTCATATATTATCCTTAAATAAGGTGTTAAATAAGGACGCTGAAGTGTGCATAATTATGCTGTGCTTATAAAATGTGTCACATAGAAATGTGTTGACCTTGTTACTTGTCGATCTGCTAATTGTATTACTTTATTTTTACACCTATTTTTTACAGTCTATCCATGTATTGTAGAGGGTCTGACCTCCACCTATATGTCCTTACATTACAAAGGCGTTAATTCCCTCCAGGAGGGGAGGGGGGTACTGAATGGGGCCTACTTTATTGCAATCACTTGTGTGGTGTGGTGCTAACACTGCAGTTGAAATCCAGCTATAGAAACATCATATTATGACTAGCCTCGGAAACCCAGATGTTTTTATTTCCAGCGAGAGGGGCCGAGTCCACTTAAATTTGCCATACAGTAGAGTAGCGCACTCTCTGCTGATTTCTGATCATCTACACCATTGTTAAATTGACGCACACACGTGTACACCATAGACTGTAAAAAAAATAGGTACACACACACACACACACACACACACACACACACACACACACACACACACACACACACACACACACACACACACACACACACACACACACACACACACACCCTCACACACACACACACACACACACACACACACACACACACACACACACACACACACACACACACACACACACACACACACACACACACACACACACACACACACACACACACACACACACACACACACACACACACACACACACACACACACACACACACACACACACACACTCCTCTCTCGCTGTCGCTCGAATTAATTAGTCTCATGTCATGCAGCTGCATGTAGTTTCTCCCGGGGGAGCTGCCCGGTAACGTATGGTAAAGTTTATTCTGTGTATTTAAAAGAACAAAAGGAGCACATAATACATACATATGCATAATAATAAATCTACTATACAGTTGGATCCACTTATAAAAGTGGCACCGAAAAGGTGTAGGCTGAAGCCAAGGCTTATGCTGCCTACCCTTTATGAACGTGGCTAGGTTTTTTTTCTCCCAGACATTGGTTTAAATAATAATAATAATTGTCCTGTGAAATCACCAGCACACTGTTGGGTGATAATATGCTATGGAAATGAGATGTAATGGCATACAGAATATCCCATGACAATGCCTGATTAAAAACAGCCTAAGAATGATGTGCTGGGTATCCTACAATTTTCTGGTCTCAGAGGATAATGAGTGGACAATGAATAGACATGGCATCCATATTGACTAAATAGTTGCGTATAATGTTACTTCCTTAAGGTACAGTATTACCAATTACACTCTGTTCCATTTAATGTAGCAGACTCTTTCCAAAGACCTATCATGCACAAAAGGCTATGTTCACTGTCAAACACATAGGCTCTGTTCATAACTGTCTGTTAAGGCAGACAAGATAAGATAAGAGGGGAAGCTTGCCATAACTTGAATCATGAATCATCAACCTGAATCATATATAGTAGGCATGTGAATCTCATCACTGAGGCCGATTCGATACGCATCTCGATGCACTGCCAGCGATACGCCTATGCCATAGAAAGCATAGGTGAGTTCCAGTCTATATTATGACTGACTAATGACTATAGCATCATGAGCCATGCCGTTCTCGTGTCGATCCTGAGAACCACAAGATTCAATTTGTATTCCTTTTTAATTTCGAAAAACTTTGCCCAAAATAGGAACACCAGGGTTATAATGTGGTTAACTATGCAAATGTAAAAGTCGGCCTTGCAGGTCACACTTTCAGAGTAAATCCAACAAATACATTTTCACCGTGCATGGATCAAAGAGCATGGTGAAAGGTCACTGCGAGATACAGAGTTAAATTCAGCATGCAGAGCAGTGTTGCCGTTGATGCCAAATCATAGATGTATAACGTTCCTGCTCCCGCTCTACTTATTTCCCCCATCACAGCTGGAGAAGCAAATGTCAGCAAGGTGTTAATTGCTGCTGCTTCATCTCTCAAGCCCTGATGCACTTAGAGCAGTGGAGCATATCAATCTCTCTTTCTATGTGTGTGTGTGTGTGTGTGTGTGTGTGTGTGTGTGTGTGTGTGTGTGTGTGTGTGTGTGTGTGTGTGTGTGTGTGTGTGTGTGTGTGTGTGTTTGCACAGGTCTCATGGACGCAGGGTTTTATCAGAAAAAGCAATATGATGCAATACCTTTTATGACTTTTTCTAGTGAAGTGAAAAGCCAAATCCTCTCAAATCCATCCCTAAACTTCTTTGCCTTTTTTTTTTTTTTTTACTATTTTGCAAAACATTTCTGAATAGTTAAAATGGCCAGTGTACAAGCTCACAACGTGTCAATGTAGATTGGCTAGTTGAACTATTCAAAAATGTTTTTCAAAATAGTAAAAAAAACGAAGTTTAGGGATAAGGGGTTTAGCGGTGACGAAAATGGAGCCCCTCATCTCTTCTCTTCTCTTCTCTTTTTCTTTCTCCTGCAAGGACAATTAGTCCTCTCTGCCTGCGATCCTGTGACATCACCAGCACACTGTTGGGTGATAATGTGCTATGGAAATGAGATGTAATGGCATACAGAATATCCCATGACAATGCCTGATTAACAGCCTCTCTAAGACATGTGTGCTGCGTACCCTACTTTTCTGGTCTCAGAGGATAATGAATAGACATGGCATCCATATTGACTAAATAGTTGCGTATAATGTTACTTCCTTAAGGTACAGTATTACCAATTACACTCTGTTCCATTTAATGTAGCAGACTCTTTCCAAAGACCTATCATGCACTAGTTCACTGTCAAACACATAGGCTCTGTTCATAAGATAAGAGGGGAAGCTTGCCATAACACCTTGACCATACCCTCACGCCATCCTCCGCCCTCCATGACAATCTAACTGTCTGCCTGAGCCTACTTATACCCGCCCCAGACAACCCAGCATCCTCTATGCTTTTCGTATGTACGCTCGTACTCGCCAAAACGCATGTACACTGACAAGCAAAGGAAAAAACCAGCAACACAGGAACAAGCAATCTTCGGCTCACCTGCCATGGATTACTCCACCTCGGGCGACGATTTCGATCTCCCCGAGGGCACTCAGGGGAGCCCGACGCTCATCCCCGACACTGACACGTCCAGCGACGATGACAGCCGTCCCACCACAGCCCCCCAGGCCGCCGCCTTCCAGCCATCCAGGCTCAGCCTCATACGGAGCCGCATTCGGCTCCGTCGTGAGACTCACCGCCAACCTCCGGCACCAACCCTCGCTCCTCTCCAGCAACCCAAGCCCACCACAACCCTCCATCTCCGACTGGACCGTTGTAGGACTCCAAAAGCAGCTCCGAGCGCTCAACATTCCGTTTGTCCGCTCCACCAACAAAGCAGGCTTGTTCAAACTCCTCTACGACAGCACTGACAACAACAACACCGCAACAACTTCCTCAACTTCCTCAAACCTGGCGCCCACCGATGACGTCACGAGGCGCGCTCCCAGCGCGGCCACCACCGATGAAGTCACCCGCCGGTCCAAGCGGTCCCGTGTCATCCCAACCTCTCCCACCCCCCCCCCCCCCCACCTCCAGTGTTGGGTATTTTACATGATATTGAATTACTTTCTACTTGATTAATTGATCATGGTCAGTTTACAAGCATTGAGTTATGTCTCCACCCTCTAATCCATGTTCCTCCTCGCTTTCTACGGCTTCCTCCGCTGCTCGGAGTTCATAGCCGCCAACCGGAACTTCGACCCCGCAATCCACCCCTGCCTCTCCGACCTAACTTCCCACGAACATGACACACTGGTCTTCACACTGAAACGAAGCAAGACCTCCCAGCATCGCCCAATTCCCATCTACCTCTTCCGCCTCAACTCTCCCACCAGTCCCTTCGAATCCCTGGCCAACCACGTCCGCCTCAGACAATCCCAGCACGCTCTCCCCCCGGACCCCCTCTTCACCGACGAACATGGAACCGTCGCCACCCGCGGCTGGTTCCTCCTCCATCTCCGCCAAATCCTCACCATCTCAGGCTACCCCGCGGAAAACTTTTCCGGCCACTCCTTCCGCATCGGCGCCGCCTCCACAGCCGCCAGCCGAGGCCTCCAGGACCACACCGTCCGCTTGCTAGGTAGATGGTCTTCCCAAGCATACCTGACCTACATCCGCTCCTCCCTCCACGACATCAAGCAGGCCCACAACTCCCTGGCCTAGTAGTCGCCCCCGTAGTCCTTTTGGGGATCACGCCTCCAAGCGTACCGCGGGCTGACCGCCACGTGATCACGCCCCCACGTGTACCGCGGGCCGACCGCCACACGACCCCCTCCCCAAAGACTTCAGGGTCGGCGAACCCCCCGGAACCCACGCCCCGCTCTCCTCCTCCTCATCATCACTCTCCTCCTCATCACTTCATTCTTTCATTCAATAAAACCTTTAAACTCCGGAACTACTATGCCGGGACTGAGAGGTACAATTCTGGTATGTGGAGGGACTAGGCTCTGTGGGTTGCCTCCTGTCCGGGCCCCTCCTACGTCTCACCAGGTCCACTACTGCTCTCACCAGGAGTATAGCGAGGAACCTGTGCGATTGTGCTGGGCAACGGTAGTACTGCAGACTCCACTTGCGGCTCGAATGGCCCTCCTAAAGACTAATAGACTATGTAGTGGGGGTCCCTGCTTGTTCTCTCTCTCAGCTAAGGGGTCCTTGACCTGAAAAACATTGAAGACCCTGGCCTGTCTTGTTATATGGATATAATCCATGCATTATGCAATTATTAGCCCATTTTTTTTTAACCCTAGAACACTAAACACGGGTGATTTTCACCCGGACGATTATATTTTTGCAGTCAGTGACATCATATAATTAAGGTTTGTTTCCCTGGTTTTTTCTACAGGCGTTCGTGTGAATTTCACCCGTGTTTAGTGATACTGTAATAGAGAAAAGATCCCATACACCCACAATGGACTTTTTTTCCACATGTCTTAGGAATGGGTGGACCAAAGGAGAAGTTCCCAACTTAATTTCTCTTTTTTTTTAATATATTTAAAAAATATGTTTTTCACCGATTTTGACACCCCATGATTGGGCCCTCCCATGAAATGTTTTTTTTTTTTTTTGAAAGTCATGATGAAATATTGAAAGAGTAGCTCGAGTTGCCATGTATTGCTGTACTTCAATATATTTTAATGAGAAATATCTTTTATGGAATATTTTACATTGGGTAAAACATACCTGTGTTTAGTGATTCTGTAACAACAAATATGTTTAGTGTTCTAGGGTTAAAACACAACGGATCTACAAGCTTACAACGCGTCGCATCCATGCTTGTAGGTCTGCTATTTTAGGCGCGCAACACAGTATTGTTATGTACCTGGCCTAGGGGTGCCAAGATACACGACAAAAAACAGGGGAGACGCAGTTTACCAAAGAAATATAATTTATTGATTAACCAAAACTAGGTGATCAAACAATAAATCATCATGAATAAACAGATGAAGTGTAGAGATCAGTATTCAGTGGTGTAGTGCGTGTATGCATGAGTGAAATGTATGTGTGCGTGTATGTATTAACAGAAATGTTGAAAAGTGTGCATGGTGGAAAAGGTGCAGGAGGCAAATGAAAAGAACAGAACTGAGGAAGGACTGGGGAAGCAGGCATTTATAGGGCGTCGACACCCGGGCCCAGGTGCGAGCTGATCATCATTAGTAGCTCTGCTCCCCAATCCTATTGGATACAAGAAACAGAGGTTACTATAGGGTAAACACAACATATACCAAAACCAGACAACCTAATAAGAGTAATATATATATATATATTAGTGCTGTCAGGCGATTACATTTTTTAATCGTGATTAATCGCATGATTTGTGTAGTTAATCGCGTGATTAATCGCAAAACCTTTTTTGCTCTAAATTCAATGATGAACTGAAAGAAAACGCTGTATTGTAGAGATGCTCCGATCAGGTTTAACAACATTAATGTTACTTTTTTTATTTACCTTTTTCCACATGACGTATGAAAATTATTATTTTATGGCTTGCCCATTTTCTCTCTTTTGAATAATTCTGTGCAATTAGCACATTCAACACAAACAACTGTTTCCATAAAACAAACTAACATAGGCTACTTCTCTATAAGCAGAATCATGAATAGGCCTATTTAATTTATACAAAAGGAGAAGAGAGAGAGCAATGTGTTTGTGGCTCAAACTTTGTCTAATATTGTTTTAGAGCAGTGGTTCTCAAACATTTTCATGCCAAGAGCAAAGGACCCCCAATATTTTTTCAATCTACAAAAATAATCCCAAAATCGCTTATAAATTAAATGAAATTACTTAATCGCTTATTTGGCAACACTGGCCAAAAACGACCAGTGTTGCTTCTTTTTGTCTTATTTTGTATAGACCTAGGTGGCTTGTTTCTGCCATAGAGTTATACTGGCAACACCTCTGGCTTCTAGCCCTAAGCTTCTAGCTAGCTGGTGCGTCTGGCTGCTGCCTGCTGCTCGACTCGTCTCTGTCTGTGTACTGTCAGTCCCAGCTCTGTGACTGGGAGATGGGACTGGGAGATCGAAATGGGACTGTGGATAGCCTGGATAGAACTTTCTGTTGCATTTAAATCCATAAACAAGTACCACACAACTGAAAAGTATCGCGACTGTGACCGCAAGTTAGAAACGTGTGTGGCTATAACGAGGCACAGCTGTTTACAATGCGATGCAACATTAACAGCGGGGGTTTTGCTTTTGCTTGGTCTGGATGGATGAAGCAAAACCTTTATGAAATGTAAATGGAAGGCTGTTACTCCACTTAAAACATCCTAACAAGGGGTCTGGGAAGGGAGTGCATTGCAGGAACCAGTATTCCTGAACATCCCGCCTGCCAATCGCTGTGTCTTTTTTGTTGCGTTAATGCGATAAAAGAAATTAGTGCCGTTAATAAGGTGTTGCGTTAATGCATTAATAACGCGTTAACTTTGACAGCATTAATATATATATATATATATATATCATAATATAGGGAACCGTCACAGTATATATTAGGCTTCTATTATATTAATAGAGACGTCACCGGATTTCTCCTCCCATCCACTTGCATTAAGTTGCTCAAAAGCGTATGACGCGATTTCACTGTTCTTTCCGGGTAGGAACAGAGTGCATTCTAGGATGGACTGGGCCAAATCGTGAACGCGCTGGCCGTTGATCGCGCACGTCTGTATTGAACTTTCCGATACGTATCGATTCTTTTCCACATGCCTATAAGCTAAGGACCTGTTACAAAAACCCCTGTCTGACAAAATATTGTAACAAAGCAGACCGATTGAAAATCGGTTGAGAATTCAGCGAGTTATATGGTGGCCGCGCCGCGGTGACATATTGCTAATGAGCAGCAGCAGCCAGTGTGGTATCTTCATGTAATGTATATGTATGGTCCTGTGTTTCCAGAAGTTGGCATACCTCTTCCGGTTCAGTTTACCATACTCTAGCTTCGTTTTATAGGCTCAGCAGCAGATTTTAGCTGGAAACACATAGGAATGAGACCTGCCTGTCATGGGTTTAATATGGCTCTGAATTGCTAGCCCCATCCATTAAAAAATCACACACGTGTGAACTGAGTGGTGCAATCCCCCCCCCCCCCTCACTCTCTCTCTCTCTCTCTCTCTCTCTCTCAATCTCTCTCATAGAGCACTGAAGTCTGACGTCACTTTCAGTAGAGGGCGTCAGTCCCCAGGTTCATGTATTTGTTTAGTTGCATTGAAATCCCCATTGAGGCGATTTTAGATCGCCTCATATAACAACTGTGTTTGAAAAATAAACATGTCACCCCGGCCGCTTCACTCATATGGATATGAAGAATCAACTGACTGAGAGAAAACGTTAATGTTACTGCTGCTGAATTAGTTAGATTTTCTCTAGAAGCAGACTGTATCATATGAGTGACTGACTGTTGCAAACGATACAGAGACACCTCCCTAACAATAACGCCGAGACAGCTTGTTTATCTTTGGACCACAACGCTTATAGTAGACGATATTAAGATCACCCCATGTTATTCTCCATAGAGAAATTACTTCCGCGAACCAGGGGAATCGTCGGGATGAGCGAGTTACATCAGGACTTCGGTGCTCTATTAGAGACACAGCACTACCCCTCACACTGTTTCTGGCGCCCCCTACTGCTATTATTAAGTCACACATACTCGTGCTCACTTATACAAACAGGTACATACACAGGCGGACATTCCTGGTTGTAGGAGTGGTTGCACCACTCAAAAAACAAAACAGGTCTGCATGGTGACTGTCTATTGGTGGTGTTAGATTCAGGTCTGCATGGTGACTGTCTATTGGTGGTGTTAGATTCAGGTCTGCATGGTGACTGTCTATTGGTGGTGTTAGATTCGGTTGATAAATCTGATGCAGCGGCTGATTGGCCATCAGCGTAGTTTCTGACAGCTGTTTGGTCCAGGACACAAGACGTGCTGGTCCAGTGGAGAGAGTCTTCCAGTGGCTCCGACACTTGCCTTGAGGGTGCGTATCTGGGTTTTGGCCTCCCCTTTGAAGTCCCAAAAATCTTATTTTATTAATTCCACAGTGTTTGCTCTGAACAATGGCATATTTCTCCCGTGCTTTGTTTCTTTCCTTTTGTGTGATGTGCCACTGCAAAGGCATGAATTTAATGCTGTTGTTTATCCTTTGCATCACTTTTATCAGTACATCATTATGTGTTTGTTTGCTGCAGTATACTTTTTATGTCTGTGTGCGTGTGATCTAACATGGTATATTTGTTGTGTCATACTGTATGTGCGATTGTGTGGGCACATTTGCTCATCCCAACCAAAACAAACAAAGTGCAGTAACTCATAAACAAATTCACAAACAAGCGCACACGCTATGGGGATGCCCTATTATAAAGGCACACACACACACACACACACACACACACACACACACACACACACACACACACACACACACACACACACACACACACACACACACACACACACACACACACACACACACAGGACGATCCAATTGGAACAGATCCACAGGGGGGCAAAGTTCCTCATCTTAGAGTTGCAAAACAAAAACAATGTATGCCCCAAGAATACAGAACAAGAGGAGATTTACCAGAAGAAAGCATTCTGACTACAATACATGTTTGGAAACTGGCGACAAACATCCCCAGTTAAATGAGAGCTTTGAGCTTCTAAGCAGGGGAGATTTAACAGTCACAGCATACAAGTTCATGGAGGGGGGGGGGGGGAGGGGGTGCTTTCTTTGTCTGTTTCTATTGCTCTGTCTATGTTTAACTTCTGTTGATCTGTTTCTGTCTCTATTTATTTTCATAAATTAATGCTGTTTTTTATACTTTGTTGTATGACTTTAAAAGTTAACCAAATCCCACCTGCTTTTTTCTTTCTTTTTTAAGTCACATAATGACATGGCCCAAAAAAGGACACCAGGTTGAAATTGGTTGAGATTGAGTCTGTCATCCATTCTGACCTGAGATCAGATTCATACGAGGTTTCCACTGGACACACACCGGTCTGATTAACCCATTCTGACCTGAGATCAGATTTAAAAAAATGTCAGTCGTTCTTCGATTTTTCAAAAAATAGCAGACCTACAAGCTCGTAGCGCGCCACTCGGTGGCACGCTATGAGCTTGTAGATCTGCTATTTTTCAATAGCTAAAGCATAACGTAATGCTAACACCAAAATGGGTTCCCGTATAGAATGGGTTAACCAACTAGAGGTTTGGACTGCGGCGACGTTGCACTGCTGATCCAACCAATATTCACATATAGCGATCTCTATATCTTCAGGAGATCGCTGATGTCATCAGTATATCACTTTGAGATTCGTTTAAAAACTAGAGTGGTGCCCATCGTGCACTGGCCTACTAGGAACGATGCAAGTTGGAAATGCATGTCCCACCCAGTTATTATGGCTTGGTTCCTTTTATGCCCACATATGGAGTTCTTAGTCAGGCATGCCAAATATGGAGTCTATACAAGTCCTGCAACAAACAGTCAAAAAGTGCTTTAGTTTTCGAGATACCCCTACCGGAGTTAGGACCAAACACAACATAGTTTTTCCTCATCTCTAAGGCCTCCCATACATGAAATGGATTCTTGTATAAAAATATTTTACTGCAAAAGTGGTGAAATTGTTATTTAAAGTTATACACCTCAAACTAAAAATAAAGCCTGTCCGTCTGGTGGTTGAGGCACTTAAAGGCATGTAGATTCACAATGGAAGCTCTGAGAGGTTCAAAACTTGGCATACTTGAAGCCAGAACATACCTCTACATTCTAGAAAAGACTGAAAGTCAATATCTGAATGTCAATATGAGATATAGTCATTTGAACACATACTTACAGTAGGCGGAATTGTACATCTATGTAGATGTCTTCTCTACTTTGAAGTGACTCTGGAATGGATTGTCATAGCAACACATATGATGGCTTGTAGGAAAGGTGAGGTTCTACTGAATCCAGCAATACCAATTGTGTAAATGTAGCTTGCATAATCGTGGAGTTATGCCACAAAACATATATGGTGTCCCAAACGGGGGGAAATAAAACTAATGAAATCTACAGTATCACATTAGTTTTATTTTTTCTTCACTTATCAAGGGTGGGAAAACATAAACAAATCACTTGAGTAGAAGTCCCTAAAATGTATGAAATGTCTCAAACTTGAGAAATTAGAAATTGTGAAGCTTTTCTGAGTACCCAAAGACGCTTTACATGGGGGGGCTTTACAGAGGTAACAACAAAGTAAAAACAACTTTAATAGAAAAAGGAAAAATAACACTAAAAGCTAAAGAACATTAAAAGACAGTGAAAAGGGTTAGCTAGGGAAGGCAATATTGAAGAGGTGGGTTTTGAGGGTGGATTTGAAGGTTTGAAGGGTAGGGGCATCTCTGAGTGCCGTAGGGAGGGCATTCCACAGGGTTGGGGCAGCAAAGGCGAAAGCCTGTTCCCTCATCAAGCTCAAATCTCAATATTATCCTCATAAATATAAATAATCAAGTTATTAATTTCTGTTATTTGAGTTATTTGGTTACAGTCAATTTATACTACAGTATTTGGCTCCACCTATGTGCATCTTATGTGATCTTATAATGTGAAGTGTATCGGAAATCGGGGCCGATCACGACATTTTTAAATGATCAGAGCAGGAGCACAAAAATGTGATTGGGACATCCCTAGTATCAATATGATATCCATATCATGATATTAGACTGTATATTGTCCGTGATTTGGGATATTGTACTATTGTGATATTGGAGGAGTTGCATAAAAATATAATTTTCAGATGGGGAAAAATCGGTATCAGCAGATACTCAAAATTAAAATGATCTTACTAAATGTTGCTCAACAGAGAGATGATGATGTTCATAAAACCGTGGCTCTATATACAGACAATATGCTGCAGTAATGAGCAAGTTGCAAATGTTGAGTGAGAGCATGCCTGCAGCAGTCTCATCAAGAAGACTGAATAGGGTTGATACAACATTGTTTAACATACAAAGAGATTTGTGTGAAGGCCAGTACAAGACCAGAACATCTGACAGCCATTATGGCTGGTACTGGTATGTGTACCAGAGACTTAAGGTTCTTCATGCAGCATCAGAAAGGTTGATGAAGTTGTACATCATCTGCTCCTCTCGTACCCAGATCTCTTTGTGTATGATGACAAATATACAATATACAGTATAATACCGGTAATATGCAGAGGCGGCAGTGCCTCAGGGATAGAGTGGCCAATAGAGCGGTTGGATGGAGAACCGTGAGGTTCGCAAGACAAATTTCAGTGTGAACTAACAATATACCGGTAGTACTGTATCATACCATATTCTCAGTTCGATCCAGGGCTCCCCCAGAGTTAGACTCTGAACCCCTAATTGATCCCGATGTGCAGGTCGGTGTCTTGTATGGTTTCCTCTGCCATCGGTGTGTGACTGAATGTGTGAATGTAATGCACAATCTATGTAAAGTGCTTTGGATAAAAGCTCTATATACTGTAAATGCACCAATTTCCATTTACGGTATATAAACTCCTTGACTGTTATGATGACATACTGAAGACACTAACTCTGAGGAAGAAGATGATATTGTCTAAATACAAACCCTGGAAACATACAGCATTATAATTTGTAGAACATGGAAAGTCTGATGTTGCATGCTCTAAAAGTGTGCCCATGGGAAATGGGCACAATGAGAGAAGATGCAAATCTCCAAGAAAATCCAGAACTACTACATAGACCTGCAGATATATCGATGAAGAAAACCATGGACCAGTGTCTTCAGTATGTCATAACTCTTATTTATTGAAAGTGATGACTTGTCATCACTTTCATTTATTTAAAGAAAGATGTTAACTACTTCAGTGAGATTAATAAAAGCTTTGACATAGATACTGGTCTGCTGTTCTAATTCTTTGTTTTATAGCTGCTATATTTCGTTTAGATATTTAGTGTTTTAGGTAGCATTTATGATATTTGTCATCATATGCAAAGAGATCTGGGTACGAGAGCAGCCGATGTACAACTTCATCAATCTTTCTGATGCTGCATGTGAAGGCCCTGTCTCTGGTACTCTGACCAGTGACCATGTGAAGGCCCTGTCTCTGGTACTCTGACCAGTGACCATGTGAAGGCCCTGTCTCTGGTACTCTGACCAGTGACCATGTGAAGGCCCTGTCTCTGGTACTCTGACCAGTGACCATGTGAAGGCCCTGTCTCTGGTACTCTGACCAGTGACCATGTGAAGGCCCTGTCTCTGGTACTCTGACCAGTGACCATGTGAAGGCCCTGTCTCTGGTACTCTGACCAGTGACCATCATAGGCGGAGCTTGAAGTTGACGCTGGGGGGTGCAACTGCTTGGCCAACGACGATTTTCGACGATTTTCTTAACCTTTATTTTATTATTTTAGCGTTTTTACAATGCCCTAACCCCTAAAAATGAGTTATTTAGGTAGTACAGCAGCTCACACACATGCACTACAGCCGTACAGCGAGTCATCATATCATGATAAGAGAGATGATTACAAACTACAGTCAGAAGCCAGAAGATATTATTTCAGGGGGTGCAGTGAGTGCACCCCCTGAACCCCCCCAAGCTCCGCCCATGGTGACCATGTGAAGGCCCTGTCTCTGGTACTCTGACCAGTGACCATGTGAAGGCCCTGTCTCTGGTACTCTGACCAGTGACCATGTGAAGGCCCTGTCTCTGGTACTCTGACCACTGACCATGTGAAGGCCCTGTCTCTGGTACTCTGACCAGTAGTCCTGGTTTTGTCTATGAACTGATTGCACAAGACCGCAAGGACTTTTTTGTGCTATCCCTTTTGGACTGATTGTATGACTGTACTCTGTTGCTGTTTTTACATTTATGTCTAATAAACTTTTAAATCCATCAATCAATCAATCAATTGTGCTGGCCTTCCCACAAATGAAACAATATATTTGTATGTTAAACAGTGTTGTATCCTATTCAACAATGTTGTACCCTATTCAGTCTTCTTGACGAGACGGCATGCTCTCACTCTGGTCTTACTGGAGTAGTTTTCTCAACATGATACAGTCTATGATGAGGAGAGGAGAGTATATTGAATTTGGGTTTGCCAGGGTTTTATGAACATCATCTCTCTGTTGAACAACAGTTAGTATGTGTTGAAAGCCGTGGGCTTTATACATTATGGGTCTTGTTTCGTGCCTTTTTCCAACTGTTTAGCAAAGATGATACAAAGATTTGGATCCAATATTCCATTTTGGTAAAATTTTAAAGACACACTTCAGAATTTGTACAGTATCTATGTTGTGCATTGCGCGCACTATTTTTAGGCTATAGTATATGTGCAGTAACCATATTACAAGTGATACTAATTAAGTCTATTTTCCATTCTGGTGAAATAGTGTCAGGGCAGGGTTCTGCTATTGTCAGTGTAGACTACTGGACAGGCAGTAGGCTCTGTTACACTAAAAAGAACTAAATGCTAGGTCACTCTCCACTCCAGTCAGCTAAATAGCTACTTGATTTGACAAGGTTCATCTCATCTTTTCACATTCCAAAATATGTGAAATTATTTTACCTGTCATTTTATGAAGAAAGCCACATACTGTAGGCAATAAGATGCAAGTGGAGCCAAATACTGTAGTATAACTTGACTGTAACCAAATAACTCAAATAACAGAAATGAATAACTTGATTATTTATATTTATGGGGATAATATTGAGATTTGAGCTTGATGAGGGAACATCCAGGTCATGTGCTGCAACATAATAATAGTTAGTAGTTCCAATCTAGGCTTGCATATTTCTCTATTGAAGCGGCATCTATTTGTTCACAATTTCTCATTTCTCAAGTTTGAGACATTTCATACATTTTAGGGACTTCTACTCAAGTGATTTGTTTATGTTTTCCCACCCTTGATAAGTGAAGAAAAAATAAAACTAATTTGATACTGTAGATTTCATTAGTTTTATTTCCCCCCGTTTGGGACACCATATATGTTTTGTGGCATAACTCCACGATTATGCAAGCTACATTTACACAATTGGTATTGCTGGATTCAGTAGAACCTCACCTTTCCTACAAGCCATCATATGTGTTGCTATGACAATCCATTCCAGAGTCACTTCAAAGTAGAGAAGACATCTACATAGATGTACAATTCCACCTACTGTAAGTATGTGTTCAAATGACTATATCTCATATTGACATTCAGATATTGACATTCAGTCTTTTCTAGAATGTAGAGGTATGTTCTGGCTTCAAGTATGCCAAGTTTTGAACCTCTCAGAGCTTCCATTGTGAATCTACATGCCTTTAAGTGCCTCAACCACCAGACGGACAGGCTTTATTTTTAGTTTGAGGTGTATAACTTTAAATAACAATTTCACCACTTTTGCAGTAAAATATTTTTATACAAGAATCCATTTCATGTATGGGAGGCCTTAGAGATGAGGAAAAACTATGTTGTGTTTGGTCCTAACTCCGGTAGGGGTATGCCGACTTCTGGGGGCCATTGTCGCAGTACTAGAACACCATTGTGATTGTGAGCCCGGGCAGAGGCTTTTGTGCTGGTTCTGGACAACTGTGTTTCCGACAGGATGTGTGTGTCAACTTCGAAGTCGGTGGGGCGAATGGTTCTCGAGTTACGTGGATTACAGATTACAGACAGACGTGGCACATTTATATTATGTAATAATATTTTTTTACCCTGACGAAATAATATATTATTATTAATATTATTATACCCATATTGTGCCCATACTGTACATGGAACTGATCGATTTGTTTGTGCAATGACGAAACATTGTTAGACAACACACTGCATATTTGTGAGTAGCTGCATTTGTGTTGACATGAGTGTGACAACGTGGTCCACCGGACCAAATTAAATAAGATGAAAAGTATTCATGAAAACTATCTCTCTATCTGCTTCTTTGTTTCTTGCTGTGATTCTTGTCTCTCTCTTGGATCAGTTGCTGGAGCTGTCACTTTTTTTTCCTTCTTCTTTTTAACTTTTTGAAAAGTTTTTCCCAAGTTTGTTTGCATGTTTTTAATGATGTGTTGCTTCTTTCTTGTTTTAGGTGCAGACTAAAAGAAAACATTCTATAGGAACATCCTTAGTGTTAGACAAGATTTGACGATATTTTGTTTGTCATTTGTTCCAGAATTCCTTTACTGTCTCGTCTATTTACTGCATAGAGATAGCAGTCCATTTTTAAAGAGGTCATGTTTTGAAGCTTCACAAAAAAGGACATTCCTGGAACAGGACTGAGGAACCTTTTACTCCAGTCGTTCTCAAAGTGCAGTCCAGAGACATTCAGTGTTTCTGGAGGGGGTTCCAAATGCACCCTTAAAGGTTTGAAACTCTGAGAGTGTACAAATAGATCGAAGTTCCCAAAATATTCTCAGAGTTAGGCGGCTGGGCGTCCTTGAAAATACAATGTTTCAGACCCACTATTTTACAGCAATTGGCCCAAAAAAATCGACATCGGCTGTTATTTAGGGCGACCCCTTGCAAGGACACCCACATGATTGACACCTTAACCTGCAGCTTTAGTTGGAAATAGCCCCTATGCTATCTTTATGCTAGATCAACATTGGCCAGGTTGATCCTGGAAGGCCTGCTGAGACCCTAGCCTAGGTGTCATGACATCATGTTTAAGCAGATGGTCTGCAACTGAAACCATCTATAGAAAGAGCATTAAGATTGAACTTAATTTAGACTGTCCCATAAATGTGAAATAGCAGAAAACATGGTCAGTGTGGTTCATCAAATATTCTTCAAGTGAAACTTGTATCATTTACTCACTCCCCTGCATGTGCAAAGTGCAATAATGTGACATGATTGGGAGAAACGGTGTTGTGGAGCTGAGACTGAAAATAATCATTGTGGTGAAATGGCCGTTTCCTGTGATCCTGACAGAAACAATTTATATGTTAAATATGTTTAACGGAACATTTGCACCACATATACCACAAGATTGGAAGATGCTTCCTTTGTTGAGCTTCCCCCCTCCTTTCTCTTTTTCAATTCACTCTTCATTATCTTTACATTAATTGAATCATTAGAAAACAAATGAAAACAAGTGATTGATTGGAAAAACAAATGGCATGTCAACAATTCTGCTTAAAGGAGTACTTCACCCCCCAAAAAACTACTTGATTTATATCAATTACTCACCCCATGAAGCCTTGAATTAATGGACATTGTGATGTGAACAATGTGATGACTGGCAGAGTCTCCGCCAGGGGACTCACATGAAACTCAACAGGTCTCCTGCCATAGACTCCACATCACATTATTGGCTGAAATGTAAAAAAAAAGTTTGGGGAAAACGTAAACATCTTCGTGGGGTGTGTAATTGATAGAATATAAGTCGAGTAGAGTCTACTTGCAAATGAATGATATTATTAGAAGAGGTAAGAAAGAGTACTATAACAAACTATTTGAAAAGAATAAAAATAACATTAAGGGTACATGGAATATATTAAATTCAATTATTAAAAATAGATCAAACCCCAACTATACAGATCACTTTACTGACAATGATAGAATAATCAACAACATGAATGAGGTGGTGGAGGAGTTTAATAATTTCTTTGTTAATGTGGGTCCAAATCTGGCTGCCGAAATAAAACCACCCTTAGGAGGTGGTGTTACTCAACTGCCTGATGAAAGTAATCCTGCCTCAATCTTCCTACATAACACAGACAAACAGGAAATACTAGATATTGTCCACAAGTTAAACAATAAAACATCCACAGATGGAGATGGTATTAGCATGGCAGTTTTGAAGAAGGTTATTTGTGCTGTGGCAGACCCATTAGCACATATCTGCAATCTATCTCTCAAAACAGGTTTTTTTCCCCACCCAAATGAAAACTGCCAAGGTTATCCCAGTTTACAAAGCTGGTGATAAACATTGCTTCACAAACTACAGGCCCATATCCCTGCTGTCTCAATTTTCAAAAGTTCTGGAAAAAATATTTTCTGCAAGGCTGGACAGTTTTATAGATAAACATAATATTCTTATGGAGAGTCAATATGGATTTATATCTGGCCGGTCAACTACAATGGCACTGATTGAGCTAATTGAAGAACTAACTACATCTATCGACAGTAATAAATACGCCCTTGGTATCTTTATTGACTTAAAAAAGGCATTTGATACAATAGATCATGACATATTACTGGAAAAAATGGGATTAGAGGGGTAGGGCTTAGTTGGGTTAAGAGCTACATAAAAAACAGACAACAATACGTACAGATGGGGGAGCATAAGTCTAGTTGCTCACCCATTAACTGTGGGGTACCGCAGGGTTCAATTTTAGGTCCCAAATTATTTATATTATACATAAACAACATATGTAAAGTTTCAAGTATCTTGAAGTATGTTGTCTTTGCTGATGACACCAACATCTTCTGTGCTGGGGTGAACCTTCAGCAATTGTTGAAGGAGGTCTCATTTGAACTGGGCAAACTAAAACTATGGTTTGATACAAATAAACTATCACTCAACCTGAAAAAAACAAAATTCATGATCTTTGGAAATAAATCAATACAACCAAACTCACTAGTTGAGTTAAAGATCGACAATGTAAACATAGAAAGAGTTAATGAGAACATATTTTTAGGAGTGATTATAGATGACAAATTCAATTGGAAACCACATATAAAATATATTCGTTCAAAATTAGCTAGAAGTGTTGGTGTACTATGCAAAACAAGACAAATTATAAATCATTGATTACACTATATAACACACTAATATTACCATATCTGACATATTGTGTGGAAGTGTGGGGAAACACCTATAGAAGCAACCTACAGCCTATAATGCAAAAAAGAGCATTAAGAATAGTACATAAGGTAGGCTACTATAATCCTACAAATGAACTGTTCTTAAGGTCCTCCACACTGAAGTTCTTAGATTTAGTTGAATTCAAATCGGCACAAATTATGTACAAGGTAAGGAATAAACTACTTCCTGTAAACGTTCTACAATTGTTCAAGGATAGGGAGGGACGCGACGAGTTAAGATGGGACCTAAACTTCCAACAACCCTGTGATAGCACCACCCGGAAGAGCATGTGTATTTCTGTCTGTGGGGTAAAAATATGGAATGGCCTGACCGAGGAGGTGAAACACAGCAGACACATCTCTCGATTCAAGATACTATTTAAACACATCCTCTTGGCTAAATACAGTGCATCGTAAAATGATTTGTATATGTGATATATATATATTATATAATATAATATGTGGTATGTAATATATAGTATATATATAATAATATGATATAACATATTTGACCTATGATGATGATGATGATGATTGGTATTTAATTTATAGGGATCCTGGTGGATCTCTATGGTGACACGGGGGTGGGTGGAGTATCAGGTTGGCTCTCGCCATTTGGTGTGAACCTCCTTGATGGTGGTATTAAATTGTTTGGATTGTTTATTGTTTTATTTTGATGTTTATAGGATAGGCATTTATAAGCTTTCAGCTTCAGCCTATTCCTTTTGATCACCTCCAGTTCCTTTTTTGTAACCGTGTGTTAACAACTAAGCTGTTTTGTAACTGTGAAGAAGATCAAATAAACTAAACTAAACTAAACTGGTACAATAATCTCATTAATTTAATTTGAGATCAACATTTCAGAGGCTTTAAGCTGTACACACATTTTTGTTACACTGCAGTGTCAGAGTATGCAAAGTGTCTGTTCAGTTCCATTTGGACACTCAGAGATACAAATGGATACAGTAACACAGAGAGATTTTACTTTACTGTACTGCCTGATAAAACAACCTTGAAGGGACCTGATAAGGAGGAAAACACATGGATATAGAGGCAGCCACCACCATGACAAGCATTATGACGATGTGTCCACTGTCCAGCTAGGGTCAGAGAAAGGCCATCACTGATGACATCAGCATCCTGGCTGCTCCCTGCAGAGCTTTGGTGTTTATCTTTACCAGCTCACAACAAGGACCCCATTGGTGTGTGATGTGTGTGTGTGTGTGTGTGCGTGTGCGTGCGTGTGCATGTGCGTCCATGTTCAAGTTTATCTATATGTTTGTGTATAATTACACATTTACTCTATGCATGTGTCTTTAAGTCTTTCTGTACTTCTGTGCGGACATGTGCATGTGCGTGCATGCGTGCGTGTATGTGCAGTCTTATCTTGGGACATTCACTGGTCACCTCCAACCAGAAAACACAAGCTCACACTGCGCCAGGCTTATCTATCCCAGCATGGAACCATCGTGCAGCAACACGATATGCTCTGCTTTCTCAGGCACTGTCCATGGTTCTGAACCCCTAGGGTTTGCCACTCTGCAACATACGCACGCAACACACACACACACACACACACACACACACACACACACACACACACACACACACACACACACACACACACACACACACACACACACACACTGGCACATACACACAAAGTACAAAGTACAAAGTACAAAAGGTGCAAGGTCTTTAAAGAATAGATATTGCAGATATTTCATAGCATATACCCACCCACCAACACCCCCACGAGGGAGAGCAAAATCCATTTCACCCGCCCGCCCGGTTGATCGGTAGTCCGACGCGGCGGTCGGTAAGTCCGACAGACTAGCGACCGCCCTTACTGCCCCCCACACACACATACACGTACACACACACACACACACAATTCAATTCAATTCAAAGGGGCTTTATTGGCATGAGAAAACATACATTTATAGGCATGCCCTAAAAGGCACAATACAACAATACAGCAACACAATCAGAACAAAATGTATGTAGATTTGAAAGTCAGAGTCTTCAATAAATCAATTTCTATGTACCAAGATCACTCAATGTAGATAGTGCAGGAATATACACACAATGCTTAGTCTTTAGGGTGGTTGTGTTCCATTTGATATCCTTCTCCTATCACAAATCTTGCTGCTGTGTTTGCACATTTTTGTACTTGGGAGATATGGGAGTTTTTTGTCATTAGTCATGTTTTCAAAATCTCCGTACAGGTAGCTCGAAGTGTAGCTTGGTTTCCACTTTGTTTTGTGTGCAGTGGGTGCATAGTCTTCTCTCAGGATACGGGTCTGTCTATGACGGCCTTTCTCGATCGCAAGACTGTGCTCACTGAGTCTGTACCCAGTCACACACTGAACAACATTTCACGTACAGCATACACTACAGTACTATAGGCCTTCCCACAGCATGCCAATAGCAATTCTCTGGCGCTGTCCAGGGTTCTAAACCCGCTCTCTAGGGCCTGCCACTCCACAATGCACTCATACAATACACATGTGTACAGCTCCCCCCCCCCCCCCCCTCACACACACACACACACACACACACACACACACACACACACACACACACACACACACACACACACACACACACACACACACACACACACACACACACACACACACACACACACACACTCAGAATAGGTTTTGTTTCCTATATGTCCTTTTTCAATCAGTAGCGGAGCATTCCAATCAGCTATCTGAACTCTGACCTTCTCACCTAGCTGTCATTGATTTTCTCATAGACATCCTGTCCAAACTGTCAATAATAATCCTATAGTGCAATGTACAGTGTGTGTGTGTGTGTGTGTGCGCTCGTGCGCACGCACACGTGCATGTGCACATTGATGGGTGCGTATACTTTGTTTGCATGTAAGACATTTGTGTCTACATTGTGACTTCTGTGACAATATTGTATGTATGCATATGTATATACATATATATTTGTTGTCATAGTGAGTGTGTGCGTGCGTGTGTGTGTGCTGTGCAATCGCGTGCATGTGCTTCCAGGGTCAGATGCCCCATAAAACAGTCAACCACCTAATGTAGCACAAGGTCCATGTGGTAACGGACGAGTTCACCAAGTATATTTATGTCAAGCCTCTGAACGTGCGTCACACCAACCGTTGATATGATTCAAAGCTTTAGGGGCAGGAGACATCAATCACCTACACGGAGTGTCAAACTGGATGGATGTCAAACAAACAAGCACAGCAGGATATATTCTGGAACCGTGGCATTTCCCCCCGCATTTCTATTAGTATTATTTCTAGTGTATGTGTCCACTCTGATCACTACATTTTCTTCCCATCCTTGGACTGAATATGACTTGAAATCAATTGTCAAGGAGTGGACTTCCTTACGAGGCTGACACCGGGTGTTTGACTGCATGGCATGCATCTTTTATTTATGTGGCTTGATGCCATCCATTATTTATGTCTTTGCAGGGATTTGGCATTACGTGTATACTAGGGCTCTCACTCAAAAACCAAATGTCATGCATCTCAAGAGTCATCTTGCTAAAAATAACACCTCTCACATTAACATGAGAAAAAAACAAAAGTCTCTGTGTCTGTGTGTGCGTGTGCGTGTGTGCGCGTGCGTGTGCGTGTGCATGTGTGTGTGTGTGTGTGTGTGTGCATGCGTGCGTGCGGGCGTGCGTGTCTACTTTACTTGTGAGGAGGACCATTTACCTGCAGTTGACACAAGACAAATGCTTGTTTTATGGTTATACAGTATACAGAGATACATTTAAATTAGAAATTCAAAAAAAGATTCAGGTTGGAGTTAGGTTTAGGATTAGACAATAAGATGTTTGCCCATGCGTTATGCCTGATTTACATTTAGTTACGCACCGGAAAATAGCTGATCCACAAGCCAATCTGCTATTTTTTCAGCTTAAAGGAGTTGTTCACCCTAAAAATGACTTATGTTCTGTCAATTACACACACCCCATGAAGAGTTTTAGAGTTTTTTGTTTTGTTTTTGACGCATCCCTAAGCCAATAATTCGATTTCCGTCCACACTTCCGGTATGAGACGCAGAGACTCTTACAGCAGGTAATCAAATTATTGGCTTAGGGATGTGTTAAAAACAAAATACTATGTCAATTCAAGGCTTCATGGAGTGTGTAATTGATAGAAAATAAACATTTGTCGGAGTGAACTATTATAAGCCTTGCGGTTAGAAATGTCAATAAATGAATGGCGATCATAAAATCACTGTTTTAAAATGTTGATGTCCTCACAAGTATAGCAATACAAACCAGTGCGTGCATGCGTGTGTGCGTGTAATTAGTTGCTGTATATAGCCTATTAATAATCTACATCTACAAAGTAACTAGTTAATCTGTCAAATAATTGTAGTTAGGTAAAACGTGTAATATTTGCTCTGAGATGTACAGTGGAATTTAAGTATTAAAGGGTCACTCCACCCCCTTTGCAACCAGATCTTATTGTAATGATGTTTAGGACACAAAAAAGTTTGTATGTGTGCAATATGTGTTAGATATAGACATTACACCATGTTCATGACCAAAATGTGTCATGAAAATGTGGTCTCACTTCCTTCCTGTACTACAAGTCACACCTCCACGCAGCCTCCCCCCTCTCCATAAGGAGGGGCAGTGTACTAAAGCATTATGGTCATTGTATGAATTCAGCAATCCATTCGAACCCTAGTCACACACACACCATATAGGGTGCAAATTTCAAATTGTGCTAATTTGTTATCTACTACAATTATAGGGTTGTCCCGATCTGATCACACGACCGGACATTGGGGCCGAGCATGTCATCTTTATTTTTCTTTAAGGTGTTTATCGGTCGCTGCCAGCGTGAACGCAGCATTAAATCACTACCAGCTCACTAATATGTTACGTCCCTCCGGATAAAAGCGACGTCGGCTAAACGCCCCCGTTCCGTTCAGTTGTAAATAATGGAAGGAGATTTACGTTTTCATGATGTAGACTCTTAAGCCATCCACCATTGATTATGCATCTACACTGCTGGGTATAGTAGGCCTACAGATGATGGATGAATTATACTGTACACATTGTGCGTGCATGCGTGCGTGTGCGCGCAACGCATGTGCGCGGGCGTGT
This sequence comes from Protomyctophum parallelum, assembly GCF_964188405.1. Classification (NCBI taxonomy): domain Eukaryota; kingdom Metazoa; phylum Chordata; class Actinopteri; order Myctophiformes; family Myctophidae; genus Protomyctophum; species Protomyctophum parallelum. The sequence goes on from NC_139706.1 coordinate 39,455,174, forward strand.
GTGCTAATGATGGTCAAACCTACGTTTAAAAACAACTTAAACAGTTATTCCATTGGCTGCCAATGTTCAGAACCTGTTCACATTAACAACTTCATGTGAGTAATCCTTCATAGCAATGATGGATTGTGAAGAGGTGGATTTATAATTTACCGGCTGCAGATTTCTCAAAATGAGTTATTGTTAATGTCATCGCTGTGTGTTGTAAATAATCAACTAGGTCTTGCAATGAGGAGAACTTCCAAGACCTGCAGTACTTGTATTCCAACTCACGGGCAACCACACACGTATTCAATTATACATCTGCCCTTGTGGGCAAAATATAAGTAATATGATAGGATAAATAATACAAAACTATGTTTAATGCACTAGTAAGAGTGTCGCTGTGTGTGTGTGTGTGTGTGTGTGTGTGTGTGTGTGTGTGTGTGTGTGTGTGTGTGTGTGTGTGTGACTGTGTGTGTGTGTGTGTGTGTGTGTGACTGTGTGTGTGTGTGTGTGTGTGAGAGAGAGAGAGAGAGAGAGAGAGAGAGAGAGAGATAGAGAGAGAGAGAGAGAGAGAGCATGCACGTGCATGTTCATGTTCATGTAAATATTGTGTAAGTATCTATGCTTGCTAAACATTTTAGTTGTGCCCGAGCAAATCACAACACACTGTCATAATTATCACAAACGTCCTTAGTCCTTTTAACGCCACTATGAAAAAGAAGAAGATAAAGGGAAGGTTAAAGTGATTGGTGGGACAATGGGTATAGGGGACACAGGGGAGTGTGTGAGAGAGAGAGAGAGAGAGAGAGAGAGAGAGAGAGACTGGCTCATAGATGATTCATCAAATCCACAGTTCGCCGTATAGCTTAGAAGAAAAAGATAAAGACAGGAGTGAAAAGTTCATTGTCCCTCTGAAGATGATCTCATAAAAGTGTGGAGATCCAAAACACACAGTGGAAACCCGGGAAACGGAAGATCAACGGGAAGGTACTATAGCCTCTTGAATGATGACCCTTTTATTTCTGCTCCCGAGACAGAGAAGGCTCTCATCTTTAATTCTGTTGTCATTAACAGCCATTTCTTTTGTCAAAAGATGGCACTAGCACCTCACTGTTAACCTTAGCCTTTTAAAACGAGAGAGGGAATGATATATAGAGGTAAGCAGGGAGGAGGGAGAGGGACAGAGAGACTGACACAAAGAATTGACAAAAAGGGAGGACGAGGCGAGAGAGAGAGAGGGGAGCACGAGGGAGAAGGAACAAGTTCATTGACGAGTGAGTTAGAGAGAGGAGGAGACGGAGAGAAAGAGAGAAATGTAAATTCTTTGTATAATTGGCTAGTTTGGCAGATACTTTAATTGATTTCAAAGAGCAGTGTGAGGTAAACCCACACCCACTTGTCAGGCGGTCATCTTCCACCGCCGGTGGGACGTTAGGGGGATCATTTTACATCTCTGTTCCCTGGATCCCAAAAGTTACTCCATGTCCTCATCACGAGGTGAAGCAGTGGAGCGGGGAAACCTATTCCTATTGGGCATAAATGCTGTCACTATCACTTAGCCTGTCTGCTCCTGTTAGAGGAGATAAAGTGGGCCTGGAGAGGAGAGGAGAGGGGATGGGAAGAGTGGAGGGGAGGGTTTTACGTTAGATAGATGGTTATCTAAATCTGTTACTTTTGTGGTTGCTGCATTGCCACTGTCACGACCAAAAGAGGATTTCTTTTTGTAAAGCTGTGGAAGTCTGCTTCATGTTACATAAACAAAGTTTAGTGAGGCCATAATACAAAAATGACAGAATTTCAGGGGAAATTCGCAAACACAAAGCCTTGTCAAAGTTCCAACCAATGCGAACATTGCGTGTGACTGCTCATTTTGTTTATTTCCACAATAAGCTGCAACAACATACCATGGAGAGGACTTCAGAGGTACAAGGAGGTTAGGACATAGTAAAACAACTCTATAATTGACTACAAACACAACCAGATGGCAATTCATTCATGGAGAGAGATAGCACACATTTGTCCACTAAAGAGAGAGCCGAATGCCCAGTCTAATGTTCAGCACTCAAAGCGGAGCAGCATCGAGTATAAAGCAAATTTGCCTGCAGAGAATTGAGGGAAGATAGAAAAAACTGGAATTCCCTTGAAGTATGGTGCCATCTTTAATCAGAATGTGGCTGCATATCAGGCATTGCTAGTAAGTCGATTTTTACTGTTCTTCAGTCTACATTTAGATTCTACATTCAGCCATTTGCAGTGAATGTCTTCAGCTTCAGGGACTCCCCCCGTTTTATTTTTTTATTTTCGGATGTTGGGGAGAAGGGGGGTGAGGCGAATAAAGTGTTATCTGTGTTTGTGATGCTAATAGTGTGATAATCATAATCTAATTTAACAGTCCATTCCTTCGTGAAATCAGGGCTTAGCTCTTCTCTGTCCCTCTCTCTCCTCCTCCACAAACCTTTCGACTCTCTCTTTATCCTGCTCCTCAGTTACTGTTATTACTTTTCTCCACCGTTTTATTTTTAAATAACCTTTAGCTTACCATCACTATGTTTTCTCTCCTTACCATCATCCTTCAAAGTGTCTGCTTTGACCTTTATTCACACAGGTTGCATAATTATCTACCTTTACTGCCAATCTGTTCTCTAGGCCAGGGGTTCTCAACCTGTGAGTCTCGACCCCCGGGTGGTCGCCAAATTATTTTGGGGGGTTCAAAAACAATCACACATTTTCATGAGTTGAAAACATTTTTTTTCTTTTTTCAAAGTAATCAAATAAATGCCCTAAATTAGAATACAACTTGCAGGTCTGCTATATATTTTAGTATAGTTTAGTAGTTTGGGTCCCAGGCAAAGGTCTAATTTCTCTTTTGGGTCTTGAGCTAAAAAGTTTGGGGACCACTGCTGTCTATACCTTTCTCAACCAGGTTTTGGAAAATGAACACGCTGAACAGACTTTTCTATTCTCTTTCTCCCCCCCAAGTGTCCCCATCCTCTCTCTCCCTTGTTCTTCACTTCACAGCTGTCTCCCGTTGTCTATAATATATTTCCATTTCAATGTCTCATGGGAGGAGCCATCAGAAGAGCGTGGCGTGGGGCTGTTTTGGTACACAACACCCACTCTATAAATTTCACTAAATGGGCGACTAATGGCTGCTCAGCACTTATTTTCAAATAGGGGAACAACTTCTTCCCTGTTTCTCAGTCCCTACTCCCCCTCAATCAATAATGACAAAGAGATAGTTGTTTGTTGCTCAATATATAGTGAACTGTGGCAGCAGCATAAAGTGACAGTGTGCCATGACCTAATATCTCAATGGTACTTGAGACATTAAGCAGTTGCAGAACCACCACCGACCTGACATTTGAAACGTGTACTTGTCACGGTTCGAGACCAGAGAGGGCAGGACCCAAATGCAGGACAACAGTCAGGAAAGGTTCAAAGGGTTTATTAACACAAAAAAAAAACAAGGAACACGAGGAGCATAGGGAAAAATAAGTAATAAAAACACTAGGAGCAAAGATAACTAGGAGAATACTTCAGGGACAAAAAACTGTGACTATATAACTAATAAGCCGACAAGGAACTGCACAAACCAGCGAGTATATATAGACACAGGGAGTAACAGGACACAGGTGAAACCAACTGACAATCAACACAGGGATAGGCTAAGACTAAGTGTGCAAAACATAATGTAGGCTAATCACAGTACTGGTGAGACAAGACAGGTACAGAATAAAGGGGCAGACAGGAAAGCACAAAACCATACTACAAAATAAAGGTACACAGTGCAATATCAACTCTAACTGGAAATAAGAAACATGGAACACAAAACTACAAAATCACAGGAAAACAGTAAAGTAAATCACTAAATAACTAAAAACCAAGAAATGTGTGTACAAAATCTATTGAAAACAGCAGATCTACAAGCATTGTGAGCTTGTAGATCGGCTATTTTCAAATGGCCGAAATGTATAGGGTCGAAGTGGTTAATGTATGTTTTCTAATCAAAATTAAAATCTCCAAAATAACTAGTAACTAAAGTTTTCAAATAATTGTAGTGAAGTAAAAGTACAAATTTTGTCTCTGAGATGTAGTGGAGTAGAAGTAAAAGTATTGGAAATTGTAAATACTCAAATAAAGTACAAATACCTCAAAATTGTACTTAAGTGCAGTACTTAAGTAAGAGTACTTAGTTACTTTCCACCACTGATTTTATGTAGCAAGTGCAATGTCCCTCGGACACTGGTTTTCAAATGAATGAATCATTCAAAATGTTGCTCCAGAGAGATATAATTAAATGCTAGAATAAAATTGGATGCCAGTGTTTCCTGCCAAGTAGCAGGCGTTTCTGACAAAATAATCAATAGTTTATAACTCTGTACTTCTGTAGAGTAGCTTGCGGGACGCAACCCCCTCAGCCACGCGTCAGTCCTTGTTCCAGGGTTGACTCCACTTCTGGGAAGGTATGCTGCTGCGTTGTCATGGCTAGGTCATCTGCGTGATGAACCTGCTGCATCCTTCTGGTACCTTTGCCACTAACTTGCAATCAGCTCATCCTTGAGTCCAAGAGGATGTTTGTGCCAGATGTAATCAATCCCTCAAGGCATTTCTTACATATCACATTCTTCCAAACACATAATCCATCAGGCTGTCACCACTAGAGGCCATTAACACATTCAGACAGAGATTAGAAGGACTAAGATAATGATTACTGTGTGCATACGCCCTTCAGAGAGAGCACCAATAGATGACCTGGACCAATGCAGATAGAAGCTATACAAGGGGTCACAGCAGGAACTCTCTCTCTCTCTCTCTCTCTCTCTCTCTCTCTGTGTGTGTGTGTGTGTGTGTGTGTGTGTGTGTGTGTGTGTGTGTGTGTGTGTGTGTGTGTGTGTGTGTGTGTATGTGTGTGTGTGTGTGTGTGTGTGTGAACAAGTAAGTGACAATTGAGTGAGAGGTGAGAGGTCAAATGACTGATTAAGTGAAGTGATTATTGTGTTTTTCTTCTCCGCTGATTGAAAAAAGAATGATAGGAAACAAACATGAATGTGTGTGTGTGTGTGTGTGTGTGTGTGTGTGTGTGTGTGTGTGTGTGTGATAGAAGCACCTCCACAACATGTAGTGGCTGCCAATAATAGCAGAGACACTGCATAGCCCCGCTCGGAACCCAACGGTACGTAAAGTTTCTGACATTTGGATGACTTTACTACCCTGTAGGGTCCCGTACAGGGGGGCAGTCAGACAGATATTTTGTGAAGCCATAAGGAAATCGGGATTGATTACAATCTATGAACGGGATCCCCCACCCACTCGAGTCAAAATAAAAACCAACGAAGAAGAAGGGGAAGTCCCGCCTCGTTGTCTGGGCCAGCCAATGGGCCAGCTGGGCCCAAACGGATCTAGAAAGATGGCGACTTACAATTCAAGGACTGACAGGCTTCATTTTACGTCCATATCAGACCCGGATAACGCTTTGTCCATATTTTTTACAGTCTATGGTCCCGTAGCATCTCCCACCCGCTAAATGGAATACAGACGAACATACGTTCGGAAACGTCCTTGCTGCGCATTCTTGATGTGGATTAGGTGTTTCAAAAGAAGCATATAGGAGCTATAGGAGACAACGGAAACGGCTGAGAATTTTCCTTTGGCGCAGAAGCCGTTAAGTATTTTTAATCTGTGTTTGACCGTTTTGTTAGCTCTGAAATTCTCTCTTCCTTCCTTCCTTGACTTCCTTATTTACATCCGATTGTACCGCCTCCCGCGCCGACAGTGGCTTGCTGCGCGTCCCTACGTTCCTGCCTCTGATCTGCTCTGTCACAGCTAGCCACAAGAATGTAAACACACACACACACACACACACACACACACACACACACACACACACACACACACACACACACACACACACACACACACACTTTAATAATGTGTATTTATGTCCACACAAAGGGAAATGCACAAGGACAGAAACATTACGGGTGCTATGTACATGCCTTTGTATGCATAACAGCCATTCAAGATGTGTGACAGTGTTTCAGTGATATCTGTTCTATGGTGTGAGGCAAGCAATGAGGTACCTGTGTGGTGGGGAACCAGAAGGAAATGTTGAATGAATCAATATTAAGTACGTTTTGCCATTGCATGGCAGGCACACAAAACCACAATGGCCTTCACCGGTGCTTTACCTCCATACGTTTGAGAACCATTGTTATATAATATTCAGTGGTAATATTAAAGTAAAAACTGTGAGGGCTAACTTCAAAACACTTCTATACAACTGTATTGTCATCTTGAAGTGAAATTCAAAGTATACAATAGTTCCGCTTTCCAAGATCCGTGCCTGTTCCTCAGGTTGCTAGGTGACAATGGCTTCAGACATTGTGACAATGGCTCCTATACAGTACAAATGCACTGCAAACCCAAGCAAGTGCAGCACGTGCGAGGACAAATTGACAACCATTGAAACATTGAATATGTGTCATATTCTCTTCTCTATATACCTTTTCTGATGTGTCTGTAGTAGGCTTAGGGCGGCTATCAGTGCACCTGTTGGCTCACTGTTGGCTGTTACAGCAATGCATGCTAATTTATCTGCAATGTGGTTACAGATAGGCCTACTGTAATACACAACAGTGTTAATAGCATACTGTATAATGTGTCTGTTGCTGTAGCAAAGCAGAACTATGAAATATGTTGATATGGTCTCAGCATAAGCTGCAATTTAGTAACCTGACTCTGCCAGATTGCAGCAGTATTGAGTTCCCTCCTCCTGCCTGGATCCCATGGTCTCTCTTGAGCAGACACGATAAACCGGAAGCAGCGTGACAAAAATGATGATTATCTCCATAATAATGTAACCCTGTTATTATTTTAGGTTAATAAGAGAATGTTTTCTTATTTGATTTATACAAAGCTGAAGTGTTTATTTTTACCTGTGGGTTTATTGTTCTATATCTTCTGGGTTTTATTTTGTAGTAGTTCTGTGATGCATTTCATTTACAACTGTTATGTTGCTGTAGAAGAAGAGGGAGAGCCAATCAGAGTGTCAGGAGAGAGTCATGTGGCTGAAAGTTTAGACAGGATCAAACAGTATTCTTTGTTGGAATGTGATGTGAGATGGCCGAGGAGAGTGACGGAGCATTTTTATGAATGAAAAGTAGTATCATTGAAAGAAACGTGACAAACTGTTCTGGACATTGCTATAGTACTCAGTGTGTGACACATCGCTGAGAGGACTGTAGAAGTGAACTGTGGAGTGCCAGTATTCATCGGACAGATCGTACTGAACTATTCTACAGTGAGTGAGTTTGTATAGTTAGCTAAACTAGCTGCATTGTTCCAGACTGACGCACAGTGTATTCAGCGCGGTCGGCGAGTTAGCCACAGCGAGCCGGTGCAGCAGTGTTGCTAAACCAGCAAGCGGCTGTTTTCAGAGGAGCGAGTGAGGGCTCCGCACATTAGGTGACGGATTTCAGAGACTTATTCAATCCTGTAGAGACACTGGAGCAAGGTCTGGAGACTTGAATCGTCATCGGAGCATCCCGTTTTTCATGCTGGAACTGCTTGGAAGCACTAGAGAGTGCATTTGGACTGGCTGAATCAGGAGATGATTTATATTTCTCCTTCCGTCTGCAGCGACAACAGCCGGCAGAGAAACTGTCAGAGTCTGTCCAAAGTTGTACAGCGAGGTGGTCTTCCCGCCAGCAGTATGGATAGATGAGCAACTGCTTAAAGGAGCAGTAGATGCTGACTTGATGTTAATTCAGCTGCGACTGAGGGAAAAGAAGGACAACCCTCCAACATTCCTTCAACTACTGCGAGACATCCGCACAGAAGAGGAATATGAAGCATCTAGAGCTAAGCTAAACCAGTCAGTGCGCACATTCTATGCCAAACCACAGACTGAAAGCAAGTCAGAAATACAAACCCTGAGAACTGAAATTAAAGAATTGAAGTCAATGTTTGCCACACTGGCGACAAACTCTTACCCTGTCAAAGAAGAATGGGTTGAGACACCTGATGTTCCAGTACAAGACACAGAGCCTAGTCAAGACCCTGAAGTAATCGCACTCAGGAAGCAAGTGAAACAGTTAACACAGAAAATTAACTCCAAGACGTTCACTACAGCTGCGGCCTCATCTACAGTGATGACCGTGGGCAGCACCACCAGTCATGCACCCAGTAACCGTCCTGCATCCAACACACCAACAAGACGAGCAACTGACTCAGCTGACTACATCTGTTACCGGTGTGGGGAGAATGGACACATCGCGTCAAAGTGTACGAACGCTGAGAATCCAAGCAAAGTGATCCAGAAGCTTATTGGAGCTCTCAAAAAAGCTAAAACGAATGACCGCCAGCACTGGAGCTGAAGTCAGGAAGAGTACATTGGATTTTCACAAGACAACAGACCTACCAGATGGCTTAATAGGGCCCCCATCCATGGAGCCAATAAAAGTCAATGGTCACCTGTGTAACGCACTGTTGGACAGTGGCTCACGTGTTAGCATTATCTTCGAGTCCTGGTATAAGCAGCACCTGTCCGATGTCCCCATCCACCCCGTGAGCAGATTGGATATTTGGGGCCTAAGTGACTCTTGTTACCCGTACCTTGGTTATGCAGTGGTTGACATAGAGTTTCCCAAGAAAGTGACAGGAGCTCCGACCACCATATCAGTCCTGGCCTTGATTTGCCCTGACCCCGCAGGTCCAGACAAGACACCAGTAATCCTGGGAACTAATGCTAGAGCCAGTCTTCCCAAACGACTCGCACAGCTGTGTGAAGACATGCCAGGGACATGTATTGCTCGAACAATGGCCATTCAAAGCACCTGCACAGAGCCCTTGAAGTTGCTCCACGAAGAATGCAATGATGAAGTTGGATTTGTAAAGTGGCAGGGCCCTGGTCCTTTGATAATACCTGCTGGACGCAGCTGTCAAGCCATTTGTAAAGTTGAGACCAATGACACACTACCGGATGAAATCCTGATGGTTGAAGCTTCCACCGTCAGTCCCCTTCCTGCAGGTGTGCTGTTGCAGCCCATAGTAATTCCAAGCCATGCAGTTGATGGTCAACAAGTTCACAGTAATCCTCCAGAATGAATCCCTCAAAGACACAGCCATACCTGTGGGATCCCATTGTCGTACCACAGATGTAGTCAACACACTGTCAAAGCAACAGCCAGCCTCTGAAGAATTTGACATCAGTTTGCTTAACTTTGGGGACTCTCCTGCTCCTGAAGAGTGGAAAGCAAGACTGAGACAGAAACTGTCTGAGAGAGCAGAAGTATTCTCTCTAGATGAACTAGATGTTGGACTAGCAAAGAATGTGGAGCATACTATTCACCTGGCAGATGAGCGACCTTTCCGTGAGCGCTCCAGACGCCTTGCTCCTGCGGATATCGATGATGTGAGGAGTCACATACAGAAGCTATTGGCTACAGGCATCATCAAGGAATCCAGAAGTCCATATGCTTCCCCGATCGTAGTGGTCAGGAAGAAAAGTGGAGTAGTACGCATGTGCATCGACTACCGCACACTCAATAGTCGCACAATCCCTGATCAGTACACCACTCCCCGGATCGATGAGGCTCTGGACTGTTTAACCGGCAGTAAATGGTTCTCTGTCTTAGATTTAAGGAGTGGCTACTACCAAATCGCCATGAAGGAGGAGGACAAGGAAAAAACGGCCTTCATATGTCCTCTGGGCTTTTATGAGTTCGAGAGAATGCCCCAAGGGATTACCGGAGCACCTGCGACTTTCCAAAGATTAATGGAAAAGGCAGTCGGAGATATGAACCTCCTCCAAGTCCTAGTTTATCTTGATGATTTGATTATTTTTGGAAAGACGCTGGAAGAACATGAGTCCAGGCTCCTGAAAGTCTTAGACCGACTCAGAGAAGTTGGGCTCAGGGGGCACGGTGGCACAGTTGGTAGTGCTGTCGCCTCACAGCTAGAAGGTCCTGGGTTCGATTCCCGCTCGGGGCGCTGTGGGTGCTGGCGGCGTGTTTCCTCCTCCGCGTCATCAGTGCCCATACCCGAAGGGGGGGTTGGCGAAAGGGCCTTTCTGTGTGGAGTTTGCATGTTCTCCCTGTGTCCCCTAGGGTAGGTACCCTCACAAAAACATGCAGTAATCCTGGTCTTTAAACTGCCTCCCCCTGGCCAGCCGGGACGCCTGATGGAGGGGAAAGGAACTGGTTGGAATAACGTGCTCCTTCCACACGCTACGTCCAACCAGGGAAACTCCCCCCTGTCAGGTGTAAAGGAGCAACTTGGACACTCAAGCATGAAGGAAGCATGAGTTAAGTCCGTTGCTCTCCCTAGGTTGGCGGAGGGTGTGTAGAGCCCAGGATCACATCACAGGATGATTGACACAGGGGTGAAAAATGGGTTCTCTATCGTATCAGAGACTATCTCTCCACCCAACATACTTCATATGTATGGGGAATGTCCCCACCTCACTTGTGACGTGGATATCTCTTTAAGACACACCAGTTGTACTGGCACGCACGGGTATATAAGGCCCAGGTGTGCGTGATTACACTGCTTTTTTGATCTCCACCGAGCAGTCCAAGACGTGGTCTCCTCAACGGAAGTGCAGAGCAAGTTATCAACAATAACTGCATTTTTTAGACTTTTTGAAAAGCAACTACTCACGAGTTCTGGCAGCCGGATGAATCCACTGCTGGAGGCAGGTTAGAGAGCTGGCGTGGATCGCTCCTCTCTGGATTGCTGTCACACAGCTCGTTTGTATGTATAGAAACAAACAAAAACAGGGTAACCAGCCAAAACACCGTTACAGGCGTATTGCTGACATAGTGTTAGTTTACGCGTCCTGTGGTGTAGCCTGTCTGTCGACCTGTGGGCAGGTACACAGACAGGACCATTGGCGCCGTAATCCTGTAAAGCAGCGGAATAATCGCACTATACGTTTGTATCACTGGCTTGGTGTCAGTTAACGCATCCGTGATGCATATTCCGTGGGTTGAAGTGGACCTGCGTTTGGCGCAGCGAAACATCAGCCCCGCTATAGGCTTATCATTTAACACAGCACACTATACACTGTATAGTATACAGGCGTATTGTCGCTGGGGCGGCTTCCGCGTCTTTAGTGCTGTGTTTTTTTGCTTCGCCTCGTGAGAGAGAGAGCTCCCTGGGGTGTATTGCGGCTAAAGCCGTTCACGCACCCTGGTGTAGACTGCGTGGTAGAACCCGTGCGGACAGGGGAAGCCACGGAGCAAGCTTATCCTCCGAACCGTGGTAATACCACGGTAATATATCGTAGGGTAAATTGTTGCCTGGAAAGTCGAGCGGGGACTCTCATAAATCCCTGTTCTAGTGGACCAAACAGTGGAAATTGGCATACGTATATACACTATATAATGCAAAACGTTTGGAGCAGAGTGTTTGTCTCCAACTCAAACACTCTGTGTCTCAGTGCAGCTAGGAAATTCAGGTGCAACCTCCTCCAGAGAGAGAGAGAGAGACTATAGAAACTCTGCTGGCTGTTGTTTAGTTATTTTTCTATTTTGGAAAGATCCCCATTAGCTAGCCTGAGCTAACGTGTTAGGTTTCTGGTCTAGAGGGGCGGGCCGCGGCTCAGATTTGCGCGCGCCCTGATTGGATCTCATCGATCTGTCCGTCACCCCCGGCCCCTCCTCTCCCCCCTAGTGCAGCGCTACGTCACATAATTTGGAGCGACGCCTACCCAGGCTTTACATTTTTGCACCAACAAAAATGAAAGCCTGGTACCGAGGCTACCCATTAGCTGATGCCATGGCAGTCAGCTAGTCTTTTGGGGTCCACATGAAACATGTTACCAAGGGAAAAAAAACAAAAACAACAACACATGAATATCAATATGTGACTGAGAGACAGCAGTGTAAATTGCACGTAGGGTAAATTGTGCCCTCACTTCTCAAGCACATTACTATACTCCCCGTTTTTTGAGCATGTTTAAACAGTTAAATTTGTATTTATTTAATATAACATTAAAATAATAGTGTATATAGGTATTGAATTAAATGGAAACAGCAGGGGTTTCTCTGGGGCTGTCTGGGGCACATATGCCCACAGAGGATGGCCATGACCAGTGGGTGACCTGTGGGTTCCCTGGTCATGTGATAGCAGCTCATGAAGATCCTGACTCCTGTATGAATTTCTTCCTCTTGCCAGTTGAGGCTAGGAGGCTATGAATGAAGGAATCCGACGGCTATATAACACACTATACAGGGGTATTACTGGCGGGGCGCCAGTTTACGCTCCTGTGGTGTAGCCTGTCTGTCGATCTGAGTGCAGTGACACAGACAGGACCAGTGGCCCGGTAATCCTTAAAGGCAGTGGAATAAAACGCACTATACGGGTGTATTATTGGCATGGCGTCAATTCACGCATCCGTGCTGCATTATTCTGTGGGCTGGAGTGGACCTGCGAGTGCGCAGTGAATATAGTTGTGTATATTCGTACGTCTCTAAATGTTTTGATGAATTGAAAATGGTGGGCCCTATTGTAAACAAGTGTAATGCTTTATGGTGTCGTCCACTCACTGTTAACAGTATTTGTATTGAGTTGTACTTGAAATGTACTGTAATTCTGCAAACTGAAAAATCAATCAATCAAAACAACAGCCCGGCCAGGCTATAGCATTAAAACGCACTATACAGGCGTATTGTCGCTGGGGCGACTTCCGCATCTGTAGTGCTGTCTTTTTGCTTCGCCTCGTGAGCTCATTTAACACAGCACACTATACACTGTATAGTATACAGGCGTATTGTCGCTGGGGCGGCTTTCGCGTCTTTAGTGCTGTGTTTTTTTGCCTCACCTCGTGAGAGAGAGCTCACTTGAGTGTATTGCAGCTAAAGCCGTTCACGCACTCCGGTGTAGACTGCGTGGTAGAACCCGTACGGACGGGGGACGCCACTGAGCAAGCTCATCCTCTGAACCGTGGGTCCTGTCATAGACAGGATGAGCGTATTGCTGCCGTGGCAGCCAGCTTCCACGTTCAGGTGTAGTAGCGCACTATACGGCGTATTGCTGTGTCAGTTGACGTGACCGTGGTGTAGTTCCGTCTGTGGAACTTGGTTCAGTTACACAGACAGGACGTGCTGAGTATGCTAGGAGCAAGCCCTGAAATCACAGCCATTTGCACACTACTGTTTATACAGCGTATTGCTGACAGTGTCAGCTCACGCGTCCGTGATGTAGTTTCGCCAATTTCGGCAACTCGAGTGTGCCGCGGCCGTTCACGCACCTATAGGTGTAAACTTGCATAGTATAATCCAGTTACTGGTTCGAAACCACAAAGTAAGCTCCTTCTCATCCCGAGAATGCACTATGGCTATCTAGGCACAGCTAGCTAACACAGGGATATTCTGTCACTGCTTCAGCACCGGCTTATATACGGCGCTTATGTGACCATAAGGGCCCGGACCTTATTGAGGAGCTGCAGCGACCGGCTTTCAGGCTCCCCAGGCAGCGGCAGCGGGCAATGCTATTGATGCCCTTTGGTGAGGCGCCGTCTGTGGCGGCCCCAGGCCAAGCTGCGATAGGAGGACAAGCTCCCCCACGCTGCCTATTGAGCCGTCGGCCATGTTTGGCCAAAAGGCCAGTGCTTTGCTACAGCATCCCAAGGAGGCTGTGGAGGTGCACAGGTGGTGCAGGAATGCTCCGGCAAGGCCATGAGTAGCCTGCCTCGGTCACCCCTCAGGCTGTGCAACCCGAGTCAGGTTTGGCAGTTCCAGGGACCTACGGGTCCGGTTACAGGCCAACCGGCAGGGTATGGCTAAAATGTGCTCGGCGGGCTAAGCCCATCCCTCAGTCCTGACAGTTAAGGCCCCAGACCCCACCCGCTGTCTCTCGGGACAGTCCTGGAAGACAATTCAGGTGGACCCCTGGGTGGGTTCCACTATGTCTTCGGGAGGGTGGGGTGCTGCTTACAGCACTCCTGGCAAGGAAGGGCTGAGGGTCTTACAGGCCATCCTCCAAGGCGACTGGCTTGCATTGCTCGACCGGGGATGTTTATTCTAAGATCCCGGGTCTGACGCACTGACTGGCTTGTCTTAGATGACAGAACCTTCGAGTTCCGTGTCCTCCCATTCGGCATATGTCTAGCCCCCCGATTGGACGCAGTCCTTGGCGGGAGGGCCTTTGCATCCTAAATTGGATAACTGAATGGTGTGTGCTCGCTCAGAGGTGCGGTGCCACAACAACGTGGCCAAGCACCTGCAGCACTTTGGGCACCTAGGCCGGCACCTCAACAAGAGGCCTTGCAGGCGTCAACTCTCACAGTCCGCAGCGCTCCTCGGCATGTGTTAGAGGGCAAAGCAGGGACTCTGTCCCTTGCTCTAGTGAGTCGGGCCACCCTCAGGTTGTGCCTTCGCCCCTTAGGGCTGAGGGCAATCATGGTGCACTTTGTGCCTCCGGCTCTTCTGAACATGCGGCCAGTGCATTATCTGTCATTCACAGTCATGCACTACGTGGGCGTATCGTTGACAGCGTCAGTTTACACGTTCCACGTTGTTCCAGCAAATTCACACTGCTGTTCACACAGCAGAATGTGACGAGACTGTCAGGGGTGAGCAGAACCACCATAAGGTTGTATTACGCCAATTACGGCATGGCCGTTTAAACACTGGGGTGTAATTCTGTGTGTTGGAGACCGGTTGGGCTCCCTCCTCATCCAGAGGTAATCGTGTGGCTAGGCCAGGGATCTGGCAACATGGCGGGCCGCTGTCCCACACAAGGGCGACACAATAGTCACCCAGTTGGTCCTCATACCGTTCATCCCTCACACAATAGGCCAGCAGTCCCTCCTCGGGGAATGGTAAAAAAAAAAAAAAAAGAAAATTGAAGTTGGGCTCAAGATTTCCATGGGAGTAGGAGGAGGAACTCACTGCTGCTACCAGCTGGCGGAGTCAGGTTAGCAATTTAGAGCTTGCATGTGTGATTGCTTATATGCCCACCCAATCAGTTCTAGGTCTACCTACAAATACAAATCTTGCCCCGACAATAAGCTTCACTGGTGAAGGAATTGTAGCTGCTTAAAGGCTCAGCATAGGAGTTTATTTCCCAATTATTGCTTCTGTATGCAACAGAAACGGTTAATTGCTGGCATGCAACTAAAATTCCTTTTCATACAAAATGTATACTGTAGCACTAGACTGTGCACATAATGATATCATATGATGTGTGGTGTGATATTTAGTGTGCTCCTAGTAGTGAGGTCATGTTGCCTCTGTACCATTATGGAGTGAAATACACACCATCATTTATGTATCATTAGGCCTATTGTTGTTATTGTGAACTATTTACTTGCCAGTAATTACATCATCCTCGTCTTTAATCTGGCCAACATTTTAACTTCAGTCCTGGTTTAATTGACTGTGTGCATGTATGTCTTCTATTGTGTATAAATGCCAATCAAGTCGGTATCCTTGTTGGGCAGAAATATTGCATCTCTATTATGTTTGTGTTTTGCAATTTGTATGTGCTTTAGCATTCTCCTCAGTGCAACCTTTCAGTTATTGTACCTCTAGCAGACCATTCTACAGGGAATGGTCCACTCTACTTCATTCTCTCTAGTAAATTAGTCTGTGCTGTGTTTTTCCATACAAATTAAAGAAAATACTAGAGCCCAATTCAATTCACTATTTATCTTAATAGGTGCCCAATTAATGAATGTTTTCTGCTTTATTATGTAATTGATCCACATATACAGTGTGTGTGTGTGTGTGTGTGTGTGTGTGTGTGTGTGTGTGTGTGTGTGTGTGTGTGTGTGTGTGTGTGTGTGTGTGTGTGTGTGTGTGTGTGTGTGTGTGTGTGCCTTTGCGTGTGTACAATATGAGCATCTACTGTGGTAATTGCTCGTTCAAATCATGCTGTGAAAGGCAAAGACAGAGAACAAGACAGAGCAGGAATTATGACAAACACAGAAATGTCAAACTGTTACTTTTCAAGATTCAAAAGTAGCCAAAATAGCAGATGTATGAGCTCAAAACACGTTGTACTGCGACACGTTTTGAGCTTGTAGATCTGCTATTTTTCCTACTTGTGTGACGATGTGAGGCATTCATTTACGAGAAATGAAAAGCTGACATTTCGCAGATAGGCCTACAAGTTTTTCCCCACAATATCTGACTCCTTCCAACTATTTGCTTCATTGCGTCAAATGATTGACTGCTACTCTGTCCCCTCTTCCTTCTCCCGCTGTATTCTCCCTTTTCTTTGTCTTCTCCTTCCTCTGTCGCTCTCCTCTGAGTCCTCTATCCTTCTCTATCTGCTGCCTTGCTCCTACGGAGCCCTAATTGCTGGAGTGCTGCTGTTCAAGATGGAAGGACGACTGCGTGGTAGGAAGGATGAAAGAGCATCAGAGCCTGAGCTCTGGAGCTGAACCTGGGGTTTTGTTTTAGAAGACACAGAGAGGGAAAACGGTGTGTGTGTGCGTGTGTGCGTGCGTGCGTGCGTGTGTGCGTGCAGTGTGACAGACAGAGATTTGGTCTTCTCTTCTCACCTGCTGGTTCCCTCTCTCGTATCATTGCACAGTGCATTTCAGTCCGTTTAATGGCGCTGGAAATATGGAACTTTCTAATGTTTAAAAAACGGTCACGTTTAAAGGGTCACCTTTAAACAGGGCAATTTTCTAAATCAGTAGTTCTCAGACTTTTTCGTAATTCAAAATCATTCAGCATTTTCTCAAACACTGTCAAATGTTCAATAAAAAAAAATATATAGCAGATATACAAGCAGTCACTTTGTGCCGTGCTGTGAGTATGTATATCTGCTATTTTTGAATAACCAACGTATAAAATCTAAAATGACACAAGATGCTTTCCCGGTTTTAATGGGTTAACCACTTGAACCCTATAGCTAGTAGCATCCAAGCATTGACTGGAAATCATTTGTTTGCGAAGAGGTTTGGTGCAGTGTTGATTTCGTCAATAAAAAAACAATGATGAAAAATGTTCGCCGACTACCTTTTTTCACTGACAAAAACTAAATAAAAACTAAGCTATGGGGACTAAAGCTATAAGACTAAATATACTGAGTAAAAAGTAGACTAGTAAAATGTTAGGGAGAGATCCAGTAGAACTAAATGACACGTATTTTTATGTTTGGTTGCACAGAAGAGCAGATCTACAAGCTCACAACGTGTCATGCTGCTATGCGCTGTGAGCTTGTAGATTTCTGTAGTGTAAAATCAGACATTACGACGCCATCACGGCTGGCCAAAATACATCTCAGTCGACAAAAAATAACTGTAGATTTTAGTCAACTAAAATCTTAAAGATGAATTGACGTGATTTTTGTGCCTTTTCTGTTTTGTATGTGTCTATGGAGTTAACATTACACTAATAGACCCCAATGTTATAAGATTCATGTGAAGATATTCTTGTCTTCACTGTGTATTTTTGGTTTCGTCAAAAGGCCCAAACGAAATACACCACTTTAGTGACATGGTAACCCTAACTACTCCCCTAAACCCTCCACCATTATCATATAACCCTAACTACTCCCCTAAACCCTCCACCATTATCATATAACCCTAACTACTCCCCTAAACCCTCCACCATTATCACACAACCCTAACTACTCCCCTAAACCCTCCACCATTATCACACAACCCTAACTACTCCCCTAAACCCTCCACCATTATCACACAACCCTAACTACTCCCCTAAACCCTCCACCATTATCACACAACCCTAACTACTCCCCTAAACCCTCCACCATTATCATACAACCCTAACTACTCCCCTAAACCCTCCACCATTATCACACAACAACAGCTGTGGGCAAGGCTTACGTTCAGGTGGGTGGTGCTAAGGTGAAAACTAATTAACTGGTGGGTGTGGCCACATCAAAACATCATTTTAACACTTCCTGTAGGCCTACACTTTTTTAAACTTTCCTTAATGATTATATCTGGTTTCAGTATTTATTTATGATCTATTTTCTCTATTATTAAGGTTATTGTAGCGGACAATTTGTATTGGGGGTGGGCAGGGGGACGGGGGTCACGAGACATGGCCAAAGCATTTCCGGGGGTCCCCAGCCAAAAACGCTGAGAACCCCTGGCATATTATGTACGCATGCACCACTACAACAATTTGTTCAGCATTTAGTTGTTTTACAAGGCAAGTCAAGAAGGGAGTAGTGTTTACAAGCCAAATGGTGAAGGGGAAAAAACCCCACAGGCTTGTCAACACATGCACAACTCTCAGAAAACAGCTGGTCCATAATGGCCTTTACACAGTTGAAATCCAGTTAAACGTTCTCCAAATTAATTGACAATGACTTCGCATACATTCGACGTTTAATACCTCCGAGCCTTTGTCGAGGAGGAAGTCAAGAATGGTTTTCTTTTGCTACTAGTAAAGTGATAAAAAATGTTTCAGAACTCTCCGCTGCAGGTAGCAACATTGTCCAAAACCGTACACTTTCCAATGGAAATGGAACGAAATCTTTCAGAAGTAGTGACAATTGGAGATGAGTCACCTTGTGGTGCAATGTGAGCTTGTAGATCGGCTATTTTCACAACATTTTCTTGACACATAACAAAGTGGGACATCTTGAGATACAAGTTTTCTTCCCGACAGCGACACAGTGTTGCAGTAAAGTTATTTTTTTTACGCTGCCGCGGTGAAAAGGCAGGCGGTGTGTTTTATGTGCTGCTGATGAGGGGGTTCCTCACACCGCTGCATCAGTCAGATGGCTTTCCTCCTACTTTGTTGCCTCCCTGGACTGTAAAGAAGAACATCTCTGGGCTTCAGTAACTCCCAGCAGTGATAACTTGACCTGGATGGTGGGAGCTGTCAGGAGAGATACCATGTGGTTGTGCTTTATATACACTATATAAATGCACATGAACAAAATGGTGTGTGGATTTATACACATACTGTCTATACACCGCACGCACGCACGCACATACGCACACATGCACACATGCACACACACACACACACACAAAAAAACACACACACACACACACACACACACACACACACACACACACACACACACAGCAAATGAAGACAGAAAGTGAAGTATGTACGTAATGATATGATACTGTGTGCGTGCGTGCGTGCTGTGCGTGCACATGCATGTGCGCGTGCCCATATTGATAGGCTGTGACAGTGGCAGTGGTTTAGTCACAGACAGTGAGACAAATCGGTCACACTGCAAACCCTGTCACACACTAGGAGACTCATCCCCCAGTTCCCACGACGACGGCTCTGAGTGACAGCCGGAGAGGAAGTGAGGAGAGCCCACAGATAAGGATCACTGCTGGGGTATTTCCACTTTTCCCCCTCTCCGTCTTTCTCTCCCTCTCTCTCTATCCTTGGTTTTCCTCTCCATTAATCCCTTCTCACTCTTCTTTGCCCTCTCGCGCTTGCCTCTCTTTCCGCAGGCTATCTCCTCCTGTGCTCTGTCAGTGTTGCAACTTTCGTGCTCTCTATCTCTCTCAAGATTAAACTTCAAGATTCCTGTCATTTCGGTGCTGTTGGGCAGAAACCTTATCTCCAACTAATTAACTAACTAACTCCAACTTAACTTCTATTACATTTGCCACTTAAACCCCAGCTTCCGAGTTGTGGGGGAAGCTTTTGCAGAAAATAGTAAAACAAAACAGAAAAGACGCTAATATAGAGCCCTGCAGGGACTCCACTCAACCTAGCTACTTTGTCATTAGCTTAGAATATTTGCTCTTTTCGAATTTGAATCGTGAAAAGTAAACGTTTTGTGCATGACAGGTTTCGACCCAACAGCGACGATTTACATTAAAGGGACATTTCACCGCTGGAAGAAACTGCAGTCACACAATCTTAATAGTAATTGCAGTAGATAAAAGTAGCACAATTTTGTCTTACTGAGACAACGAAATATACTGAACTATCTAAAAACACAAATTACACACATAAAAACCCCAGGAAAGTGTTTCTTCTGTCGTATAAATATCATTAAAACCAGTAACACGCCTGAGGGCGAAAAGCGAGCTTGCCCTAAAGGGCGAGGTTTGGTCGTTCATGTCATCTCTCTCTCTCTCTCTCTCTTGGTTACCTCATAATTCCAAGTCTCTCTATACTCCTTTTTCTTCTCATCTCTCTCTCTCTCTCTCTCTCTCTCTCTCTCTCTCTCTCTCTCTCTCTCTCTCTCTCTCGC
This sequence comes from Protomyctophum parallelum, assembly GCF_964188405.1. Lineage (NCBI taxonomy): Eukaryota > Metazoa > Chordata > Actinopteri > Myctophiformes > Myctophidae > Protomyctophum > Protomyctophum parallelum. The sequence continues at coordinate 39,475,316 of NC_139706.1, forward strand.
TCTCTCTCTCCGTCTGCCAGTCTTTTCTCCACCCTAGAGTATACTGTCCTCTGCTTCTGTCTTTCACATCTACTCTCCCTCCAGTATTTCTCTCTGTCTCTCTCTCTCTTCCTCTGTGGTCCTCGCGGTCCCTCTCTGGACTCTCTCTGGGCAGTGTTCCAGGCACACTGTACAGCAGGCTGCCGGTGGTTCTAATTCACACTGACAGCACATTCATCATTAGCAGCAGCCCTTAACACAGCCCTGCTGCAAGGCATTCTGGGTTTCCTGATATGATTTGACATTCGCCATACAAGTCCATACACAGCCATAACGTTTGATCCAAAATGTTGAATCAACAGCGCTGCAGCTGTTTGTTTCTGCCGAGATTGATTGCAGAGGCTACTGTAGGATCAGAGTTGAACCATCCTCGCTTACAGGTGTATTCACTGCACACCTGTAGCCACCTCCTTTCGCACGCATGCAATCATGCATGTGTGCACACACCTGCACACAAACGCGCACGCACGCACACAAACGCGCACGCATGCACGCATGCACGCACGCACACACGCACGCACGCACGCACACACACACACACACACACACACACACACACACACACACACACACACACACACACACACACACACACACACACACACACACACACACACACACACACACACACACACACACACACGCACGCTTAAAGTGTATGTGAATAAATTAATTATGTAAATAATTAAAATATAAAAGCTGTCTTGTTTTGTTGTGATTTAAATGTTAAACATGAGTTAATTGGTGTGACTTTACTTTGGAGTACAGACATCTAGTAACTAATCCCTAACTAAACATTCATTAAACATTAATTAATAATGAAATGAATGTGACTTTACTTTGGAGTTCAAGCATATAGTATCTAACTCCTAACTGAATGTTAATTAAACATTAATGTCTACTTCCCCCCCAGTAGAGTGTGGGGTCCCCCAAGGGGGCATCCTAGGGCCTCTACTGTTTCTAATTTATGTAAACGACATGAACTCGGCATGTAAATGCAATCTGTTCTTGTTCGCAGACGACTTAGCTATCCTGGTCTCGGACAAAGATAAGTCGCAGGTTGAGAGATTACTCAGCACAGAGCTCGGTAGCATCTGTCTTTGACAACACATTGTCACTGCACCTTGGGAAAACTGGATCTATCCTGTTCAAGTCTAAACTCTAAACCCCAACAAGTCCTTGGGCTTCACGGTTAGAGTGGGTGACAATGTAGTCACAAATAAGGAAGCGCCGAAGCGGTCACTTACTTACACGGGTGAAAAAATGGCAATGAAAGTGATCTCAAAGGTCAACCAGAGAACTCGTTTCTTGGGCAGGATATCCCCTTATGTCAACAGCAGTGCTATGAGGAGGACCTTGGCC